>NW_006921811.1:1009152-1017505 GCF_000298275.1 Orycteropus afer afer | reverse complement strand
CCCTTTCATTCAGTAGCCAAGTGCTTAACCATTGTGCAACCAGGGGTCTGCCACCCTGTAAGGCAGAGCAAAACTGCCCATATGGTTTCCAAGGCTGTGAATCTTCATGGAAGCAGATTGCTACATCTTTCTCCAGTGGAGCAACTGATAGGTTAGAACCACCACCGTTGTGGTTAGCAGACAAGTGCTTTAACCCACTGCTCCACTAGGGTTGTACTTACTAGGTACAAGTTGCTAAATAACACTTTGCATGTATTGTCCTATAACATCGTTTACCCACCTCAGGTATTTACACTTGCTCTCTCTGCTAAGAACCCCCTTCCTTGCTCACTCGTCACATGCCTGGCTCCTTCTGAGAAATCAGGTCCCAGCTCACTTCTTAGTTCACACCATGGAGCATCACTAATGTCCCTCCTCTATCATCATTATGTTGTCTTGGGTGACTGTCCTTAAAGCAACAATCATCCTTGAAATGTGTGTGTGAACGCGTGTGTACATTCACTTTATTTTCTGTCTCCCTCAACTGCAATTCAGCCTCCCAGATATCAGGATCACTACTTTCTCATGCATCATTTTATCCCAGTGCTTGGCATAGAGCAGTGAGCATATAATTTGTCACATGAATAAATGAATGAATGGATGAATGAATCTTAGAAAAAGGCCTTCAGCAATAAGGTACATTCTGCTACCAGAAGGGAATCATGAAAGTTCCAGACAGTGGCCTACCACAGGGAGGGGGCTGAGAGTGGCCTGCCCCTATGGGGAGGGGCATTTTATCATTGCCATTGTTGACCATGACCAGTGCATAGCAATAATACAATGCAGACTTTATTTATTTATTTACTTTTAATGTATCCATCAGGAGATTAGTGTTTGCTACTGCTGATAATGCAGTGTTGGGTGTGCAATGGTATTTGCCTTTGTTGTCTCTGAACCTCTTGTGCACCCCTCCATGTCTTCCTGTTCTTTAGCAATATTGTGCTACTCACATGCTTTTGTTATGATGCTCTTCCTTTTACCCATCTCAAACCTGTCTCTTAATTATCCATCTATTTTTCCTCCTCTCCCAATGCAGTCTTACTTTTAATTGATTTTGATTTTAAATTCTTTCTAGACACTGCACCCCTTCTTGTGTGCGCCTCCTCATTGCCTGCACCCAGAGCAGGTGGTATCTGCTGCCCTACCCTTGGTATATCATAAGATTCACAGGCAAGTCTTCTTCTGGATGTGGAGAGAGAAAATATTGACATAAAGGAGATAGAAGAATACCAACATCTATAAACTATCTATCAAGTACTCCAATTATTCATTCAAAAAATATTTGTTGAGCATCAACCATGAAGTCAATACTGTGCAAGCTGCAAGGACACCAAGGGTGACCAAGGCACCACTCCTGGGCTTTGTGCCTGAGGACTGTTACAGATTGAATTGTGTCATTAAGAAGTATGTGTGGAGTTCCCGAACTTTGTAAAAGTGGTATAACCCTGTTTGGAAGTAGGGTTTTTCTTTTGTTATGCTAATGTGTCCATGTCAGTGTAAGGCCCTAAACCTAATCAGTTCTATGTTATGACAAGCACAGAATAGACAGAGATACTTGGTCACACAGAAAAAGATAAACACTATTGGAGGATCTCCAAAGAAGCAAAGACATCCTGGGACTGCCAACAAGGAAGGAATCAACATGGCCAGGAGCTTCATTTGGACTTTTAGCCTCCAGAATTCTGATAAAAGAAAGTTTTGTTCTTAAAAGCTACTCTATTGTGGTATTTGTCTTACAGAAGCACTAGGTGATGACAAAGACAGGTCTGCAGGCCCAGGAATGACTGTGACACTGAACCATAAGTCTGCTCCATGGACAAGGATTATATACAGTGGTTTGGAGATACCCAGCAGGTAAGTTCTTCTATCTGTGGGTATCAAGGGAACTTGAAAGCAATAACAGCTGTAAACATTGTGTAGGCTACTGCTGAGTAGCAATAGGAGGGAAGTATAAGCCACTATTGAGTAGTAAGAGGAGGAAAGTGGTTTGAGCAAAGCATAACCCATTGTTGTTGAGTTGATTTGTTTTTTACTCATAGTGACCCCATAGGACAGAGTAGCACTGCCCATGGAATTTCCAAGATTGTCATCTTTTCAGAAGCAGACTGCTACATCTTTCTCCAACAGAGAACCTTGTAGGGTCAGACCACCAACCTTTTGATTAGCTGCCAAGCACATAACCACTGTGCCACCAGGGCTCCTCTGAGCAAGGCATAGAGGCATGAAAAGATATGTTCCATTTGCGAATCCAGGCTAGTGCTTCTGGAGTTCATGTGACCTGAAGGTGGCCCAGGTACACAGAGGAGCATAGAAAGAGGCCAGAATGTGTAGGTTGGCCCAAGCTTGCAAAAAACCTTAGATGACATACTGAAAATAAACAAAAACTGAAAAGGAAAATCATTTTCCATCAATGGGTCACTACCAGTGTGGTTACCACCAGTGTGTGTAACTAGTGAATGAAACTAGCAACCTTTGTGTTTGAAAGACTCCTCTACAGGCCATGTTGATCACAGCCAAGATGGCAGACCGTAATTCTGAACCAATGCCAGCTGCTAAATGGAACTGCCTACATGATCAGCCTGTTCTCTGCCTTGAAGTTCCTGTCATTTTATTTACTGCCACTTTTCTGAACTTAAAAAAAAAAGCATTCATATTTATTAATGACGATTTATAGTACATTGCAAGTGTGACATTTAAAAACATGAAGTTGTTTGAATTATGAGATTGCCAAGGAAACAAAAATACCTCCACATTTGAAACACTTTCAAGCCTTCTAACCCCCACAGCTGCATCACGAGAGCTCAAAGGTTTTCAAACTCCAAAGTATTTTTCATAGGAAGAGGAATCAACCATGAATTATTTCCAACATTAGTTTTTAGGTTGGTTTTGCTTTGTTTTGTTTTGGATTTTTAAAGGTATGCATATGTCAAGGTCTTCAGTAAGAAAGCTTCCTTATCTCAAGTGCAGTGATAGTAACATACATAACATGACAGGATTATACTTGCATTGAACTGATGTTGTGTGACTCCAGAGAGTCCAGCAGAGCAGAACCAGAAGGAAAACAATCAGTGCAGTGTGGAGAACACGTGATTCAGTGTGAGACAGCCCTGGGTTCAAGTCCAGCCTCAGCTACCTCTAAGGAATCATTGTTAAGGCTCAAGGAGACCAACCTGAGTCAGCAATGGTAACTCCCAAATGGGGGAGGGCCAGTGTCCACATCCACCCTTTTCTTCCTCAATTGTAGATACAGACAATGGACACCATGGACACAGAGGACAACCATGAAGGGCTTTTGCTCTGCATTCAAGAAAGGGCACATTTACATTTAATCCAAAATGAGAGTGTCATTAAACTCTCCCAGGTCCATTGTAGAGTCTCATTTCCAACCAACACTGTCTTCTATATCATATGCTCGCAAATTAGTCTGCTCATGGTCATTGCCTTGTGGGTTGTGTTAGTCGGGTTAAGCTTAGGTTATATTACAGCAGCAACCCCCTGAATCTCGAAGATGTTAATCTTTGTTACTTGGTGCTGCTATAACAGAAATACCACAACTGGGTGGTTTTAAAGGACATGAATTTATTTTATTATTCAGTTTGGGAGTTGAGAAATCTGAATTCGGGATGTGGCTCTAGGAGGAAGGCCTTCCTGTCAGTAGCTGTGAAATTCCTTGGTGATTCTTGGCAGTGCTTGGTGTCTGCTGCCCCCCCCCCCCCCCCCGTGTATCACTTTGTCTATTCTGCTCTTCTTATAACTCAGATGAGGTTTAGAACCCACCCTACTCTGATGTAACCTCACTAATATGACTAAAGAAAATTCCTGCTTCCAAACAAGAGCACTTCCAAGGGTACCCCAAACAAATAGCCCAGATCTATTGCCATCGAGTTGATTCTGACTCATAGCGACCCTGCAGGGCAGAGTGGCACTGACCCTTAAGGTTTCCAAGGCTATAAATCTTTACAGAAGCCAATTCCTTTCTCCCATGGAGCAGCTGGTGGATTCAAACTGCTGGCCTTCTGGTTAGCAACTAAATGGTTAATCACTGTGCCACCAGGGTTCCTTCCACAGGTATGGGATCAATAATTCAATACATATTGGGGAGACATAATTCAAGTGATAACAGCTTTATACACAAAAGTTTGTTTCTAGCTCCCCCCAATTTCACAAGCATCCAGTGGACTCCAGCATGGTGTCTTCTGCGTCCCTGGCTTCCACCATCTGTACTCACTGCTGAGAAAGAAAGGGGGTAGATGTGGACACTGGTCCTCCTGCATTTTGGGGTTGCCTTTTTCACTGGACCACAAAACTGTCCCCTCCCCATAAAATTCTACCCCATCTCTCTTGAAATCAGCTCCTTCAGCTACCTTCTTTCATGATTTCTCTCCTGTACATAAGACTCAGAAAACAAACACACATTCCAATACCACCCTCTTCCCTAAAATGGCGAGGTACCATGGGCAGAGCAACCTCAATTGCTTTCCTTCCACCAGTCCCCATGCCTGGCCCCAACCCTCAGCCAACGGGAAGCTGACTCAGCCACCCCTACCACGCCTATAAATGAAAAATGGAAAATGGCTTTACATTTCCAAATCCATTGCTGAAATCCACAATCTAAGGAGCCAAGAAGGAAGAAGAGGTGACTTCCAAGAAAGGTGATCTGTAAATACATGGCTTTGGGCAGAGAGAACAAGTCTGCCCCACAGGAGTCTTTCAATTTCCTCTTCTAAGAAGCATGACATGCTCCCAGCTTTACCATGACTATCTTATGGCTTCTATGGAGGAGGATTTCAAAATTCTAAGGTCCCTTTGCACCTGTTACTGGTTTAGTGCCCAAATATCAGCAAAATGTTCCTTGTTTTCCTACTTAGGAAAGGTATAACATTTTAGAACTTGCCAAGAACTTAAAGAACATATGGCCTTATGATCTCTTTCATAAAACAAATTCCAAGGATCAGCGTGGTAAAGCTAATTATGTAAAATCACAGAGGTAGTAAAAGATTGAACTGTAACTCTGTGCAGCCCCTTCCTCAGCCTTATATTTTCTAGATTAACAAAAGCTGGAATGGAAAGAGGACATTGTTGTGCAATTTTCTCCCAAGTCTGAGCCTGAAAATCCAGCCTGCAATTGGCATAAAGGCACTCAAATTCTCTCCTGAGAGAACAATGTTTATCTGAGCTCTGGCCATTGACCAGAGAAGTGTGGCTCTGGGAAACTCCGGGGGACTGCAGGGGATGGGAGAGAGGCCTCTAGCTAAGAGCAGACTCTTGGCTCTCCATCCAGGAACATCTAGGGAGCCTTCACAAGAAACTGTTGAGAAATCCCTTGAGGACAGGAAGCAACTTCAAGTGCGCAAGTGGAGGCCAAGGATGAAATGCTGACGTGAGCACAAAGCCAATTAAAAGCCCCACTTGGTTACTCCTTTCTTCTTCTTCTTTTTCTTTCATCAACCATGGAAGAGATATATTTCCTCAAACACCTAAGCCCTGGGTTTTGAAACATTTTCAGAATCTATTTTAAATGCAGTTGTGTGGTAGTATCCAGAGGGTATGGGGGCATCTTATGTAATTTAAGTCTTTGTTGAACGTTCAATATTTCTTCTAGTTTTTAATCGGTTACTTTGTGCTGTTCGGTACAGACGTAGTAGGTTAAATATGGAGCATGTGGTCAAAGAGGCCTGTATTCAAATTCTGACTCTGTTCTTAACTAGCTGTGTGCCTTTGAGGAAATTATTTGACATCCCTGATTTTCATTTTTCATTGATGACAGTAAGACAAAAAACAGGTCATATGGAATCATAAGGGTGAAATATGAAATGCACCCAGACGCCCAGTGTTCTGTCTGCCAATTTTTATGTGTGACATGAAAGAATCAATAATCCATTCACTCCTGAATGAAGCATTGGCTATCTATTATGGGTAGGCACTGCTCTAGGCTTTGAGGATTCAGGAGTGAACAAAAACACCTTCATGATATCTGGAGTCTAGTGGGGAAGATCAATAATAAACACCCACAGAAGAGAATTTCATAACAGAAGGAACTTTGCCTGTTTTACTCATTGAAGTACTCCCAGTTCAATAAATAGTACCTGTCACTTAGTAGGTGCTTAGTAAATACTGTATAATGAATATATGAATTACATTTCAGATATGGAAATTGAATTGAGGAGGCAAATAAAAAGATTTTTGTTATGAAATGAATTGTGTCTCTGAAAACTTTATTTTGAAGTCCCAACACCTGGGATATGGGAATGTGACTTGGTTTGCAAATGGGGTCTTGAAGATATTTTCAGTAAATATGAGGTTATACCTGAGTAGAATGGGTTTTAATCCCATCTGAATGTGGTCCTTACGGAGGAGAAGAGACGCAGAAAGACACATGAGGAAAGAAGGTCATGTGAAAATGAACTCACGAACCAAGGAATTCCAAGCAACACCAGCAGCTACCAGAGACCAGAAGAGACAAGAAACAAGGAAGGTTCTTCCCCTACAGTGGGCAGAGAGAGCACGGACCTGCCAACAGCCTGAATTTGGAATCTTAGCCTCCTGAACCATGAACGATTAAGTGTCTATTCTTATAAGCTGTCCAATTTGTGGTACTTTGTTATGGAAGCCCTATAAAACTAGAATGAGACTAAATGTACAAATAATAACAATAAATCTACATAATACAATATCTGGTAATTATTAGTACTTTGAAGAAAAATAAAGTATGGTGAAGAAACAGAAAGTTATAGGAAATTATAGGATGATAGGATAAGTCCATGGTACAGGGGTGACATTTGGGTACAGGTCTAAATTAAAATGAGGTATCAATCTTGGTGAATGGTTATTAATCATACAATCATGCAAGCATAGTTCTTAGACTTTTCCAGATATTAGATTACTCAACTCTCACCGAACTGAGTGAGAAGATATCATTATCAGCACCATTTCACAGCTGATGACATGAGAATCAGACAGTTGAATATATTGTCCATAGTCACACAGATGAAAAGACATGAAGTTGGAATTTGAACCCAGCAGCCTGACTCAGGGAGCCCTTGTGGCACGGTAGTTAAACTTTTAACTACTAACCAAAAGGCAGACGGTTTGAACCCATCCAGCAGTTTCTCTAGGAAAACCTAGAGATCTGCTTCCATAAAGACTAAACAGACGAACAAACTCACTGGCACTGGTTTCCAAGGCAGTATCTCTATGGAAGTAGATTGCTCAGTCTTCCTTCTGAGGAGTGGCTGGTGGGTTTGAACCACCAGCCTTCTGGTTAGCCGTCAAATGCCTTAGGATCTATGCCACCAGAACTCCTACAAAAACTAAAGCCTAGAAAAAATTGTGGAACAGTTTTACTCTTCACATAGGGACTCTATGAGTTGAAAATTGACTCAGTGTCATGTAACAACAGCCTGACCCTATCTGTGTACTCAACCATTACTTACCACTGTTTCAAATCCATCTCGTGGGGGTTGGTTCTCATGCCTTGGACTTTTCAGATCCAAACTGCAGAACAATGGTTCAATCACTCTGTGTAGTTCAACACACTTAAGAAAAATATAGATTCCCAAGGTCCAGCACCAATGCCAAGTGAGAAAGCCCTGGAAGTGAGGTCTGGTCATGGATGCTTTTTTAAAAGCTCCTCTGGTGCTTGGGGTGGGAGCTCCGGTGGCACAGTGCCTAAGGCATTTGACTGCTAATCAAAAGGTTGGTGGTTTAAACCCACTAGCTGCTTCTCAGAAGGAAGACTAGGTAATCTACTTCTTTAAAGATTTACTGCCTTGGAAACCCAAAAGGGGGTCACTGTGAGTCAGAATCGACTTGATGACAGTCAAGTTTCCCCCTGCCCCTGGTGCTTGGTTTATGTAGTCATCATTGAGAACCACTGACATAGAGGGGAATGGAGTCAGAAAACACTTTATATATTACAGAATCTGGAGCCCTTGGGTGTGTTTGATTGCTATAGGAAAGGTTGGAGTTTCTCCACCCAGAGCGCCTTGAAAGAAAGACCTGGAAAACTAATTCTAAATTAGTCAGTGAACACTCTGTGGAGCATGGTTTGACTCTGACATGCATGGGGTCACCAAGTATCAGGTTGACTTGACAGAGACCAGTTATTCAAGAATCTACTGAAGCAGTGTCATCAATGGTCATTGAAAGCACGCTCAGAACCATGCTTTAATACTTGGATCAAATGCGCCATTTCCCATGATGCCTTGCCTGAAGTAAATGGCTGTCCCACTCCTTTTATACCTCATCCCTATCTTCACTCCTCTCTTAAGGCATGGGGGTGGAACTACAGTCTCCTTTTCATTGCTATTTTATT
>NW_006921811.1:1007073-1008752 GCF_000298275.1 Orycteropus afer afer | reverse complement strand
TTGTTCATTCTTCTGGCAGTCAATATTATTTCTTTCAATATTCTTCATGAACACCATAATTCAAATTCTTCTTCCATCTCTTTTATTCATTGTCCAGCTTTCACATGCACATAAAAAAATTGAAAATACCATACCTTGGGTGAGGAACATTATGGTAGTTATGGTTAAGTGTCACGTTGGCTGGACTTGGTTGAGTGGCTGGGCAGCTGGATGTAGTATTCCCCATGATGAGACTGGTAATCAACTCCATGGTGGAATCTACTGGAGCAGCTGAGTAGCTGTCTCAGGGATGTGGTCTCCTTCCAGTATGTAAGAAGATGCTTTAAAAATATTTTAAGTTTTTGGCATGCTTGGACCCTGCATGTAGCTGAGTCTTCAAACAGCAGTCTGCCATGTGGCCTGCTGATCTTGGGACTGTCTCTGAACGTGAACTAGTGGCCTGCCGTGTTGGTCTATAATCTTTAGACTGTGCCATTTTACTTGGTGACTTTACGTTTGCCAGCCTCAGTAAACAACAACTCAATTGCCTGAGTTAAGTCTCTAGTTTCAGTGGGCTGGGCACAAGAGGCGGAGCTGAAGCCCAAGGTCAAGGGGCCTTCACCCTGCCCCTAGAGCTGGTGCATTGAACTCTGACTTCAGCCTCCAAAACTGTAAGAGAATAAACTCCGGTTTGTCCATGCCATCCCATTTGTGGTATGTCTGTTATAACAGCACTAGACAACCAAATCAACTATCTTAGTCTTCAAAGTGACATCTTTGCTTTTTATCACTTTTAAGAGGTCTTTTGCAACAGATTTATCCAATGTAATACATTGTTTGATTTCTTTACTGCTGATTCCATGGGCATTGATTGTGGATTCAAATTGTGTAACCTCTTACAACTTCAAACTTTTCTCCATTTGTCATGATATTGTTTATTGGTCCAGTTGTGAAGATTTTTGTTTTAGTTATGTTGACATGTAATCAGTAATGAAGCTGTAGTCTTTGATCTTCAACAGTAAGTGCTCCAAGTCCTCCTCCTTTTCAGCAAGCAAGGTTGAATCTTCTGCATGTTTCAGGTTATTAATGAATCTTCCTTCAATCCTGATGCCTCATTCTTCCTTATATAGTCCAGCTTCTCAGACTGATTGCTCAGCATACAGAATTTATAAGTATGGCACACACATTTTGTTATTTTAAACCATGAAGTATCCCCTTATTCTGTTTGAACCACTGCCTTTCCTAATCTCCAGAATTATGAATGTGTTACTTCACATGGTGAAAGAGACCTTGTGTATGTGATTAAATTAAAGATCATGAGTTGGTGAGTTTATTTTACCTTATCTGGGTGAGTGCAATGTAATCACAAGGGTCCTTATAAGAAGGAAACAGAAGTCAGAGTCAAAGGTAAAGCAATGTGATGTGGGACCACTAGTAAAAAAGTGAGGCGAGGGCTAGACACTGAAAAAATCGAGGAAACAAGATTGCTCCCTAGAGTCTTCAGAAGGATCACCATTCTGCTAACAATCTATTTTTACCCAAGTGAGACTTTTGGACTTGTAAGTCCAGAAAGCAAGATAATACATTTGAGTTGTCCTCAGCAAATTATGGATAACATTGCAAAGAATGGGGACTACAGAACACCTAATTGTGCACATGAAGAATATGTAGCTAGACCAAGAGGCAGTCATTCAAACAGA
>NW_006921811.1:1001670-1002998 GCF_000298275.1 Orycteropus afer afer | reverse complement strand
TGGGTGTCAGAGTAGGACTGTGCTCCATAAGGTTTTCAGTGGCTGCTGTTTCAGATGTAGATCACCAGCCCATTCTCCTTAGGCACCTCCGGTGAACTCAAACCAGCCTTTCAGTTAACAGCCACGTGCACATTTGTAGTACCCAGGACACTACTAAACAAATGACTTCATGAATCTTCTGCATTGAAGGGAGACCACGTGTCGATGAGGTGTCCATTCTTATACAAGGCAGACGTCCTGTTGCCTTATCAGGTGTGTACTAGGGAAAATGCCTACCTGCTCAAGACTTCTTTTAAACTACTGAATATTGAAAGTATCATACTAAACTATAAGATGCTAGCATATGTAATCAGTTCAGCTTTATTTAGAGTATAGAAATTTTTCAGAAGGAAGGTTGGGCAATCTACTTTCGTAGTGATACCACCTTGGAAACTCAAGACAGGGGTCACTATGAGTCGGGTCTTACTTGACGGCACATAAAAACAACAACAACAACATGTATATTTTTACAATTACTTATATATATGAAGTTAAACAAAAGAGGCAGTCTGATTTCTGCATGTGTAACCTTTCTCGTTGGTAGCATTGGTGGTAAAGGGATAGGATTCTCGCCTTCCATGCTGAAGTCCTGGGTATGATTCCTGGCAACTCCCCCCATGTGAAGCCATCACCCCCGTGTCGGTGGAGGCTTTTGTGTTTTTCTGCTACCAGATAGGTTTTAGCGAAGCTTCTGGACTGAGGCAGATGAGGAAGAAAGACCTAAGGATCTCCTTCTAAAAATCAGCCAATAAAAATTCTACGAGTCACAAAGGTACAATCCACACTCCGGGAACGGCACACAACTGGTCTGTCTTTTGCTCTCTTATGCACAGGGTCACCAGGAGTCGGGGCCCACTTCACAGCAGATAACAACAAAAACAACATCTAGCGAGAATTTGTATGTGGGATACGGTGACACATAGTCAGTTTAGCGTGATAGCCAGATGGGTATAATCAAAACAAATACATTGCATTTCAAGGAGCTTTCCCGTGACTGTATTCTTTCACTTATTTTTTTGCAGAGATTAAAGCATATCTTCTGCTTTTGCTTATTAAGAAGCTCATCACTTTAATTTCAAAAAGTTCAATCAGGAGTGCTCATCCCATGATGGGGAATTGGTGTCAAGAGAACTGACAAGGACATGGGCTAATAGTCACTGTGGAAAGATCTGACTGCTCACATACTCATCCTGAGGTTGTGAGTTGAACACTTCACGGGTAAATTGGGGACCCCATGATGCAAAGAGGTAATAATGCAGTCAGGAAGAGAGGAATTGAAAACTGACAGT
>NW_006921811.1:999108-1001060 GCF_000298275.1 Orycteropus afer afer | reverse complement strand
AATTTGGCTTTAAAAGAGAAGCTCTGGTAAAAATAAGAGAAATTGGCTGTTAATTGAAATATAGTCCTTTTATGTGTTTGAAAATAACTAGCAGCTTCCTTCCCAAAACAGATAAATTTCCAAAGTATTTCACAAAGAGATTTTCTTCTTAAATAATTTTTAATCTCTCTGCCCATGTATAGAGAAGAAAAGAACAGGGAGACCAGTTAAACTTCTCTTCTTTGTTATTTGAATATTTCAGAAAAACAAAATGGCCTTTAAAATTGTCTTAAAAATTGTGTGTCCATGACTTGGATTTCTATGAATGTTTGTGTGTAGAGACATAACAAAATTTAGTTGATTTTGTATGAATTTGCCTTGACATTCACAGAAGTGCAAGAGTAGTTGAAGGACTCTTCCATTATCAATAGCAACTTTCTCCCAGTAACTAAGTGCAGTGGAAGCAGGGAGTGAGGAATGCCAATGGACCCTTTGAATGTGTCCACAAAGAGTGTATTAAAAGAGCAATGGGTCCATACATGTTAAGTGCCTATCATGTGCCTGGCTGTGCATCCAGCCTTTAAGAACCACAACAATGATGTGAATAAAAATCTTACTCTCATTGAACATATGAGCAAACTGACCTTCCAAAATGGCTAATCAAATGTGTCATAGTAAGCAGATTTGAAGATAATGCTAGGATTTTTCAACAAGACAGAAAATAACAAATGGTAGAGAGGATGTGGAGAGACTGGGACTCTCATACACTGTTGGTGGGACTGTAAAATGATACAACCACTGTGGAAAGCAGTATGGCAATTCCCCAAAAAGTTGGAATTAGAAATACCATTTGACCCAGCCATTCCATTGCTAAGTATATATCCTAAACAAGTGAGAGGCAGGACAAGAAAAGATACATGCACACCCATGTTCATCGCAGCACTATTTACACAATAGTCAAAATATGGAAACAACGTAGGTGCCCACTAACAGCAGAATGGATAACCAAACTATGGTACATACACACAATGGAATACTATGCAACCCTAAAGAGTAACATAGAATTGGCAAAACACTGCATTATGTGGATGAACTTGGAGGACATTATGCTGAGTGAAATAAATCACTCACAGAAGGACAAATATTTTATTAGTCTGTTATTGTAAAAAGTCAAGGAAAGGTTTATATATGGAAGGAAATATTTGTTGTTAGTTATGGGGGGAGGGGTGGGAGCACTGTTAGATAGGTAGAGACAAGTATTGATTTGGGTGAAGGGAAGTACAATGTACCAAATGTGCGTGATCAACATGGTGGCATTGAGGAAGAGGAAGACATAGAGAGGTGCATGGGAAGTACAGACAACAAAGATGAACCCTTTTGCACATATAGTACTGCATTGTCAGTGAAGGCAAATGTCGATCTATGGATGGATAGATGAGTGGACAGGCTAAAATATTAGGTATGTCTATACAGGGGGGAGTGTGCCCAAGACCATGTATAGGGTTGGCAGATAATGTTTCTATGAGTGTATTTGTATGTTCTATAAGAATTGCCATGTATATAATAGAGTTGACAAGGGGCAAGGTTGTTGTCACTTCTTGGCCACAGCCAGCTACTCAGAGGGAGTGAGTAGTTGGACCTGTGGGCTTGGGACCATAGTCCCAGGGGACATCAAGCTCAATTGGCATAACATACTATACAAAACATTGTTTCACCTCCTACTTTGGCAAGTAGCCACTTGGATCTTATAAGCTTACAAGTGGCCATCTAGATGGAACAATAAGTCTCTTTTTGTCACGAGCAAAGAAGAATGAAGAAAACCAAAGATTCATGGAAACTATTTGTCCAAGGTACTGGTACACTATGCAATCCTCAGCCTATATAACTATGAGACCAGAACAACTAAATGGTGCCCAGCTACCACTGTTGAACACTTGGAGGGAGATCTATGTAGGGGATCCTGGATAGAGTGG
>NW_006921811.1:983558-995982 GCF_000298275.1 Orycteropus afer afer | reverse complement strand
ACTCTGTAAATCTTCACCCAAATCCTAATAAAAAAAAAAAAAAAGAAGAAAGGTTGTGTCATCTGCATATTACAAGTTGTTGATGAGTCTTCCTCCAGTCTTGATTCCTCATTCTTCTTCATATTGTCCAGAGTCTCAGATAATTTTCTCAGCATATAGATTGAATAAGTGTGGTGAAATGATACAACCCTAACATGTACCTTTCCTGACTTTAAACACATCTTTCCTGCTCTGTTCAAACAATTGCTTCTTGGTCTATGTACAAGTTGTACAAGTGCACAATTAAGCATTCTGGAGTTCCCATTCTTCACAATGTTATCCATCATTTTTTCAGGATCTGCATAGTTGAATGCCTTTGCATAGTCAATAAAACACCAGGAAACATCTTTCTGGCATTCTCTTCTGTGAGCCAAGGTCAATCTGATATCAGCAATGATTTCCCTTGTTCCATGTTCTCTTCTGAATTCAGCTGGAATTTCTGGAATTTCTCTGTCAACATACTGCTGCAATCGTTTTTGAATTATCTTCAGCAAAATTGTATGTGCATGTGATATTAATGATAGTGTTTGATGATTTTCTTATTCTGTTGGATCACGTTTCTTTGGAATGGGCACAAACATGGATCTCCTCCAGTTGGTTGTGCTGTCTTCCAAATCTCTTGGCATGTGTGAGTGAGCACTTCCAGAGCTGCATCCATTTATTAAAACATCTCAATGGGTATTCTGTCAATTCCCAGAACCTTGTTTTTCACTAATTCCTTCAGTGCAGTTTGGCATTCTTTCTTCAGTATCATTGGTTTTTGAACATGTGCTACCTCATGAAATGGAAAGAATACACAAAGTCACGGTAACAAAGTGAACTGGACAAGTTCAATAATTTCAGGATCTTGCCCACAGAATCCTTCAATATTACATTTCGAGGCTTGACTATTTTCTTTAGTTCTTTCCACTTACGAAATGCTGAGCTTAACTTAAATGAAAGATAGTGAAAATAGAGTCTACAGTGAATTCTCTAAATACAGCCTTGAATATCCAGTGTTAAATCTGCCATGCTGTGAGGAAGCCTAAGTTGGTCATGTGAAGAAACAACACAGGGAGAGAGAGAGAGAGAAAGAGAGAGAGAGAGAGAGAGAGAGAGAATGATTCCTAGACACCCCATAGATTTACAATCATCCCAACCAAAGGACCAAATATGTGATTAGACAAAGATCCTGGCCAACCATCCCAGTTGAACCTTCAGTTGATTTCAGCCCTAGTTGTATCTGACTACAACTGCATGAAACCCCCAAGCAAGAAGTATGCAGCTCAGTTCAATGCACCAGTGGAATCATGAGAGACAATCTACCACTGCTTTTAATCAATACATTGTGGGTGGTTATTTACACAGTCATAGATACATGGAATACCTGGTCTACTTACCTCAGCATTTGTTTTTAGTCTCCCATTACAGTGATAACACTAATGTTTGGGGAGTATAGCTTTAATCAACAGTTACTTATTAAATAACTGCCGTTTGTAAAGAATGGTATGGCACTGATTTCCATAGTAAGTAACAGGCTTTTCAGGGAAGTAAACTGTCTGGTGGGGACTTGGACAAGTGAGTACACAACAATTGTAAAGGTCAGCAGGCATTTGAAAGTGGCTCTGGGTTCTGGCCTGGATTGTACTGCTAACGAGCTGTGTGTGCTTATCCAGTGACATGCTGCTCTTCTGG
Source organism: Orycteropus afer afer (assembly GCF_000298275.1). NCBI lineage: Eukaryota > Metazoa > Chordata > Mammalia > Tubulidentata > Orycteropodidae > Orycteropus > Orycteropus afer. Next base: position 994,269 of record NW_006921811.1, on the reverse strand, counting down.
CTCTCACATTCTTCTCTCACATTAAACAAGAGGATTGACTTAAAGGATTTTAGATCTCTTTGAACTCTGTCAACTGATACTGGTGTGATTTACTTTCCTTCAGGCTGTTGTGTGAGCTATCAAAAAACATGTGTTTTCTTTTTAACACACACACGCAGGCACACACTCACACACTCATTTATGTTTAGGACAAATGAGAAGGAAACAAACCAAAATGTTGACAATGATTATCTCTGAATAACAGGATTTCTCTTAATTTTGCTAACAGAGGGGCTCTCGTTAATATGCAATGGGCATCTATTCCTTGGGTGACAGAAGCCATCCATTTTGTTTGAGTGAGTGTGTATGTGCATTTTCAAGAGAAAGCATAAAAAAGAGAATGTAGGCCAAGAGAAAAATAAAACTTAACTATTTGTATTAGTTTTCTATTGCTGCCTAACAAGTTCCCACAAACTTAGAAGCTTAAACTAACATAAATTATTAGACCAGTCTTCATGAGGCAGGAATCCAAGCATTACCTCTACTGTGCAGTCACACAAAGCTACAGTCAAGGTGTGGATAATATTGCTTTCTCATCTGAGTTTGGAGTTCTCTTTTAAGCTTATATGGAAAAAGTTCAGTTCTTTGCAACTGCAAGACTGAGGTTCCATTTCTTGCTGTAAGTCCACTAGGGGCTGCAGTTAGCTACCACCCAGCCCCTTATTATGTTGCTTTACCAACACAGCAGCTGGCTTCTTCAAAGTCAGTATGAGCTTCTTTCTTTTCACTTTGCTACATTGGTATCTTATATAACATAACATAATCAAAGGAATAACTATCCCAACATCTTTGCCAAATAAAGTAACCTAAGGAAAAACCTTTGGAACATAGTCCTACTCAGAAATGCATGGGATTATTGGGAATCGACTCTACGCAACAGGTAAATTGAGGGAACGACTACCCTATTTTATTTGTAAGTACGACCACCAATATTGAAGGGGACTCTACAGAGCATGTATATCAGGAGGTGGGAATCTTGGAGCCATCCTAGACTTCTTCCGACCACAGTCTTTTTGCTGGTATTTATCATAGGTTTGTCTTCTCTTGCTTTGTTCTCTGTACTTCTCAGGGGTGGATATTTGGGAGAAAGCATTCTCCTTGGCATGCATGTCGGTGCTTATGACACACCACCCAGAGAACACAACTGGCTCTACTGTTTACTAGGCATGTCAATTTGGGCAAATTTCTTTGTGACTTAATTTCCCCATCCATGAAGCCAGGTTATTTTAGTAACTGTCTTATAGGACTGGTGTAAAGAGTGAATGAGATAATGCACACCTACATTTAGTAAACACTCCAACAATGTATGCTGGTATCCCTTTACTAGTGTCGTCTATAGAGGACACGTTAGCCACAAGAACTGACTAGAAATCGGAGGGGATTACTCTTCAATATTAGAAGTGTGTTTATGGAATTCTGATTTTTTTACATTGATATATTGTTCATTATCCATGTGAGAAACATAGCATCTCTGTGAAGGATGGTTCATTATTCCCATTGGAGAGAAAGGTACCAGAAGTCTAGAAAAATTCAGAAAATTGCCCTAAGTCACACAGCTGAGCCAAAATACTCATTCCAGGTCTTTACGATTCAAGGCTAGCTTTTTCCCAAATGCCAGCACAACAAACTGGTATTAGACTTGTTCTTCATGATACCATGTGGTAAAACACAGACACATGGGAGGATGCTAGGGTAATAGAGGCTTGGGCACAGGAAGCACTAATTTTTATAGAGCAAATTTGGTGATATAATGGGTTGCCTTGGAGGGTGCTGAATTTCCCGCTGGTGCAATATTCAAGAAGAGAGTGTGTAGTGTGGCTTAGTGGAAAGGGCTGGAACATTAGAATGATTCATTTAGTTAATAAATACTTAGAACTCTGTGCCAAGCATTGTACTATTTCCTGGAGCTATGATGGTGAGCTTGAATTGGTTATTTCACCAGAGATTTGTAAGGATTAAATAAAACAGCATATTGCAAAATGCCTATGAGAGCTCTGGCCATAAAAAGTGCTCCTAAGAAACCAGCCAGATCACAAGGCTGGCATACAATGGAGAAGGCTTTCATATCACATGGACAACTGGACTAAAGTCACAATTGAATCCACAAACACATATTTCTCATCTACCGTATTCCAGGTATTATACTGAGTACCAGGAGTGTGCAGTCAATAGGAAGAGACATCACCATACATGATCTAAATAAATGCTTGTCACAGTAGAGATACAGCATTCTAGAAGATGGAGCAATGCATTCATACTGATGGAGATGAGAAAGGTCTCATGAAGGTGGACTTAAGATTCATATTTATGAATTAATACTGTTTTAGTTCTCTGGTAAGCCAATAAAAGAAACTCACTTCCGTTGTGTTGATTCCAACTTACAGCAAGCCCCATTGGTTTTCTGAGGTGGCAAATCTTTACGGAGGTAGATTGCTCCATCTTCCTTCTGCAGAGCAGCTGGTAGGTTTGAACAACCAATCTTCTGGTTAGCAGTCAAATACCATAGGCACTATGCCACCAGAGCTCCTTTGATAAGCCAAAATAGAGATGAATACTTGCTAATAGCTTTATCTATTATTGGCTAATACTTGCTAGATGTCAGTTAATGAAATAGACTAATTCTGTAATGTTTCTCCTTGAATTATCATAGCCCTGTGGGTTGTTGGTATTATCTGTAAGATATTTCATAATCAGAGATAATAAGACTTTTACACAAGTTACTGTCTTAGGTTGGATGTCCCAGAAACACACCTGAGGTGGGGATTTTCACACCCTTGGGCAAGTCATTTACTGAAAATGGGCTTATGGAGGAAATGGGTAAGTCAATGAGGGACACTGGCTAAAGTGGGGCAAGAAACTAAGCAAAAACTTGGTTTCTGAGGAGTCATTCCAGTTCCGATCAGTTGACTCCCACTCATGGTGACCCCATGTGTGTCAGGGTACAATTATGTTCCACAGAGTACTCAGTGGGTAACTTTTCTAAATAAAGTAGGTCATCAGGCCATTCTTCCAAGGTGTTTCTGGGTGAACTCAAACCTTTGACGTTTCAGTTCGTAGTTGAGTGCATTAGTCATTTGGGTCCCCCAAGGACTCCCCAGAGAAAGCTGGCCTCAGTCTGATCCCACAAGAATATCTGGAGCATAAGTCGTACCACAGAGCTATATTATCCTGTCCAGAGGCAAAGATGCCCATTCCATGTTGTCAATCGTTGGCACAGTCTACTCCAAGGAAGGAGGGAGCAAAGTGGGCATGATTTCTCAGTCATGTCTTGGTAAGGCAGAGCCTTCCAACTAAGGGAAATCTTCCATAAATAGTACAGGATGAGTTATTAGCAGCCAACCTCTGTGTAGCTTTGAAACAGGGGCATGTCCCTGATACCTGGGATCTTGCTGAGGCACCAGTAGCCACTCCTGCAGTCACATGCCAAAGAGTAGATGAACCTAGATTCAGAGCAGCTGTGGTCTGTCACTCAAGGTTCTTAATGCTCGTGACCACTAAGCCCCATGCCCACCAAGATTATAGATTTTATCTATCTTATCTCATTGAATTCCCCCAAAACAGAGTGGCATACATATCAGCCCATTTATAAAGAGAAGAAAACTGAGATTCTGAGAGTTTGAACTTAAGGCCACATGGGCACTAATTGGTAGAGCCAGGAGCCACAGCCAGGTATCCTGAGTGTAATCACTATTTCTTGCAGGTTGCCTAACTGGGCAACCCCATGTACATCCACCTCTCACTTATCAATATGGCTAGGTTGCAAAGGCCACATTGTTACATAAAAATGGGTGTTATGCAAAAATGGAGGGTTTTTGTTTTTTGTTTTCCATCTTTTCAGACTATCCACTTGTCTGATTTTTTATTTAGAAAATATGATCACAAAAATAGTAATAGCTAAGTGGCGTACTGGCATTTGACTGCTAAACAGAAGGCTGGTGGTTCAAACCCACCCGTCACTCCTCGGAAGGAGGATTGGGCAATGTACTTCTGTTTTGTTACCACCTCAGAAGCCCAAGGAGTGGTCACTGTGAGTCGGGATCAACTCAGTGGCAGTGAAAGTTTAGAAGATTTATTGATGTTTTCCTAACTTTGACAAGTTGAGTTATGGATCATTGCTCAGGAGAGAAGGAAGCTTGGAGGAGACAAACTGGATAAAGCCAGGCTGTGTGATTGGAGGCCCCTTGGTTTAACCACTCCACCTTCCTCCTGTGCTGGGTCACAGCACTCTCGTCCTTGCAAGCTCTGTGCTCAAAATTCCTTAGCCTGCTTTGTCCTCCAGGCCTGGCTAGTCACTAATGCTCAGAGCTTCCTACAAGGGTGCTAGGAGCCTGGTCACACACCCAGGCCCTCTGAGACAGAAGCTAAGGTACAGTTCTGCTCACTTTGGGATGTCAGGAATCTGGCCCTTATTTCTGCCAGGCACCGTCTCCATTGCCCCTTCCTTGGCTGCCTTCCCATCCTATGGCAATTTCTGAGCTCCAGAGCCTCAGGCCACATAGGAGCTAGGAACCCAGAACAGGCATCCACCAAGTGGAGGCCTGCATGTCCACCCAGAGGCCCTGCTCATGGAGGAAGCCAGCCCCGCACAGCAGCTAAAAGGGAGACCCCAGCGGCAAGAGGGAGTGAAGGGTGTGGGACAGCATAGCACATCTTCTTAGAGGTAACCTGAAGACCCTCTTTGAAGAAGGGGATGCTCTGTAACCATTGCCCCCACACCTGCCACCTTGTTAATGAGCAAAACAGTTGCATAGATTTTTCAGTATTGTCACAAATGCAAAGTGTCAGATAATGAAATAGTCAGTAAGTGAGGAGGAGGTGTAGATGTGTTACAGGTAGAGTTGCTCCAAAGGGTTTTCTTGGCTGTAATGTAAATAGAAGCAGATTATTAGGTCTTTCTGCCATAGAACCACTGGGTGGGTTTGAACTACCAACCTTCGGGTTATCAGCTAACTATAAACCTCTTGTGCCACCCAGACTTGGGGTCACAACTGACTTGACAGAAACAATTTTTGGAGTAAAGAGTTTAACACTGGGGTGCACTGGAGAACCAAAGTCATGTCCTAGATCCAAACACCCTAGTCTAGCAATTCAATCAGGTGGTGTCTTTGGATTTCATCCTCTCTTTGTTTACCATTGGAAGCCCTGTTGGGTTCTGACCTTCAGCTCAAACTCAGGCTCAGGCTTCCAAAATGCAAGAATGTGTTTTACCAGGTATTTGTTACTTCAAGTCCCAGCTGTTTTTTTACTTGAAGGTTATCTGTCATTTCCCCTTCTGTCTAATCCTCCTTTACCTATGTTAGTTTCTTCAGACTGCCATGTCAAGGTGCCATAAACTGTGTGGCTTAAAACAACAGAACTATGTTATTGCAAAGTTCTGGATGCAAGTAACCTGAAGGTATTGGCAGGACCATATCTTCTCTGAAGGTTCTTTCTTGCTTCTTCTAGTTTCTGGTGGTTCTCAGTAATCCTTGGAATTCTTTGGCTTGCAACTAGCTACAGCATAACTCTCTCTCTGCCCCCATGGGTTTCTTCCTTCTCTGTCTCTTCTCCATTTATAAGAACACCAGCCATATTGTGTTAGGGCCTACCTTACTCCAGTATGGCGTCATGCTAATTTAACTCATAACATCTTCACAGACACTATTTTCAACAAAGGTTATCTTGACATGTACTGAAGGCTTAGACTTCAATACCTCTTTTTCAGGAACAAAATTCAACCTAACACTGCTCTGGTGGTTTAGTGCCTAAAGCATTTGACTGCTAACCAGAAGGCTGGAGGTTCAAACCCATCAGCCACTCCTTGTAAGAAAGACTGGGCAATCTAGTTCTGTAGAAATACCACCTCAGAAACCCAAAGAGGGGTTGCTATGAGATGGATTTGACTCAATGACAGTGAGCTTGTTTTTTGTTTGTTTGTTTGTTTGAACAGTGCTCTTACCCCCAACTGGATGGGCTGAAAATAAAAAAGCTTAGCAGAAAGAACTAAGGCATTGAGGACAAAATTCCAACTGTAACAATGGCTCTGTCATTGTGGTCAAGACCCCTAAGCCTGTCATTACCTGCGAAATTAGTACACTATTTCTTACTACTTGGAGTTATGTGGATTAGAAGCGACATATTTAAAATACCAAACACAGAATGGGGATCGTTAAGGGACATGTTTTATAAAGAAGACAAAAACACATGGGTGCCTACTGAGTAATCTTCCACAACTTCTGCCTTGGAAAACAGTTCATGTCTAGAAATGCCTCACACCTAATGGATTCTCAATGTGTTTAACCCATTTGGTGTGTCCTAGAGACAAGATTCTTGCCTGCATCTCATCAATTCTCATCCATCACCATGGTCTTGGTTCCTCAAGCTGTTCTTACCCAGAGTGCTCTGCTCTCCCCACACCCATTGCTTTCCACACTCCAGCCCCACGTACTTCTTTCAAGAAGTCTTCCTTTGGAAAATGCAAGGTCCTTATGGGCCAAAAGTTACATGATCTGAGTCTTATCTCTGTCAAATGACCTTTGGGAAGAGTCTTCCTTTCTTTACTGTTTCTAGGAACCCATGTGATGGAAGGAAACACCGCCATCTCTGACCTTCTCCTTGGTACCTGATACCAACATTCTCCATGTCTGAACAGCTATCCTGCTAGAGTAAGTACTATTCCTCTCCTTCTGCTGTTAAAATAAAACAGATAAATAATGACTTGTGGGCAGAATCTTTTCTTATACTTGAGTTCCCTCCTTTCTATAATGGGACTGGTTGACTCCTCCCAGGGTTAGAGTTGAATTAAACATGTAAGTTCCTAACACAGTACCTGACTCAGTCAGCACAGAGCTCAATGCCGTTGCCTTAGTCCTCCTCATCCCATCATGTGTTCTGTTTTAAACCCACAACAGTGTATAAGTTTTAGTTCCTTTTATTCTCCTGAGGGCTTACTCAGTACCATGCTAGGCACATAGTAAACCCAAACCCCTTGCTGTTGAGTTGATTCCAATCATGGTGACTTCACAAGTTACAAAGTAGAGCAGAGCTCCGCAGGGTTTCCTTGGCTGTAATATGCATGGAAGCAGACTGTCAGGCCTTTCTTCCATGACACTGCTGGGTTTGAACCACCAACCTTTCAGTTACTAGTTGAGTATGAAAAATTTGTGCTAAAATAACCCATTACCATTGAGTTAATTCTGACTCATAAGAACCACATAGGGCAGGGTAGGAGTGTCCCATAGTCTTTCCAAGGCTGTAAATCTTTACGCAAGCAAACTGCTACATCCTTCTCCAGAGAAGCAGCTGGCAGGGTCAAACCACCAACCTTTGGTTAGCAGACTTGCACTTAGCTTAACCACAGTGGTACCAGGGCCCCTTAAGTATCACTTATAAAAAGAAAAAGAAAACAAACCACTGCCATTGAGTGGATTCTGACTCAGCAACTCCCATTGGGCTTCCAAGGCTGTAAATCTTTATAGAAGCAGACTGCCTCATCTTTCTTCCATGGTGCAGCTAGTGGGATTGAAACTCTGACAGCCAGATGCCTAAACCACTACGCCACCAGAGTTCCTTAAGTACCTCATACCCAATGCCATCGAGTTGATTCTGACTCATAGGAAACCCAGTTGGGTTTCCAAGGCAGTAAATCTTTACAGAAGTAGATTGTCTCATCTTCCTTCCATGAAGTGGCTGATGGGTTTGAACCACTAGCTTTCTGGTTAGCAGTCAAATGCCTTAGGCACTGTGCCACTAGACCTCGTTGGGTACCTCTCAGGGGCTCAAAAAGACAGAAAAGAATAACTAAACTCTCCCAGGTGACCTCTGACTCCACAGCTGAAAGCAGCAACAGGTCAGGTACCGGCCCCTTCTGCCATACATCTCCCTTCAGTTGAGTAACAGCCTCCCAGGATCAAAAGAGCAAGGCACCCTGGGTGCAGAGACACATTATTTTTGCTGAATGAAATGAATGAATGAATTCACTGCTGTCGAGTTGATTGCAACTCATAGCGACCCCTCCTTGGGCTTCCAAGGTGGGATATCTATGGAAGTAGATTGCCCCATCTTCCTTCTGAGGAGTGGCTGATGGGTTTGAACCTCCAGCCTTCTGGTTAATATTCAAATGCCTTAGGCACTATGCCACCAGAGCTCCTTTATTTTTGCTAGATGAGCAGAATTTCATGTGAACTGGTTTTCAGGGAGATCTGATTCCTGGGAGGGAGGAGGGGCCATCCTGACTGAGGAACAACCAGAGCAGGAAATAATGGAAACAGAGTAGCTGCTGGTTTCTCCTAAGCTGCTCTCAGCCTCCTCTTTGAAGGATCTGCCTAGCGGCCCCTGGCGACTGCTGACCCTGGACCAGTCAGGCAAGGTGCCTGACTCCTAGTTAGAATAAGTCCCTGTCTTTGTGAACAGAATTGGTATCTGGACGGCCTAGATGCCCATCTAGCCTGAGTCACTGCATTTTAGCTCCTATCAGGCCCTGCACTGCTGCAGGACCTCTGAACCTGAGTGTCTTGGGTGAGAACTCAGCCCCTGGGCTAGGTCTGGAATGATGATTTCGTACTCCTCTTATCTTCCAGAAGGTTGGTGTGGGTTGTGACATAAATGCATGAACAGACATAGCACTAGGGCCCTGGGTCCCTTGCCTTTGGTAGACCTCTGTGGTCACACTCTCAGTCAAAATTCTCCATGCCCATTTTAACAATAATTTCCTTACAGTCACTGGTCATTTTGCAGTGGACCACCCCTCATTATCAACTGTGCCAGTCCCAAAAGATAGATCAGCTCCTCATCCCTGTTCTAGCTTCCTTCCTTCCTTCCCCACAATTCCTTGTCCCGATGGTCCATGCCACAGCCCTACCAACCCCATTAGGGCAGCTGCATTAATAGGTATTTCACAGAGGACATCCTCTTGAGAGTCAGAAGAGTTACACTGGTGTTTCTGGCAGTCACCAAATTCCTGGGCAACCTTGGAAACTTGATCTAACCTTTCTGGCCTGTTCTCAGCTCTTGAATGAGGAGTGTGAAGGAAGGCAGATTCAGTGAGGTGCTGCTGAGGGAAGCACTCTAAAGAGTTCCATGTCAACATGAAGCCTGCTATCAACGTTTCTGCCCTGCCCTCTGGGCAGCTGATGGCCATTACGGTTCTGAGCAGGAGGCAGCACTCTGGGGTGGGGGTGGGCCATGCTAAAGTCAGGCCTGGCTGGAGCTGCCCAAACATAACCTAGGTGACTCACTTCTCTGATAGCACTTCTGAGAAAAATGCAAGCTCCGTCTTGCCTTTTCCTTCTGCTCAGGCACACTTCTGGAGATGGAAGATGTTTGGCATTGGGGATGGGGTAAGTCAAGAGGAACTGTCTCCAAGTTCAGGTCTCGCCTTTTGAAGTTCAGAAAGAATTGGGTAGAAACAAAAATAAGTAACTTGAGCTTTGGTTCTATAGCAACAAGGAGTGGATGGCAAGCCCTGACGTTTATGGTGATTGTGACCTTGGGCAAGTTCCTCAGGTTCTCTGGGCCAATTTCCTGCTCAGTGAACTTGCCATATTAATCCCCACCTCCTGGGGTTGCTTCAGGAAATTGACATCCATTCTTACAAGGAGGAGACAATCAATAATGCTTGCATGTCTCCTCTTCCTTAAGTATGAACTATGTCAGGAAGCAGGTTTGTTTTACTTATTTGTATTTTGTTTTACCATATGAGTATATTTTTGCTTTCATGATAAGAAAAGCCATTTATTAATTCTGTCCAAGGCTGCCTGGATGAGTGAAGGGAGCATGAGAAAACTGCAGCTCAGAGGGGTTTCTGGATCTACGTCCAACAACACAGCTGTTCGGGGGCCAAAGGGAACAGGAATCAAGCCTCCTCATCTCAGTGCAGATTCAGCTATGCTCCTTCCACTTTGCCCTTTTATCTTATCAGGGTCAACCCTTGGGATTTAAATTCCTGTTCATCCTCAGAATTCTGAATGCAGAAGTCAGTTTTAAATATACACTTATTTCTACTGCAATGTAAATGATATATATGCCTATAAATGCATAGTGAGCTTCCAGGAAATGCACAAATTTCCCAGCCTCAACAAATGGCTCCCCCTTCCATCAGCTTTGCACGGCATCTGCAGTAGCCAGCCCACACAGATCTTTCTATATCTCTTTTCTATTCTAAGTGGCTTTCAGGAGGTTCACTGCCACCTGGGGCAAAGTACATGGCCAAGATCGTTCTCCCTTAATCTCCCGTTTCATGGGCTTCGCTCATTGCTGCAGAAGTAAGGTTAATTCTCTTTGGAGCAAAGATGAATCACTGAGAGCCTGATGCCCTGACTAAACACTCCCCTGTCTTCAGTAAAGGTGCTCTGGCGGTGAAGTGGCTAAGGCATTCATCTGCTAACCGAATGATCAGTGGTTCAAACCAACCAGCCGCTCTGAAGGAGAAGATGAAGCAGTGTGCTTCCGTAAAGGTGTACAGCCTTAGAAACCCCATAGGCCAGTCCTACGCTGCCCTATAGGGTCACTATGAGTCATAATCGATTCATTGGCGGTGAGTCTGTGTTGTGGGGTCCTCAGTAAGGAGTCCCTGGGTACTGCAAACGGTTAACATGCTCAGCTGCTATTAGAAAGGCTGGAGTTTTGATTTCCCCAACAGGCATCTGGGAAGAAAAGCATGGTGACCTACTTCAGAAAAATCAGCCATTAAAAG
>NW_006921811.1:981905-982993 GCF_000298275.1 Orycteropus afer afer | reverse complement strand
TTTTTTTCCTCTTTTTTTGCAGTGAAATATTTTAGTTCTTTCATATAGAGACATATTACACAATGTTAACAACCATGAAAAACAATACAAAATGCCCTCGATTTAACAAGTAGAAAAATATAACTAGTATATATGGCCATTGTGAATCTAATACTGTACAGAAGGAATTTATGGATTTTACAAATAAATTATAGCTTAAATGCCCTTTTAAAATTCTCTCTTTCCCCTTAGATGTACACCCGAACTTACAAGAAGAAACGTTCCGAGCCTAGCTGGCGGCCAGTCAGTGCCAGTCAAATGTTCTGCCGACCAGCTCGAAGAATTTCTTATTAGGCTCGTGGAAATAGTCATGCAGTTTATTGAGGAGTTTGGGGTCGACGTGAGGGTGGGCCCGGCCTTTGGACTCGTGCAGGCAGCGGTCCCGGCCGCTGTCCCGCAGGCAGTAAAAGCCCTTGGTTTTGTTGAAGTAGAAGTTGGAGGGGTGAATCTGCGGCGCCAGCTTCAGGAACCTCTCGACCTTCTGGATCTCCGGGAAGGGGTCCCTGATGAGCTGGTCGCCGTCCACGATGTGGATGTGGCGCAGCGGGAAGAAGCGCAGCCAGTTCTGCATGTGCTCGTGGTAGAGGCTGCGGTTGAGTGCCTTGTAGTCCACGTTCAGGCGGCCGTCGCGCACCAGCACCTCCTCGACGGCCGGGTAGGGCTTGCGCTTCTGCACGTGGTTGTAGAACACTTGGGTGTAGTCGGACAGCACGCGCTCGGACGGGTCTCGCAGGATGAGCAGCAGGCGGATGGCTGGGTTCATGCTGTGGACTCGCGCAGGCACTTGGGGCGACGTGAAGTAGGCGGGGGTCTTCTCCACCGTGAGCTGGTGGGGCGCCGACAGGGGCATCTGGCTGAGGTACCAGCCCAGGCCGTGGCTGTAGTGCTCCTCCCAGTCGAAGAAGTGCACCTCGTTCTCGGCCGCCGCCACGTCGGGGTGCAGGCTGAGCATCTCCAGCAGCGCCCGCGTGCCTCCCTTGCGCACCCCGATGATGATGGTCTGCGGCAGCTGCCGGAGCGAGCCGTTCGGGGCCGCGCTGTCCGGCAGG
>NW_006921811.1:977303-981805 GCF_000298275.1 Orycteropus afer afer | reverse complement strand
GCGGCTGAACCACCAGCAGCACGGCGCCCAGGAGCAGCGTGGCCATGCTGGACTCCAGGGTGGCTTCAGTGGGCCGGGCGCCGCTGGGTCATGGAGCGTTGCCGCGGGGGAATGCCTCCTGCGGGTCAGTGACACATGGATGTCACAGGCTGATCACTAGGGAGGAAGGGAGGAAAGTATTAACCCCAAATAAAGACAGCACTTAGCAGCTGACCGCTCTGGGCTCACCAGGGACGCTGTTTCCCTCCTTGTACCCCTCCCATGTCTCTTCACGTTTGTATAGCAGAGGGTGACACACTTGAACTGTAACGGGTCAGACACTGGATGTTTTAGGCTTTGCAGGTCTCTGTGGCATCAACTGCCCCAGGTGGGCCCTACAGTTCTGTTGTTAGTGACCAGGTGAGTCTTTTCCAACTTACCAGCATCCCAGGTATAGGGTAAGGTAGAACAGCTTCACAGGCTTTTCTGACTGCAATGCTAACCAAAGCCTTTTCTTCCACAATACCACTGTTGTTGTTATATGTTGTCAAGTTGGACCTGACTCATAGCGATCCCTCCTTGGGTTTCTGAGGCAGTATCACTACGGAAATACATTGCCCAACCTTCCTTTGAGTGGCTGGTGGCTTTGAACCACCAGTTTTCTGGTTAGCAGTCAAGTGCCTTAGGCACTACGCTACCAGAGCTCCTCACGATACCACTTGGTGGGCTCCAAAGGCCAATCTTTAAGCTAGCAGTCCGCACAATTATGCCACCTATCCACTGCCATAGGAGCTCTGGTAGTGTATTGCCTAAGGCACTTGACTGCTAACCAGAAGGCTGGCGGTTCAAACCCACCAGCCACTCCTCGGAAGGAAGATGGGGCAATCTACGTCCATAGTGATACTTCCTCAGAAACCCCACCAGGGGTGGCTATGAGTTGGGTCCGACTTGACAGCACATAACAACAACACAACAACATCCACTGCCATAGCTCTAATACTGCTGTGTGTCTACAGTTGACTCATAGGACCGTACAGAACAGAGAAGAACTCCGGCACGGGGTTTCCAAATAATCTCCACCAGAACAGATTCCCTGGCTTTTCCTCCTGCAGAGCCGCTGGTGGGTTGGAAACAGCAACCGTTCAGTTAGCAGCTGAGACTTTAGCCATTGCTCCACCAGGGCTGATTACAACTCTTGCGAAAAAAAAAAAAAAAAAGAGTTGTGTTGGATCCATGCTGACTCTTAGAGACCCTTACAGGACAGAGTAGAACTGTCCATAGGGTTTCAAAGGCTGTAATAGCTCTACAGCAGCCATTAAACACACACACACACACACACACACACACACCATTTGCCAGAGGGTAGCGTCTCACTCATGGCATCAGGGTAGAACTGTGCACCACAGAATTTTTATGGCTGATTCTTAGGAAGCAGATTGCCAGGTCTTTCTTCCCAGGCACCTGTGGGTAGCTTTAAATCCCCCACCTGTCTGTTAGCAGCCAAATGAGTTAACCATTCGTGGACTCCAAAGCAGCCATAGACAGTACAGAAGTGAATGGACGTGCTGTGTTCCAATAAAACTTTATTTGTGGGCACTGAAAATGGAACTTCGTATAAATTATGTGTTCAAATTCTTGTTATTATTATGAGTTTTTTCAACCATATAAATGTTTGGCTCTCTGGCCATCCAGACACAGGGCCAGATGTAGTCCATGGGTCACAGTGTGCCAACCCCTGCCATAAAGCAAAGCATTAGAAAGCTGTTGGATTTCAGCAAGCAGCAATGCAATATCTGCTACCTCCAGGCCCTGGCAGAGGGGCCGGGGCCAGGGCCAGCAAAGCAGGATTAGTCTTGCCCTCCAGAGGTTTCTAGTCCAAGAGGGTAGGTGAGCCTGTCCAGAAGTCTAAATGAGCAGACCATCCTTCACCCTCACTTGCCATGGCCTCCTTGTGGGGGAATAATTCTTCCCAGGAACTTGATTTGTGCTTGGTCCATGGCCTGCGGGCAGAAGTAACAATGTGCCATCCCTGCCTAGGCCTGAGCAGGTCTTGTGTGTTTCCACTTCCTGCCTGCATTTCTGCCATCACCATGAGAAGGTGCCCTACCCAGCCACTGGTTCCAAAGAAGGATAACAGCCACATGCCTACAAGTCCATGGTGTGTGGCACTGCCACCTCAGCTGACGAGTGAGGGTGCCAGATTGTGGCTTGAAGGCACTGGGTTTTGGGGCGGTCTGTATGGGGCATTCATTTGGCCAAGGTTAACTGATGCAACCTGACTGCCTGCATTAGTGTGATGTAGGTTATGATGGGAGTGTAGGCACATTCTGGCTGGATGCTCTGGGGTTCCCAGGGCCCAGGGTTAAAACAATCGTCATGTGTACGAAACTGTCAAATTTACAAGGTGGCCTCATAGTCCACTAGGTTGATCTTCAGCACAGCCCTGAAGGCAGGAAGTCAGGGCAGACATCAATACTATTTTAGAGACAATTGGTTCTTGTCCCCAAACACAAACATCTAATCCACAGCAGAGTCAAAATTCAATTCTCTAAACGTAGGGCTCTCTTTCCACAAACTGGCTTCCTTGTGCCACATGTCTCTCCACCCATCTGAGATTTCTTAGCATTTAGATGTGGAAGTTCCTCAAGGACACAAGCACAGATGGACTAGATGCTATGGAGTTCCCAAAGGAGAGTGGCTCATGGTCCATGTGTTCAAGGGGATGACAAATAACAACGTGTATTTGACAGAGTCCCAAACAGAAGGGACCAGAAGCTCTCACTTGAGTGATTCCTGCTTAAGCCCATCAAGGATAGGGTTAGAAGCAGGCCCTGATTGCAGACTGTGGGATTTATAAACACAGTGAGAATATTCCCCATTCAAAAGCCCCATGCCTTTTTTTATACTCTGGCTAGGTATAAAAGTCACTTCATTAGTTTTGAACTTGTCAAGGATGTATAAATAAAGAACAAAATCCAGGGATCTCATTTTTATTACCAGACCAGTTGATCTTGTTCACTCAGATATTGATTGTACAGGTGCTTTGAAAGTGTATATTAAAGAACAAGCAATTAAACAGATGTTAGCCTTTAGAGGGGAGCTTTGGTGGCATAGTGCCAAAGGCACTTGACTGCTAACCAGAAGGCTGGTGGTTCAAACCCACCAGCCATTCCCCGGAAGGAAGGTTGGGCAATCTACTGTAGTGAAACCACCTCAGAAACCCAAGGAGGGTCGCTATGAGTCGGGTCCGACTCGACAGCACATAACAGCAACAACAGCTTTTAGAGGAGGCAGTGGTGGGTTGGTGGTACGATTCTCACCTTCCATGAAGGAGACCCGGCTTCCATTCTCAGCCAGTGCAGCTCATACATACTCTGTCAGTGAAGGCTTCTGCAATTGCTGTGATGCCGAATGGGTTTCAGTGGAGCCTGTAGGCTTAGACTAGGAAGAAAGGCCTGGCTATCTGCTCCTGAAATCAGCCAGTGAAAACCTTCTGGATCACAATGGTCTGATCCTTCTGGGTATGAGTCAGGGGTAACTCCATGGGAGCTAACAACAACAGCCTTTAGAGAATGCAGACAAACTATGGAGAAAAAAAAATGTGTAGAGAGGATTGGCCAAGTGAAGATGTGGTTTCCGGTTGGTTTGACTGATTAGATGAGCTCAAGTTAATGGGCCATTCATTTTATCAACTCATGGTGTGAGTGTACTTTAGTCTAATTCCTTTTTTCTCAACTGTCTGGGCTGACCAAACAGACTAGTTGCTCTTGCCTCATCCATGTTTGATATGTGAAGGAGTGGCCAGGGAGTAATGGTAGAGAGCCTCACTCTGTGTGGTGGGCATCATCATCATCCTCATCTTATCGGTCTGTATTCAGAAGGCTCAGGAAACCAACACCAATGCAAATGGTTCAACTCCTAAGTGACAGATTGAGACTAGGCCTGACTTGTTGACACTTTTTTCACACTACCATGAGGCATCCTGGTCAGCAGAGGGCACATCTGAAATTTGCTCATGAATTACCAGCAGACAGCAGCAAAGAGATGAAGTAGAGACTGTCCTTGACAAAAAACCTGGGCAGTTAGTAGTTTAAAAGCTCCTCATTTCTTTAATACGTTCTAAACATGCACCTAACAACAACACAAACAAGTATTTTCTTATGTCCAGGCCTGGGCCTTCTCATTCCAAAAGTATATGAGGTCAATGGAAAAAATAAAAAGTTACAGTTTCATACTTTCACATATTATACACACAAACATTATATATATCATATTTTATACATTTACACGTACTAAATACATACATACACACACACACATATATATGTATATGGAGCTCTGGTGGTGCAGTGCCTAAGGCATTTGACTGCTAACCAGAAGGCTGGTGATTCAAACCCACCAGCCACTGCTTGGAAGGAAAACTGGGCAATCTATTTCCATAGAGACACCACCTTGGAAACCCAAGGTGGGGTCACTATGAATCGAAATTGACTTGATGGCAGTGAGGTGTTTTTTTTTTTTTT
>NW_006921811.1:976229-977203 GCF_000298275.1 Orycteropus afer afer | reverse complement strand
TAGTATATACCTTACATACATACAGTAACCACTGGGGGCAAGTGGCCTCCTGTGTAGTTTGATAATTTTGACTCCCAGTGGCAAAGCCAGGTGCCTAGACATTTCCAACAACAAGAATAACAAGAAGAAAAGATCCCCAAGGTCAAGTGGACCTGTAAGCCAGGACAGCTGGGCCATAATGCCCTTGACTAGGGGACAATGAACCCTGGAGCACAGGAGCATCATTTAGGCCTCACCTTTCCTGGGCAGGTGAGGAGGCCCTGAAATGACCAGCCCAAGGTCACACCGAAAATCTAGACCCAGAACTTTTGGCTGCTGCCCTCCAGTTCTGTGTTCTTTGTGCTGTCAGTGCTGTTCTGATAGCATGTCTGCGGCCTTTACCTAAAATGATGGCCTGGAGGTGGTCCTGAAGTAGAAAGATCCCACGGCATCTACTCACAGCCTCAGGCCCCAAGCTAACTCCAGACCCAGCTGAGACACAGGGACGCACAGGAATGGACAAACACATCCCTCCAATGCATAAAAATAGACATCCTGCATGTTTCGTATGATGTCTTCACAATCGGGCATGTGTTCACACACATTTCCATTTAGACTGGCCACATTCAAGTGCCGAGTGACCACATGATGCTGGGTAAGACAGCACAGACAGGGAGCACTGAGCCTACTAGCAATTTTGACTGTCAAAGCCCTTTGAATGTGGAAAGACATGACTTCTAGCTAGATCCCCTGCCACTCACCAATTAGAAGCTTCCTGAGCAGGAAAAAGATAAGGGAGGCTAGTTTGAACCTGTAGGCAGCACACAGGTGAATCCATTATGATCCTTCAAGAAGCTAACCCAGTCATCCTGAACACGTGGGCCCTTAGGCAAGTGGGGAACTATTAGCTGGCATGGACCTAGACACAGGATACTCCACAGACAAGGCTGTCAATCATTACGGAAGTAGAACACTTCATCTTTCTCCCATGGAGC
>NW_006921811.1:967813-975534 GCF_000298275.1 Orycteropus afer afer | reverse complement strand
ATGTCATTGACCAAAATTTACAATGCAACAGCTCCCCTCCCACTTCCTCCCCATAGTTACCTCTTCCCAGTGTCCATCCCTCCATACTCTTCTGCGCCCTGAGCTGTCTCCCTGTGCATAAGCAGCCAGAAGGTTGTAGTTTTGAGTCCACTCAGAGGTGCCTTTAAAAAAAGGACTGGTGATCGACTTCTGAACAATGAGCCATTGGGAACCCTGTGGAGCACATCTGTGCTCTGACACCCATCGGGGCGCCATGAGTCAGGATCCCTTGGATGTTGTTGTTGTTGCTCCCGTTCATAGTGACCCCGTGTACAACAGAATGAAACACTGCCTGGTCCTGTGTCCTCATTACAACCGTTGCTGTACTTGACCCCAGCCTCACAGAGCCACGCTGTCACTCCACTCATTGAGGGTCTTCTCCTTTTCCCCTGACCCTCTTCTGTACCAAGCATGATATCCTTCTCCAGGGGCTGGTCCCTTCTGACAATATGACCATTGTACATGAGACAAAGTCTGGCCATAGTCACTTCTAAGGAACATTTTGGTGGTACTGCTTCCAAGACAGATTGGTTTGTTCTTCTGACAACCCATGGTATATTCAATATTCTTTGCCATCATCACAGTTCAAAGGCATCAATCCTTCTTTGGCCTTTTTTGCTCATTACCCAGCTTTTGCATACATATATGGCAACTGAAAATGTCATGGCTTGAATCAGGTGCACTTTAGTCCTCAAAATGACAACTTTAACTCTTTTGCAGCGGATCTGCCCAGTGCAATCCACCCTCTGATTTCGTGGCTGCTGCTTCTATGGGTGTTGATTGTGGATCTAAATAAAATGAAATCGTTGACATCTTCAATCTTTTCCTCCATTTATCATATTGCTGCTGATGGTCACTTGGATGGCAGCAGCTTTTTCTTTTTCTTTGTCCCTTCCCAGAATGCTATGCTGCAGGTGTTCTGGGGCTGGGTCTTTATTGCATTTCAGGTTTTATTACAAGTGTCTGTTTTTTTCTGCAACATCAACCCACCCTCTTTCTTTAATCAATTTTGTAACCATCTTTTATTCTTCATGTACTATCTGAAATTATATTTCCTGGTTTACCATCTGTCTCCCCAACCAAGCAATGTACATTTGCCTCCTAGTCTGTGTGTTTCCCTCCTGCCTCCCCAGGGCCTGGCATAAGGTACTAGGTTATTGTTGGTAGTTCCCATTGAGCCAGCCTCTGACTCATGGCAATCCATGCAAAATGGGACGAAATACTATCCTGTCGTGGGCCATCCTCATGATAAGGTGCAAGTCTAACTGTAGTGATCTATCAGGTTTTCATCGGTTGATTTTTGGAAATAGCTCACCAGCTCTTTCTTCCTCACCCCTAACAGTCTGGAAGCTGAAACCTAATCAGCATCCTATCTACATGCCAGCCTCCAGTGACAGAGGGTGGTGACTGCACTGCACATGAGATGTGCTGGCTGGGAGCTGAACCCGGGTCTTCCACACAGAAGGCAAGGATTCCACCACTGAACCACTACTGCTGGATTCTACTTGCTGAATAGACTTGTTGAATGCAGTGGACAGTTAGGTGAGTGGCTGGAAACTTCAGGGAAAGGATTTTAATTTAATAGAAAGAAAAACTAACAATCTCACTATGAAAAAGACTGCCTCAGAAGGTAGTGAGTGTCCCATTCCCTAGTGAGTCAAACGGAAACCAGATATTGTAAAGGGGATTGAAAATCTCTAATGTTGGTCAGACAAGATCACCTGAGAGTCTAGGAAATATTTTAATTAAAAAAGGAGGGGAAGCTATGAAATAACCCTTCAAAAATATTTTAATTTTCTCCTTCAATCTCCTTATTACATAATTCACATCATGACCTAGATTTCAAATGTAATTAAGTATAATATATTCTCTCAGTCCCACCACTGGAACATATTCATGAATAAAATGGAATAACTAGACTATGTCATGACAGGTACATTGAATGCACTGAGAAGGGGGGCATTTGCCTTCTGTCTGTCTGAAGGACATAAAGATGGCGGGACCCTAGGCACAGGCAGGAATCTCCACCTTTGTAAAAAAGAGAAAAGCACATTGCTTTTGAGTTTATTCCAACTGCTAAGGTCAACACGTGTTACAGAGTAGAATGGCTCCATAGGGTTTTCTTGACTGTAGTCTATGGAAGCAGATTGCCAGGCCATTCTTCTGCAGTACTGCTGGGTAGGTTTGAGTCACCAGTAGCTGACCACAAACTGTGTCACCCAGGGAAGAGATCAATCAAATTCTCGACCAGGGGTAGCTTATGTGATTCAACAGAAGGGTCGGAAAGAAAGAGCAATTGCTGAGTACCCACTGTGTGTGAGACGGTAGGTGCTAGCATGTACATTACCTCTTTAACACTTGCAACAATCGACGTTGTTGTTAGTCGCCTCTGAGTCAGCTTGGACTCATGACAACCTTACCTATAACAATGAAACACTGCCCAGTGCTGCACCAGCTTCATGACCAGTGGTGTGCACCGTAGTAGGTGTGGGGTCAGTCCATCGCACTGAGGGGTTCCCCTGTTTTTTCTGACCCTCTGCTTTACCGAACATCACGTCCTTTTCTGGCGACTGGTCTTTCCTGATGATGTATCCAAACTAAGTGAGTCAAAGGCCTGCTAGCCTCACTTCCAGTGTAACTGGTATTTCTTCTCATTTTATTGTTACTTAGAAAAATGTTTTTGAAGTGTTGGAAATGTGATGAAGAGTGGTAGAAAAGCAAAGCACTTGCTATAAGACAGATTCAGGCTAGAATTCCTGCCTATGTGACCTCTGACAAGTTTCATAGTTCTCTGGGTCTCAACGTGCCATTCTGTAAAATGGTCTAACGCCTGCTTCCTGGCGTTGCCGCCATGATTAAATAAGATCACCTGTCAAACAGACTGCACAGTGCCTGACATAGAGTAAGCACTCAACCAGTATTAATAGTCTGCCCCCTCTCTGAGGAAAATGTGGAAACATGCTCTTAATGCTTAAATACCTCCATCAAGGTCACAGAGCAAGGATGGGTCAAAACCAAAATTCCACAAACAACCTTGAAGCCCATGTGTTTTTCTCTCTGATGTCTCCCTGTGGGCAGTGGAGAGAACATTCCAGGCAGAAGGGAGAACTTGCTCGAGGCATGATAAGATATGGGAGAACAGATCCATTCAACTGCCGTCCAAGAATTCTTCTTCCTAAGCATCCCATGGAGCTGAGCAATTTAATGTTCTGGAAACAGACTTAGTAAAGACTGAATAACAGAACCGTTGTGTCTCGTCCAACCAAACTCTTGGGCAATCGACAGTATAAGACTATTTGTTCATCTCTCAGAGTCAGGAAAATGTCTTCCTTTCCATCTTGGCACAACTGTTTGAGTGTTGCTGTCGTCGTTTGTGTTAGGTGCCGTGAGTCGGCTCGGGCTCATATTGACCCTACGTAAGACAGAACGAAGCACTGCGTGGTCACGTGCCATCCTCAGCTTTGCTCTATTTGAATCCATCGTTGCAGCCACTGTGGTTGAGTGCCTTCCCCTTTTCTGCTGACCCTCCACTTTCAGACAGTGTTTCAGGGCTATTCATAAAATTTTCCAGTACTGTTTCAGACAGTGTTTCACTGATACCCAAAAGCTTTTCACTGGCCAATTCTTTGAGAAGTGGATGACACCTTCCTTCTTCCCAGTCTGTCTTAATCCGGAAGCTCTGCTGAAATCTGTGCAGCATGGGTGACCCTGCTGGTGTCTGAAACACTAGTGGCATAGCCTGCAGCCTCACAAGCCACCACAGTAAGACCAACTGACAGCCAAGTGGTGGAAGAGTGTTGCAGTGGAATCAGATTCCCAGCCCGGCAGGTCATCCTGAGAACGCAGATGTGGGAAACAGATTTCGCTTGTGCCTGGCAGTCTGTTTGGGGGATATTTCAAGACCTGCATAAATATTTATTTTGTTGAAATTGCCTACACCTGATGGTCTTCAACAAATGTTGACATTCAGTTGTGTTTGCATATACTTATGGTAATTGTGGTGAGGTGGAAAAGGGTAAAAAGAGTTCAGAAAAAGGACCAAAGGACAGTCCACACCTTGTGAATAAGTTTCCTTGGGCCACATTTACTGTGTGGAGGTGGGAGGCATGGATATGACCCTGTTTTCCCTTTGATAAAGAGGGGACTTATGAAAGTCGCCCTTTCTTCAGCCTTTCTCCTCTCGCCTGTATCCAAAGCGAAGCTGGAAGATTCCATGTCTGCTAAAGGTCAATGGCAGGATGAACATAACTCTTGGAGACTGGATGAGGGCCTTGCCAGGATGGAAGGAAGGAGGCATCTGGGCAAGCCAAGGAGGGCAACATGGTGTGGTAACGGAAGGAGGGATTTGGGTCAGGAGATTTAATCCCAGCATCATTTCTGAGTCCCTCCTGATAAGCTGGGAATGACAAACACAACCTGTCACATAGGTGGTCTGAAGCCAACCCACACAATGCTCTTCTCCAGATTAAGGAACTCCGTGGCCAAAGGGTCTGGATGAAGAGCTGTCAATGGGAGGTGACTAAAGCATGGCCTGCCCTCCCGTGGTCCTCAGCCCAGGCTGTGCGTAAGAACCATCCTGTAAGGTGGGAAATGTGAGCATGTACACCCGTCACCTGGGGCTCTTGTTAGAAATGCAGATTCAAGCCCAGGAGGGTGAGGGAGGTCTGAGCATCATGTGTCTGACAAGCCTCAAGGGGTCCCTGCCAAGCGAAAGGTTGGATGGTTGAGTCCACACAGAAGAACCTTGGAAGAAAGATCTGGAGATCTGCTGAAGAATCAGCCACTGCAAACCCTATGGAGCCCGGTTCTACTCTGACACACGTGGGTGCCATGACTTTATAGATATATGGGAGCTCTGGCGCCTAAGGCATTTGACTGCTGACCAGAGGCTTGGTGGTTCAAATGCACCAGCCACTCTGCAGAAGGATGAGTGGGCAATCTATGAGTCATAATCAACTCAATGGCAGTATGTATTTATACACACATATGAACAAGCTCCCAAGGGAGCTGGCCCCCAGGTCCTGGAATGACAGGGACCCTGTACCCTTTAATGTTATGCCCATCTTACTTCTGATTTATTAGACCTGAACAGAGGCATGCCTTGTTCCTGTATTTTTGTTTCTTGCCATTGTGGTGGTAGGGGTTATTTTTGTTTTGTTTTGTTTTTTCCTTTAAATCTAGGTTTCATTTGAAAATGACTGTGGTAGAAAAGGTAGAGAGAGGTCAATCAGGCCCCAGAGGTGATATTATCAATGACTGAGGGAAGGGAGGGGAGAGGTTGGAATGAATAGAGCCAAAGAACACCCTGAAACAGTGCTGCCCTCTCTTAGTGACCCTCTAGCCCCATACATAGGGTCTCCAAGGCTGTCATCTCTATGGAAGCAGACTGCCACATCTTTCTTCCAAAAAAAAAAAAAAAAAAAAAAAACCCATCCTGGGCTCCGCACTCAGCTCTACTGTTTAAAATCTGCGCGAGGAGCCTGAAGCTCAGAACCTCGGACGCCATGCACTGGGCCCACGTCCTTATGGTGAGGATTAACTAAACGAGTCTGTGCGAGCGCTGAGTACGTTGCCTCGCCCATGGGTAGCCCTCAGATCACAGCAGCTATTTTTATCCCTAAAAAAAAAAAAAAAAAAAGGATGCTGTGCGGCACAAATGGAATCCAGGGATGATAATTAGTCAAACGCATTTGCTCGTGATTCAGAAGATCCGGCACTGCAGAGACTCAAGCAGGCGGAGGCTCAGGGAAGAAAGGACAGTGGCACCTCGGAGCACCCTGCCTCCCTCTGTGAAGGGGCACGCGGTGCCCCCTGAGTGATGAGCTGCCAGGTTGCCGTCCCCGGGGAGCGATGAGGAGAAGGGGCTGCTTCTCAACGCGCTCACTCTGCATTGCCGTGCACAGAAGGCAGCGGTGACCTAAATAAATCCCTCATGAGACGCGGGAGCGCGCTGCCACCGGCGTGCATGGTGGAGTTCTGTGACAGGGCGGGGGACGGGCCTCTCGCATCGCTCGGGGCAGCTGAGTGGAAAAGGGGATTGTGTTAGCACGGGGGCAGCAGGGCTGCCTCAGCTCATGCACTGTGTGGCTTGACTCCCTGCTCCAGGCATGAAACCAACCTCCTACGAGGTGTTGTCTCAGCGGCAGGAGCCCTGCTTGCTGGGAAGGACAGATGTCCATCTCCCCACAGGCAGCCAGCACCCCCAGCACCCAGCAGTTTGCATAAACAGCCAAGAAAGATTTGGAGGACGTGAAAGCAGGAGGGCTGTGTGGTATTGTCCTAGCCTGCCTTCTCATTCTGCAAAAGGGGAAACTGAGGTAGGCAGAGATTGGGAACCCCAAGGTGGAGCAAGTAAGAGCTGAATTGAGCTAGAAACTAAGGTCTCCTGAGTCCCACCCCACTGGACCCAAACCACATGGAAATGTGTGCAGCCTTTGTGTTGGGGTGGGGAACACTAGAATACAGAAAGTTCCCAACTTACCACAGGGTTCTGGTGACTATTGTCTGACATAAGTTGAATACCTCTTTTGTTTTGTTTTAGTTTTCATAGAAATAATTCAGTCACTATCTCAAGAAAGGCCTGGTTAAGTGAAAGATACACATGGAAGAAAACGGATTAGTAGGTTTCAGGGTGGAATGGACCTAGACACAGCTCGGACAGACCCCAGAGGAGGGAGACCATGCTTGCCAAGGAGCAGGGAGTGAGTGAGAGACCACAGAGAAGGCAATGTGTGGGCACAGTCCTAGAGGAGACTTGGGGCTCGCTCAGCAGTGGTGGCTTAGTGGGATAGTCCTCGCCTTCCGTGCGGGAGATCTGGGTTTGACACCTGGCCAAAGTAGCTCAGGCACGGCTACTGCATGTCTCTCAGTGGAGGCTTGTGTGATACTGTGAGGATGAAGTGTGTTGCTAGGATGGTGAAGAGTGGGAGCTTGCAGACTAAGGGAGACTAGGAAGAAAAGCCTGGTACTCTATTTTTGAAAGTCAGCCAATGAAAAGTCTATGGATCACAATGGTCTGATTCATAACTGATCACGGGACGTCACAGGGCCAGGCTGCATTTTGTCCTTTCGTGCCGTGAATCAGGGCAAATTCAGGCCGCTAACAACAAGTCCCTCAGCAGCACGCCTTCCATCCAGATGGAGCTGGCAACAAGACGTGGCCCAGGCGGATGAAAGCATCTGCTCTGGTCAGCACAAGTTATGGGGGGCGCTGTGGGCTCGGGGCTACAGGAGCCGGCAGGCACCACGACTGAGAGGCTTCAGCGTCCAGCCAAGGAACTCAGAAAGTCAGCAGAGGAAAAACAGCTCCAGCAGCGTTGCACTGAGGCGGGGTGCCCTGAGCTTGGACCCGAGCACCACCATTACAGGCTTCAGCTTGGGACGAGTGAATGGAAAACCTTGGAAACCTCTGCCCCGGCTTGGCCAGCAAGCTTGTTTGTGTCTTTGCTTCTGGACACGCGTGTTCTTTGTTTAACTTGATCGTTTAAAAAAAGAAATATTTAAATGAGGACTTAGTGTTGACGGCCTCGGTGAGAATCACCAGGGCGATGGTGGCAGTGACAAAGAATGGCCAGTCCCGCGAGGAGCTTAGTGCGAAAACAGGCACCGGAAGAACGAACGTGTGGCAACAGAGCTGGCTTTGATTTTCGGTTGTTCATATTTTGTTTTCCCTTTTCTTCATT
>NW_006921811.1:966247-967651 GCF_000298275.1 Orycteropus afer afer | reverse complement strand
CTCCTCTTGCCTCTGCGGCAAGCTTTAAATGATCTGTAATGGGTTTACTTTAAACAGGAGATACCTGCAGGTTTCTCTCCCTCTTGCAGAAATCTTTGGGCACCATTGATCTGTCCAGAGAAGCAAAACCTCGATCCTGCCATGATCCGAGCTTCTCTGTGATTGCCTCTCCTGTGACCATTTCAATAATTTTAGATCACGTCCACAGTTTATGCTAAGTCCAATCAGCACCTTCCTTCTGCATGTGTTTGCAAAATGGTTTCTATTTTCTACTTTCAAATGTTATTTATTTGTTATTACTTAACTTAAAGATTTGAAACAAGGTGACATCTGGAGGAGAAAGGCAGGAATAGTCAAGGGGAGGCTGATGTTGGGAGCAGGGGTTTGAATGGCGGCTTCTCCCTTACACCCTGTGTGACAAGGGCAAGTCCTGCAACCTCTGTGTGCCACATTTTCTCATCTGAAACACAGGGATGGTAACAGTACCAGTGACAGGACCAGGCAGCATTTCATTCTGTTTATCACTCCCTAAAGTGGCTGCGATGATGGACTCAAGTATAGCGGGGATTGTGGGACTGGCGCAGGATCGGGCAGTGTTTCGTTCTGTTGTGCATGGGGTCGCTATGAGTCGGAAACGACTCCAAGGGCACTTAACAACAATAACAACAACAAAGTGCTAAGGAGGGGAAGTGATGCACAGAAAACATCAAGTGTCAGTTATTGTCACTTCCTTGTCAGAGTTCCATCTTCCATTGTTTTTAGCTGATAAAGGTCTTTTTCATGTAATCAATACAACTGATAATACAGATGATTCAGCCACAAAAAATGCATAAAATGCATCTTCACAACAACTTCTCAGCTTGAAAGGGCCAGTGCACTAGTGTGAACGGGGCACAAAGGGCCAGTGTGCTAGTGTGAACGGGGCAGGAAGGGCCAGTGCGCCAGCGTGAACGGGGCGGGAAGGGCCAGTGCGCCAGCGTGAATGGGGCGGGAAGGGCCAGTGCGCCAGTGTGAAGAGCATGTTGAAGAGCACACTGGGGGCAAAGATGCAGTTCTGAGTTCTGTCCAGACGTCTCTGTGACCTGGAGAATGTCATAGAAATTCTGGGAGCCTCAGCATCCTCATTTACAAAGGAAAGTGCATGGGCTATAGATACAATGATTATATGCCATTTAATGTCATTCTAATGTGTGAGATCTTTATAGAATTAAGAAACATACCTGTTTATCTTGACAGGATAATATCCAAAATTCATAGCAAAGAAATACTGTTTGAATTAAAGCACAAAGTTTTGTCACTTGTACCTGCGTCAGTCTGACTTTTCATTGGTTAAAGGTAGTGACCTACATTGAATTCCTAAGCCACTCAGGTCTTTTTCATAAGAAGGGAATTAAAATATATTAT
>NW_006921811.1:959718-965427 GCF_000298275.1 Orycteropus afer afer | reverse complement strand
GCTAGAATGGCCAGACTTCGTCTCACCTACTTTGGTCATGTTGTCAGAAGGGACCATTCCCTGGAGAAGGATGTCATGCTTGGTAAGGTGGAGGGTTAATGAAGGAGGGGAAGGCCCTCAATGAGATGGAGTGACACAGTGGCTGCAACGATGGGCTCAGGTATAGCAAGAATCATGGAGCTGGTGCAGGACCCAGCAGTGTTTTGTTCTGTTGTGCATGGGGTCGCTATGAGTCAGAGACAACCCCGTGACACCAAACAACAAGCCACTGAGGTCTTTTTCATAAGGGGTGAATTATACAGCCTTTAGTGGGAAAAGACTCTAACCTTAGATAGGGTCTCCCAAACTACCTATTTGGGCCATATTCTACATTCATTCTATGAATATCGATTTAATCTGGGGTTTGATTAAGAGCTAGGTCAGCTAGACTAGGAAACAGCTTCTAAAGGATGCTTTACCATCAGTGGAACAAAACAGAGTTGTGACCACACTAGGGCTAGAACTGTGAAAGGGCTAATGACAGGCTGTTTGTTAGCACAGCACAGAGATACAGAGCTAACAGAATAATGGATATATAGACTTGACACATAAAAATCATTTTGGCCTTGTTAATGTGTTATGGGACAAGAAGAATTGTAGAGCTACATTTTAGAGAAAGGAGGTTTGTTTTGAACTTCAAAAATTTAAACGGATTGTGTGTGAATGTTATATCACTTCCCAATAACTGTATTTCTTCCTCCAATTCTTAGTGAAGGGAAAAGGAAAACACAAAAGTATTGGGCAGAGAGAGAAATCGAGTGGGAGTCCACATGATAGATTTTTCTAAATCGCTTCTTCTTCTGTGGTGCTAATTGGATTTGACAGGATCTTAGTGGTGTTCACTCATAGTATTTCGTTCCAGTGTCTTCTGAGAAGAACCTGGTACATAAACCTGGTGTGTGTGTGTGTGTGTGTGTGTGTGTTTGAGAGAGAGAGAGGGAAACAGAGAGGGAAAGAGAGAGAACTCCAGTGATGATCTTCTTTTCAAGACTTCCTGCTACTCTCATATGCTCTCAAGGCCATTCATGCATTAAGGAAGCTAGCATCTGCCTTCGTACCCTGACTTTCCTGAGTTGGTACCTGAGGATGAGTTTGCAGAGATGTCCAAAGAATAGAGCTGACTGCATCTGCTGTGACCAATCCATCAAGAGGCTTTTCCTCCGTTCAGAGTCACGTTCACCTCCCTGACAAGCTTGCATGAGCAAGCAGACCCAGCTCTGCATCCCACCCTGGTACCAGAACTTAACCAGCAGAAGTGTTAGTGTCTAACACATCCAACAAAATGAGGAGGATTGGTCAAAGCATGATGGTTCGGGTTAAATGAGGCTATGAAAATGATGTGAGATTTCCGGATTCACTTGCCATCTTTTGTCTTTAAGTGCTTGGATTTGTAAGAAGAAAGATTTAATGTAGTATGAGTCGCTAAAGAGGAGCTCTGGTAGCATAGTGCCTAAGGCACTTGAAACTCACCAGCCACTCCTCAGAAGGAAGGCTAGGCAATGTACTTCCATATTGATACTGCCCCAGAAATCTAAGGAGGGGTCGCTATGAGTCAGGTCTGACTTGAAGGCCCATAACAACAACAATAACGAGGTCACTAAAGTGGACGTCAGCAGATTTCTTCTTACTGTTATTATCCTCCATATTCTCTCCCCACCTTGTAAAATAAACCAACTCAGATACAGCCCAGAGTGTATGCCACTCATTCTGGATGTAGGTACTCAAGCCTCCTGGGTGCAGTGCTCTGCAGGACACTGTCCAGGGAGATAGTTATAAGATGGGACCTCAATAGCATAGTCTACAAAGACAATGTTGTACACGTTACTTTGGTGAGTAGCATCTGGGGTCTTAAAAGCTTGTGAGCAGCCATCTAAGATGCAAGTCTTGGTCTCTCCCCATTGGGAGCAAAGAAGAGCGAAGAAAATCAGACACAAGGAAACAATTAGTCCAAAGGACCAATGGGCCATGTGAACAGCAGCCTCCACTATCCTGAGGTCAGAAGAACTAGATAGTGCCCAGCCACTGCTGCGATTGGGATCACAAGAGAAGGTCCTTGGCAGAGAGGGAGAAAAGTGTGTATGAAATCATTGAAAAGGCCAGGCTTACCGGTCTGATAGAGACTGCTGGAGCCCCTGACACGATGGCCCTTAGACACCCTTCAAGCCTGGAAAAGAATCAACTTTCAGCTAAACAATAGGTAGGCCTTAAGGGTGAACAATAATACCAGGCTGGTCCACACTCCTTACAACAATCAACCATATGAGAGCACTCCCAGAGACAAAGCGCACAGAGCAAGAAGGGACAGGAAGAAAGGTTGAATGGAAATGGGAAATATAGGGAGGGGGTGGGAAGAATGCTGTTACACAGTGGGAATTGCAATCATGGTCACAAAACAAATGTATGACTGCTGAGTGGCAAACTGATTTGCTCTGTCAACTTTCATCCAAATCACAACAAAAAAAGATCAGGAAAAAAAAAAAAAAAAAAAAGATGGAGCCTCACCCCAGACCCCACTGTGTAAGGGAAAAGAGGATACGGAGACACTCATTTCCAATCTACTGAGATGAAAGAGGCTATAAAATAGATAATATTTTAGCCACTTAGAGGAAGCAAAGGAGACAGAGTTTGGGAAATGTTCCTTGGAGAAGACAAAGGGGTCTGGTAAGGATGAAACACAAAGTTGAACACTTTTAACTGAAGGCCAGGGCAAAGCATATCTACAAGAAAATAGAGAATTCAACGGAAGCTTGTGGTAAGGACAAAGCAACTGGGGACAGATCAACCAAGGTTTAAAAATCCTGGCTTAGTGCCAGGGCCTTGGGAAAGCTACTCCCCTCTGTGGGCCTCGTTTCCTCATCCGCAAAAAGGGAGTACACCTATACTACTAGGGGCTGTTGAATGACATAGTGTGAGTCAGTACTAAATGGGATTTAAAAAAACTCACTGCCAGCGAGTTGATTCCAACTCATAGAGACCCCCATTGGGTTTCAGAGGCAGTCAATCATCACAGAAGTAGAATGCCCTATCTTCCTTCCATGAAGTGGCTGGTGGGTTTGAACCACCAAACTTCTGGTTAGCAGGCAAATGCTTTAGGCTTTGCAAGACCAGAGCTCCTTACTAAATGGGATAAACTCACTGCTGTTGAGTAGAACCCAATTCATAGCGACCCCTCCTTGAGTTTCCAAAGCGGTACATCTATAGAAGTAGATTATTGCTCCATCTTCCTTCCGAGGAGTAGCTGGTGGGTTTGAAATGCCAGCCTTATGGTAAGCAGTCAAATGCCTCAGGTACTATGCCACCAGGACTCCCAGAGCTCCCAACAGTATAGGCAAAAAACCTCATTCATCTGCCAAATGGTTGTTGTTACTGTTATTGGATGTGGAGTTGTCTCCAGAGACAGGGTGACTTCATGAAAAACTGACCAAAAGACTGCCCAGTCCTGCCCCATTACAGTTAGGACCATTGTGACCCACAGAGTTTCCATTGGGTGGTTTTTGCAAGTAGATAGTCCATCTCAGTCTGCAAGGTCCACTGAAATCTGTTCAGGATCAGAGCCATACTCAAGCCACCACTGGTGGCTGCAATGAGGTGCACAGGCTGAGAACTGAAGTCGAATGTGCCACACAGAAGCCAAGAATCCTACCATGGAACCACCACTGTTCCCAAAGGACACATGGCAGACCCTCAACAAACAGTACCTCGATGATACTAGCTAATCAATTGTACCTTGATGAGATTAGCTTGAAAAGCATGATGAAAGGACAACAATAAGAATAAATTAGGTTTCATAACACCTAGTCTTCTCTGCTTAAATTATGATCCTAAGCAAAGAAAGAAACCACAATATTCAAGAAATTGATGCGTAAGAAAAAAATTCTTCAGTGAAAGCTGCAAATATTCTCCTATTGATTGTTATGCAGAGAGAGAGAGAGATGGATAACCAAGAGAAAGCAGACACCAAAGCACAAAGGGCTCTCAATCGAATGTGCTCAAAGGGTGACTATTAGGAGACAATTAGCCTGTGGACCTTAATAGAGGACCTTAAGGAACAACTCAAGTAAGCAGAGTAAACAGAGGAAGATGATCTTGAAAACATGAGAGTGTGTAAGTCACAGCAGGGCTGGTGGCCTGGGTAACCAGAATCCCAACAAAGGACCTGGTGACAACCTAGGGACGGTCTGCTGCTTCTGCTGGAACACATGCAGAGGAGATCGGTGGCTGGGGGTTACAAGCAGGTTCCATTTGTATGACTCAGAGAACAGGATGCCCTAGTATGGGTCTTCCATCTGGGGACGGCTAATACACACTGGGTCTAGGATGAGAGTGCCCAGAAAGGACAAAGTTCTGGGTGGCACTGACCTTCCCAGAGGATATGTCCTCAGGTCTCTTCAATTCCTTTACAAAGCTTCAAGAGGAATCCCTGGGTGTGGTGCAAAAGGTTAAATGCTGGGATAACAGCCCAAAAGGTGATGGTTTGAAACAACATAGGGCTTTGGGGAACAGGACTAGCAATCTGCTTCCAAAAAGTCACAGCGTTGAAGCAGTTTTAGTCCACACACAGGGAGTCTCCATGAGTCAAAATCTACTCAACAGCAATGCACAACAGCAGTAATGAGACTACAAAGGACAGTGGCCCTCTGAACTCCGATGCCTGTAACACAATACCAGCCTCCCTCAAAGCCTGATATGTCTACTTACAATCATGGTGCTTTCCTCTCCCAGCTGGGAAGACCTGAGACCCTTCCATCCCCTTTCCCACTCATGAGTCTATGTGTCACTCGGCAGTGGTGAACTAACGCCCTGGACTGGGCACAGGGGATATTTTATCATTAGTCCTGCTCTTTGGATCTGTTTCCTGAGGGAGGCAGCCAAGTTAACAAACAATGATAACAATGTCACCTGTGCAAGGGGGAATGTAGTAGAAGAGTTACAATGCTTCCATCACTCCGCATGCACTGGGGTAGGCTGAGATAAACACCCCCAGCTGGGGGCTTTCTCCCTTTGCTGCTTGTCTCCATGGGTTGGTAATGGGACTCTGCTCACCCAAGTTTCACAGAGGGCCACAAAGACACAAAAGCTGCATCTGAACTTTGCAGGTCACCATGCCACAAAGAAATTCTCTTCTCGAAGCTCTAGACCCAGGGTGACAAGTGACACTTCCCCTCACTTTCACTGGCCTCAGCAAGTCACAGCCAGGCTGATCTTAAAATAGGAAGGAAAGGGCCAATTGTAGCTGCGTTGACTCTGACTCATGGTGACCCCATGTGACTCACAGTAGAACTGTGCTCCATAGGGGTTTCAGTGGCTGATATTTCAGAAATAAACAGCTAGACCTTTCTTCCGAGGTCTGGTGGGCTAGAACTTCCAGCCTTTTGGCCAACAGCCAAGTACATTAAATGGCTGCACCACCCAGGGGCTCCAGGAAAGAAAGTATAACCCCATTATGTTTCTGTTGTTGTTGTTGTTAGGTGCCAACTCATAGTGACCCTACGTGTAACAGAATGAAACACTGCCATCCTCACAATCATTGCTATGTTAGAGCCCATTGTTGCAGCCACTGTGTCGATCCATCCCATTCAGGGTCTTCCTCTTTTTCACTGACCCTCAACTTCACCAAGCTTGGCATCCTTCTCCAGGGACTGGCTTCTCCTAATAACATGTCCAAAGAAC
>NW_006921811.1:958034-958988 GCF_000298275.1 Orycteropus afer afer | reverse complement strand
TACTAAGAGAATGGCTGGCAATTTGAACCTACCCAGAAGCACTTCTGGATACAGGCCTAGTGACCTGCTTCAGCTGAGTCACAGCCTTGGAAATTCTATGGAGCAGCTGTACTCGGCACACACAGGGTTGTAGTAAGTCAGAGGTGACTTGATGGCAACTAACAACAACAAAAATCTGTTTGGAAACACATTACCAGGACTTTCTTTCACAGGGTCACTGGGTGAGTTTGAACTGCCAACTTTTAGGTTAGTCATCGAGAGCCAACTGTGCCACCCAGGGGCCTTGTGCACCCACTGCCTGCTTTCAATGCCCCAGGAGTTATTCCCTTTGATTCTGACAAATTTGAAACAGGGGGGCATTAGGGCACAAGGTTTATTCACTCATCTCTTACTTCTTGGGTGCTTCCTGTCTACTTGGGACTAATCCAAAACTTAATCTAGTGGAATAGATAAATAAGGGTATGAATGAATCCATAATTAAAAATGATGAACAGATAGATACCTGAGGTTTAGAGAGACGATTAACTGGCCAAAGGGCATGCCCGGCTGAAGTCTCGCAGCAGGGCCCAGATCTGTGAGCCCCAGGGTTCCCGCCCTGAAAGGCTAACAATGGGGATCCAGAGTACCGGGTGTCAACGGATGGGCCAGGGGCCTGACTCTATGGATGCTTAGCAGAATCAGCTTAGGTCTGGGGGCAAGATGAACACAGGGGACGCTGAAGATGGCAGACAGCTACTGAGCTGGGGCTGTTAGGTGCCACCAAGTCAGTTCCGACTCAAAGTGACCCTTGTCATGACACCAAAATACTGTCCAGTCCTGGGCCATCCTCACAACTGTTGCCACGTTTGAACTCACTGTTGCAGCCACAGTGGCAATCCGTCTTGCTGAGGGTCCTCCTCTCTTTTGCTGACCCTCTGGTTTACTGAGCAGGATGTCCTGAGCCGGGGAGGAAAA
>NW_006921811.1:946341-956823 GCF_000298275.1 Orycteropus afer afer | reverse complement strand
GCAGCCACAGTGGCAATCCGTCTTGCTGAGGGTCCTCCTCTCTTTTGCTGACCCTCTGGTTTACTGAGCAGGATGTCCTGAGCCGGGGAGGAAAAACAAACGCAAAACCAGAACACACTGATCTGTGGTTCAGCCGAAGACAGCAATACAGGAGAAGTCCCGAAGCAGGGCGGGTTCAAACTCCAAAGGAAATAAAGGACCTACGTGTAACAGCTGCTCAACGGCAAATGCACTTAATTCAGGGGGACCGTGTTTCATTCCTGTTTCTTTCTCATTGCTTGCAAATGTTTCTGTGCCTTGGTTTCCCCTTGTGTAAATTTTGCCTATAAGCATATGATCTAGTTTTTAGATAATGGAATTTAAGGGGGAGATCGGGAAGCTTTTGAGAAAACTTTCCCTCCCTGAATAAGAGAAGAGGAAACCCCCCCAATCCTCTCTTCCTGCTTGAGGACAGTGTCATGAAATAGGCCTCCTGGGGCCGCTGGGGCCCTACTGTCACAGGGAGGGGAAGGTCAGCCAGAATGAGCAGGCCAACTCTGTGTGGAAGGCACCAAGTGGCTGGATCCCTGCTGGCATCTTAGATCTGCTTTCCAAACAGAATCAGGCTCACAGGTAAGGAGAGCTAGTGATTACTATCGACTTCCATATAGACCGCTCACTATGCGCCAGAGTCCCTGCGGGCTACAAATGGTTAATGCCCTCGGTTGCTAATCAGAAGCTTGGTGGTTGCAGTCCACCCACAGGTACTTAGGAAGAAAGCCCTGGTGACCTACTTCTGAAAAGTTAGCCACTGAAAATCCTGTGGATCTTAACGCTACTCTGACATACACAGGGTCACCAGGAGTCAGGCACAACTCAACAGAACCAGGCAGGTACGCTACGCCAGGCCCTCGGATGGGTATGTTATATGCATTATAAAGCGTGATTGTCACAGTGACATCCATCAGGTAAGACAGACCATTTCAGAGACGAGAAGCTGCAGAATTGCCCCACTGTGGAACACCACAAATAACACCCTCCCCTCTAAATCAGGGGGCCCTTTCTTGAGCCCAGGGTCGCCCTCAACTCCAAACTGCTCAGGGCCTGGAGCTCTGGCTGTGGGATGCTCCTGGCTCCCAGAAAGCATGACCAGGATTGGTCCACCACCATGCAGTCAGCTCGCTGCACGTGTGAACCGAGCGTGGGGCGAGATGGAGGAGGCCAGCATGCCGTGCATACCATCTCACAGGGAGGAGCTGGGCTAGAAGGGAAATCACCCGGAAACTCTCTTTTATAAGAACTGGAGTTTGATGAATGGAAACGTAAAGTCAGATGAAACAAAAGCCCTGTGCAGTCAGAGGGGCAGCACCTGGGGGCATGCGAGGGTCTCCCACAAGATGGCACTCAGTTCCCTGTCTTCAGGGCTCCTCTGTGATTTCAAGCTGTCAGGCATGTGCCTCTTTCTTTACATCACCTTACAGGTTCTTTCCGGTTGGACCAGAATCTTTTTATGTCTTTTCCTCAAGGCCATGGGAACATTAGGTTGGGGTCCTGTGAAACCTTGGGATAAGGAGAGTGCAGTCTTTACTTCAAAGACTGTCTCAGGATTTCATCAGGAGTTCCTGAAGACTGCCCTGTCACAAAATGTCACAGGCCTTTCAGGCCCTTTTGAAACCTTTGTCTGCTCTGTGTGGCTCCCAGCCCTCCTCTCCTCTCCTTCCTCTCTCCCTCCCCACCTACATTCCTCTAGCCTTCTGGGTTCTGCCTGGATCTCTCCCTAACATCTATTTCCATACCTTTTCTACAGTGCTGCTTCTAATCTGTTGTTCCAGAAATTGCAATAACAAGGTTTGCTGCAATTATATAAATTAAGACTTAGAAGCAGAGGACAGAAGACTGAGACACTGTCCCAGGAAGAAGATGCATGGGATTTAGGTCTGGGTCTCTGTGATGGGACTTTGGCAAACCTGAGGCCTTCTATGCTTCCTTGTGTCATCTTACTAATAATATCTAAGCATCTTTCTTCCTTCTCTTCCCTTTCCTTCCTTTTAGTTTCTTTCTTTTTTCTTTAATGCAGCCTGTGAGCCAGGCACCATTTGAAGACATAAATACCTGGTTTGGTCCACACTAAACCCTCAGCTCTAGTTTTAATTATGCCCATTTTACAGATGAGGAGAACCGAGGCTTAGAGACATGAAGTAACTCACATACTACTGCCTGGCTGAAAAATGGCAAAATGGATTCTGACCAGAACTCTCCTGCTGGTTAAGCATGCATATTAGCCAACATGTTGGTTTGCTTTTTGGCCCATATTCCATGTAAGCGCCTGGCTAGACAATACACCTCAGTTACATTAAAACAAAAAGAAAACAAAACCAAACTCACTGCTGTTGAGTCAGATTCAACTCATAGTGACCCCCTCCTTGGGTTTCCAAGGCGGGTGGTATCACTACGGAAGTAGATTGCACAATCTTCGTTCCGAGGAGTGGCTGGTGGGTTTGAACTGCCAGCCTTCTGGTTAGCAGTCAAATGCCTTAGGTCCTATGCTACAAGAGCTCCATTAATTAATTAAAGAATTACAAATATTATCTGCCAACAGAATGGGGCCAGTGGTGGTTCAGTGGCAGGATTCTCATCCTGCATGTAGGAGAACCAGGTTCGGTTCGTGGCCAATACACTTCATACCCAGCCTCCAACCATCTGTCAGTGGAAGCCTCCATATTCCTGTGTGCTGACCGGTGGGACTTCCAGACTCAGATGGACCAGGGAAAAGGGCCTGGAGATTGAGTTCCAAAAAACCAGCCAGTGAAAACCTGATGCGCATAGTGTTGTGATCTTCAGCCTATCATGGGGCTGACACAGAACCAGGTTGCAGTTGGTTCCTGATGCATGGGGTCACCGTGAGTTGAGGTGACTCAATGGCAGCTAGCGACAGCAACAACATATTGGACAGAAATTGGGTATTTCAGCATGAGCGATATTTCCCTATTTGAGAAAGCCAAACACTCTGCTCTGGAGTTCACATACCACAAGATCCTGTTAATTTAGTTCCTGCCACATTATTACCTGAAATGGAAACACAACATTTTCACAGCCATCCTAAGCACAACACACTTGAGTCATCTTAGGAGAGACCTCGGACCCCATTTATAAGTGGAGGTTATCTGCTTGGTATGAGCGTGTCAGGAAGGCCTCTAACAGTTTTATTAGCTTTGAATCAATCTGCTGCAGGAGTAATTTCAGCTGCAAGCTTTCAAAGCACAGAGTATCCATTTAGTGTACTCAGTGGTGGCCTTGTGTCAGCTGCTAGCCTTTCTAATTCCAGCCCTGCTGTAATGAGCTCGGAACAATATTTGTATTTAATAAGGCACTGCCATGGTGGACTCCACACCACCCCGGTGGCCTCCCAGGGCTGAAACACCTTCCTCTCAGAGCTGTTAGTGATACCCCAGCGCAGGCCTTCACAGCAGGAGAGCACAGCTCTCTCCATTACTGAACACATTGAAAGATCTGGCTGGGTTATGATGCTTTTGTTCCTTTCTTCAAACAGACAAACATGCCTTTGCTTAAGGTGGCTGTTGCTGAGGTCAGCTAGAACACAACCCTTCTTTTTCAATGTATGCCAATAACTAGAGTCATAGCTCAGCTAAGTCATTGCACCTTCAAGGTTATAGTCTTCTGCCCTTTCCAACTTCCTGGGTTTCTAGACAGTGCACAACAGTTCACCAGAAGCATATGGCTGTTGTTAGGCCCCGTCAAGTTGGTTCTGACTCTTACCAACCCCTTGTGACAGAGTAGAACTTCTCCATAGGGTTTCCTCGGCTGTAACATTGATGGAGGCAGATCACCAGGTCTTTCTGCTATGGAGGAGCTAGTTAAGTTTGAACTGCTAGTCTGAGGGTTAGAGTCTGAGTGCTTAAACATTGTGCCACACTTGCCACAAGAGAAAAGATGGCTAATAAAATAGAAGATACCCAAACTCACTGCTGTCAAGTCGATCCTGACTCATAGCGACCCCTCCTTGGGTTTTCGAGGCAGTAATCACTACAGAAGTAGATTGCCCAACCTTTCTTCCAAGGAGTACCCAGTTAAATTTAAATTCCAGGTAAACAACAAAGTATTTCTATTTACAAATATTTGGGACATACCTATGCTGAAGATTGGTCTCACACAGGCCAATGACCGTGAAGATGGCACGTGACCGGGTGCCATTTTGTTCTGTTACATGTAAGATCGCCCTGAGTCTGAACCAACTGCACAGCGAGTAGGAACAGCACCTTTCCTAAAATATTTTGCTTTGTTTATCTGAAATTCAAATTCACCTGGGTCTCCTGCTTTTCTATTTGCTAAATCTGGCAACCCTATGGAAGAAGAAGACAACTTATATTTAGTGTTATGAGTACTTCATATTCACAACCACATTAAATCCTCACAACAGTGTTGAGAAAACTGAGATCCAGAGAAGTCATCAGTTTCTCGGGATGACACAGCCAGTAAGGGGCAGATCAGAAATTTTTTTCAAAAAGGAAAAACAAGTAACAGCAAAAGCCACACTCTCTCTACCACACACATTAACTCCCAAATATAATCCCAGAAACCTATAACTGACGCCCTCTACCCCCTACTTAGAATTGGGTACACCTAGGGTAGGGTGCACCTAGGATGGGGTGCAGTTAGGGTCCAGGGGGTCAGTTACACATTGCTGGGATTAGATTTGGTTCGCACTCAACTATTAACCTAGAGGTTGGCAGTTCAAACCCAGCCAGCAGCACCATGTAAGAAGGTACAGGCCATTTGGTTCCACTAAGATTACAGACAAGAAAACTCTATGGGGCCACTCCACTCTATTACACATGGGGTCAGAATCAACTTGATGACAAACAACAACAGTTTCCTTCTGGCCAAGGATGCAGAGGAAAATCTGGTTTAAGGAGTCATTTCCATAAAGCACAAGCAAGTTTTCCAGAGAAGGCAGCCAGCCCACTTCTACTCTATGCCCATCAAGGGTTTATTTTTCCAAGTGGAGCTAGGCAAATGTGCCTTTCCTTTCAGCTTCGTCGGCAATCACCTTTCCCCACTGCATTGTAACTGCTGATCCAGGACTTGCATTGACTCTCCTCAACTAAACAGTGATGGGAGACATTTACATGAAACAACCTACTGCGGGGCGGGAGGGGGGGGGTTGCCTCAGCTGCAGGAATTCTAGGGAAAACGCTACAAGATGCAAAATGCATCTCAGAGCTGAAATGAAACTTCTTGACAAATCAAAGGAAATGCGAATGCTTTAAATGTGTATCTTTGCTTACAGAAAACGCTGGTTGCTCAGTCCTCCTGGGATTAAGCACACCTCCAGCTTGAGTCACCTGCTTGCTGCAGGCAAAAAATGTGGTCTTGGTCTCAGACTCTGCTACTGTGACTCTGGGGTTTTAAGAGAAGTTGCTTCACCTCTTTGGACCTCAGTTTCCTTACATTTAGACACAATACTAAACAGGCATGTGAGAGCTGGACAACGAGTAAAGACCAAAGAAGAGTTGATGCTTTTGTGTTGTGGCGTTAGTGAAGAATACTGAAAGCACCATGGACTGCCAGGAGAACTAACAAATCTGTCTTGGAAGATGAGCAGCTGGAATGCTCTGTGGAAGCGAGAATGGCCAGACTTCATCTCACCTACTTTGGTCATGTTGTCAGAGGGACCATTCTCTGGAGAAGGATGTCATGCTTGGTGAAGTGGAGGGTCAACGAAAGTGGGGAAAACCCTCACGACGATGGACAGACACAGTGGCTGCAGTGATGGGCTCAGCTATGGCAGGGATTGTGAGGCTGGCACAGGACTGGGCAGTGTTCCGTTCTGTTGTACATAAGGTTGCTAAGAGTTGGAGATGACTGGACAGCACATAACAACAACAAACTAAAAAGGCTCAGAGCTTCCCTCCCTGGAATGGGTACAGCACATAACAAGGACAGTGGGTGAGCCTGCACAGTACGACAGTAAGGCATTGCTGTTAGTACACACTTTTCGCTTCACAGTTTTTGCACCCACCCACTGCCATTGAGTCAATTCTGACTCATAGCGACCCTTTGGAACAGAGTAGAACTGCCCTACCATAGGGTTTTCAAGGCTGTAAGTCTTTACAGAAGCAGATTGCTTCTTCTTTGTCCCATGCAGCAGCTAGTGGGTTTGAACCACCAACCTTTTGGCTAGCAGACCAATGCTTTAACCACAGCACCACCAAACTCTCGTACTTCTGCACAGCCCAGCCTTACTCAGCAAAGAGTTGGCATAAAGATACTTGTGTTTCACAATGCAGATATGTAAAATAGATAATGCTGGAAAACCAAAAAAAAAAAAACAAAAAACCTCACTGCCATCGAGTAGATTTCGAGTCATAGTGACCCCTTTGGGTTTCCAAGGTGGTAAATCTCTACAGAAGTGGATTGCCCAGTCTTCCTTCCGTGGAGTGGCTGGTGGGTTTGAACTACCAGCCTTCTGGTTAGCAGTCAAAGACCTTTGGCACTGTTCCACCAGAGCTCCTTAATGCTTCAAGAGACTTCCCTAAAGCTTTAAAAAACAAGGATGTCACTTTGATGACTAAAGTGCATCTGACCCAAGGTCTGGTCTTTTCAATAGCATCCTATGCGTGCAAAAGTTGGGTAATGAAAAAAGGAGTATGGAAGAACTGATGAGTTGATCTGTGCTGTTGGTGAAGGATATTGAATATCCTGTGGACCACCAGAAGAACGAACAAATGGGCCCTCAAAGAAATACCCCCAGAACGTTCCTTAGAAGAGAGGATGGTGAGACTCGCTGACCCTCGACACATCTTCAGGGACGACCAATCACTAGAAAAAGACATCATGCTGGTAAGGAAGGCTCAGTGGAGAACGTCAATGAAGAAAGTTGACACAGTAGTCGCAACAACAGACTCAAACATAACATAAATGAAGGTGGCACAAGACTGGTCAGTGTTTCATTCTGTATACATAAGGTCACCATGAGTCAGAGCTGACTTGACAAAATTGACAACAACAAAATGGATCAATGAGTTCTCTGTGAGATTTCTGGGGCTGTCCATATGCTAACTGTGTTGTGTCATTCTTCTTGGCTTCTTTCTCAGTGCCTCTATCTCTTCTTCCATACATTGTCCTCCAAGAAGCCTTCCCTAATTATCCCAGACAAATGCTTTACTGAGCAATGACTTTATGCCTGACACTGTTCTAGGACAAGTGAACACACACCTCTAGGGTACCTATTGTCATGGGGCATGTGTTCTGGTGGAGGCCTGCATGAGACTGGGCATGTGAGCAGATGGGGTAATAAGACGCCTCCAGATAAACACGATGGCCACAGAATAGATGCTACAGAATAAATTCTTCCTGCAAAAGACGTAAAATGATGGTGGAGGAGGGGAGGAGGGGAGTGCTCTCATGCAAGGCTGATCTGATCAGGTAGAGGGAGGACTGAGTACTAAGCATTTATCAGCTTTTTATGTAAGAATTAGAGTCCTTAGTGGTGGAATGGTTAAGGAGCTCAGCTGACAACCAGAAGGTTAGGGGTTCAAGTCTTCCCAGAGGTGCCTTGGAAAAAAGTCCTGGAGATCTACTTTCAAAAAAATCACCCACTGAAAACCTCAGGGAGCACAGTTCTATTCTGATACACGGAGGTCCCCATGAGTCAGAATCAACTCAACAGCTCTGTTTGATTAAATGTAAAAATTTGCTAACTTTTCTGACACCCATAAGAAGCCCTGGTGGAACAGTGGCTAAGAACTCAGCCGCTAGGTGAAAGGTCGGCCGTTCTAACCCACCAGCTGCTCTGTGGGAGACACATGTGCCAATCTGCTTCCTTAAAGATTTACAGCCTTGGGAATACTACAGGTCCTAAAGGGTCGCTACAAATTGGAATCAACTGGATAGCAATGGGTGTTTGTGACTTGATGTCACAATGGATTACAGAGTCATCACCAACCAACTCTTGTTTAATCATCTGGACAACTGCCCTGCCAACAATAGTCGGAATCAGCAGTTGAGCCAGATTTGGGGTAATTTGGGGGAAGGTGTATCAATGTCGCCAACAAATACTTGCTACCTGGAACACATTTCCTAATTTTTTTTTCTTTTTTTTAACAGTTCACATATATTTTCTATTGTGACCCTGGTTACATGTTTTGTTTTTGTACTACTAAATGGAATCTTGAAATAATACAAACAATCATTGCCAGATGAAGAAATTTAAGCTCCAGAAAGTCTCTCCTCCTGATGGGTCAAGGTAGAGTGTCGAGAAGCAGTGGTCTCACCTAGCCTGACACCTGTCAGATGCTCAATCGAAAAGGTGCAGGATGTCTGAGGCATGAGCATCAAAACTCCACTGAGTTCAGATGTGAACTCACTTCCATCATCGAATCATTTCTAACATTTACTAACATTTTCCGTGCTGTTGTATAATTTCCTTTTGGGCCAGGCCTTGATTGGCTTTGTTTGTCATTGTATTCTAATACTGAATCCAGGGTCTGACACACAGTACACGCCCACTGAATGAATCAATGAACGTGCTCAATAGTTGATTTTTTGTTTTTAATTATGAGTGTAGCCCAGTATCAGGGATTTAGCCACAAAAGCAACTCCCAGGATATAATCTAAGGTCCAAACTTTCAAACGCCAACATTTTTTTGTTAAACAATGTAGCTTGACTTTGGATATGTTGACCCAGAGACTGAAATATAAGATTTCTGGCCACTTACCTAAAGCTTCACCCCAGCACCCCAATATTTCCTCTCCCCTTCCCCTGATGTAAGGAGCTCTGGTGGCTCAGTGCCTAAGGCACTTGACTGCTAACCAGAAGGTTGTGGTTCAAACCCACCAGCCACTCCAAAGAAGAAAGATGGGACAATTTACTTCCGTAAAGATTTACCACCTCAGAAACCCTAGGGAGTCACTATGAGTCAGAATTGACTTGAGGGCAGTGAGTTTAGCTGTTCTGGTTTTTCCTGATATATGTTTTTAGCTTCAGCACATCTCGATCTAACACAGGACAGAATTGACTTATCTTGTGTTTTTGTCTGTCTCTTTCACTGAAAGATAAGCACAAAGGCAAGGATTCCCATCTGCTTTATTCCCAACCGTGTCACCAGTGAGTAGAACAATACTCGGTACATGGTGGGAACTCAATAAACATGTGTTAAAGAAATAAATGCCATCACTGTGACTGCTTACTAAAACGAAGAGAAGGAGTGCCACCAACAGGTGTTAGAACAACACTACAAATGCTGTCAACACATCACAACACCGCCTCCACTACATCCCGCCCCACTGGCCTTGATATTTGGAGTATCTAGTTCTACAGTGTCTCATATTCCAAACAAAGTTCCTTTGATCCCTAGAAACTGGAAGCTATAAACTGGAGGTCAGTGGGATGGAGGTGAGGAGATATTGGGGCATGCAAACAGTTACATGCTTGCCTAGTAACTGGAAGAGTGACTGTTTGAATTTGCCCAGAGGCAACACAGAAGAAAGACCTGGAGATTTTTCCTTCTGAAAAATTAGCCGTTGAAAACCCTATGGGGCCCAGCTCTACTCTGACATGAGTGGAATGACCCTGTTTGGAGTCAACTTGATGGCCACTGTCGACCGATACCTGAATCTACGTCTCTATCTCTGTCTATACTGATGTTTCTCTCCAGGGTAGGGTACGGAGATGGGGCCTACACCCTATAGAAATGTTTTCTTTGAACTGCCTGGTATTATTTAGAAATACTGTATTTGCTACCCACACTTAAAATTCAGGAGATTCCACAAAGAAGTGTGAACTTATAGACTATCTTGGAAAAGAAAAGCAAAATCTGACCTGGTAAGACTGGGCCTCAGGTTCAACCCTCATGGTGAACCAGGACGAAATGACCCTCAGCAACCCCCCACCCCATTACCAAGGCCCACAACCTGCTCCGGCTTTACTCTGGTTATTGCTTGCTTGGCCCCTGAAGGCACTTGAGCTTGCTACTCCTGCTGGAAAATTACCAAAAAGCACACATTCTAGACCAAAAAGGAGAAAGAAAGCATGCCCCGCTGGGATCTATTCCTGTTATGTTCAGGTTATTCATTGTAAGAATAATGTATTCATTTTTCTAGACCTCTAGTGGTACCACATAACTATTGACAAATTATGGCCCAATAAATATAATTCTAATGGCCTGCAAACGCTATGAACTTAATTCCCTGTGGAGAGAGGAAGTGGAGAATGCTTCACGCCAGAAGATGGATCTTGAGGGCCTGTGCATCCACTGGTTACCATTCCAGGTAACTTGGAGGGAAAAGGGATTCGCTCAGAGGCTAGGGGTTACCTCTAGGAATTGACGGGGAGCTGGAAAGGCAGGCTTGGGAAATGAGGAGGAATGAAGGGAAACTGGGCACCAGGAGACCCATCAAGGTCACGCCACAGGAAAGGGCCCCCATGGGACCATCCCCTGGGATGTGGATGCTGCTGCTGACGCCACTGGATTCATGAACCAA
>NW_006921811.1:945451-946021 GCF_000298275.1 Orycteropus afer afer | reverse complement strand
CAAATTCTTTTCTGCTTTGAATGTTTTGTTGATCCCATGTGTTTTCATTAATAGGACAAACCCACTGCCATTGAGTTGATTCTGAGTCATAGCAGCCCTAGCAGACACAGTAGAACTGACTGCCCCCTAAGGTTTCCAAGGCTGTAAATCTTTACAGAAGCAGACTGCCTCATCTTTCTCCCACAGAATGGCTGGTGCATTTGAATTGTTGACCTTTTTGTTAGCAGTCCAATGCTTTAACCACAGAACCATCCGAAGTAATAGAACCACCTTCAGTAATAGAAGGGATGCTGAAATCAAGGGAAAAACATTTTTAAGTTAATATGGATTATGATACAATTATGTGCAACATATATGTCCCAAATGGACTCTGGTGGTAGGATTCAGACTCAAGCAGCTACACAAGTCCTCACCAAGCAATAGTGTATACCACAACTGGGATAGCACATTCCTGCAAAACTTGAGAGGCTGAAATTATTTGTGAACAATGTGTGTCCCACGGATCATGAAAGGTTGAAATAGAAATTATGTCATCTGCTCTATAGGCCTGCTGTGCAGATCAGTTTAATC
>NW_006921811.1:941782-943671 GCF_000298275.1 Orycteropus afer afer | reverse complement strand
TTTTTTCCAGAACTGGGGTTGTCTTCCTTTAAAATCAAAACCCCAGCTCTATTCCAAGGCCACGCAAGGCACATCCCAGTCGCTTTACTAAACATCTACACTGTGGCCAGACATTGCTTTAAGCAGAAGGACAAGAGGCTTCTTACTGTGCCTACCAAGGAGAGAACAGAGGTTTGCTGTTCCTGATTCCCATTTTCAAGTTCCAGGAACCACTTTGATACCAGTTTCCAGAAGCAAAATTTTCCCTTCTTAAAGCTACAGTGCCTTCTGCATCCACAGCTTCAGCCTGTGTCCTCAGCCCAGAAATGTCACTCAACAAGCCTCAGTAAGGACTGGTCTCTGCAGCTGCTGTCATAACAACTGCTCTGAGAGTGCTTAGTCATGAAGTTGTCCATTCCCATCAAATTCGGTTCAAAGAGTTACACGGGG
This sequence comes from Orycteropus afer afer, assembly GCF_000298275.1. Classification (NCBI taxonomy): domain Eukaryota; kingdom Metazoa; phylum Chordata; class Mammalia; order Tubulidentata; family Orycteropodidae; genus Orycteropus; species Orycteropus afer. The sequence goes on along the minus strand of NW_006921811.1, from coordinate 943,242 downwards.
TAACCGAAGCCAGGAAAGGCTCCCGAAGATGCTCTTTCCCTGCCAGCGCTGGAGAAAACCTTATGTAACACCATGGCCCATTTGAATATGTTATTTCTCTAATCATGTGTGTTGGAAGCGGGGAATCTAAGCATTTGGGAATAGGAAGGGTAACAGGAGGATTTGCAAACAAAGCTTTCCTTCCCTGGAATTTCACTAGGTTAAGTTCATTCTGATTCCACCCAATCGTCACCTTGAGAGAGGCAATGGAGAATGATTCTCTGAACGCCAAAGGATGGGTTTTTAAAATGTACAGAGGCAGAGTTGGGCCATCTCTCCTCCTTAAAACAATTGAAATGAGAGAATTCCAGGCATTAACCCAAGAGTGGAAGCTGGTACTTGTGTACGCGCGCAATCTGCAACCACAGCGGCTGGTCGAGCAACCCGCGCCCACGCGCCTGTATAGTAGGACCAGCTCCCCAGGCAGGTGAGGAGAGGCGGCGCAGAAGCCAGTCGCGGCGGGGTTTTATCCCAGAGTTCATTTCAGGCTACACTCGTCTGGCTGCTCTCCCCGCCGCTCCTAGCTACCAGGAATTGAAGTCTCCTCCCCAGACCCATCCCGGCACAAGTTGTAGATAAAAATAGACCACCAGGAAGACGCTAGAGATGGAGTGAGACTTGTGTGAGGCAGGACATGGATACGGTTGATCCGGCAAAGTGGGGGACAGCGGAGAAGGATGCAATCTCGGCCACAAGAAGGGTGTGGGGATGCCTGCCCGGAGGAGGGGGTGGCATGGCAGACCTACAGCGCGGACAAATAACCGTGGAGTCGTGGATAAGCCACCCTGCGCCCCACATCCCAGTTCCTGCTCCCGCCGGCGCTTTGAGCCGCCCCACCAGTTCCCAGGACAGTCCGAAGCCGGGAAGGGGAGCAGTGCGTTCCCGCTGCCTTGGGGGAGAGCGCACCTGGAGAACACAGTCTCAGCGAATCTCCCGAGCGCACGGAGCCGAGGGGTACGCGCTGCCATGGTGGGTTCGCGCACCGCCTAGACTCACTGCACCTGCTCCCCGTAACCACTGTGCAGAAAAATAGCAACTGAGAGGAAAAAATGATTCAGAAGTAAGGCGAAAAGTCAGGAGTCGTGTATAATTGTATAATTGGCATTCGGAGAAAGAAGGAGCTCACCGTCTGGGCCGTGGGCTCACGTCTCCACCGGAGCATCTGCACCTCTCGGGAGATGTCCCATCTCCTTCCCTCTCCAGCCAAATGCAAAAGCAAAACAGACCCATTTCTCCACGCTAGATGCTCCCTAGGCCGGGTGACTTTTGCCCAGTGTGTGCCTATGTGCCTGGCCCAGTTCCCGGTCCCAGTGGTACCCGGCTCGACTGAGCCCCGCGCTCTCACTGCCTGGCACGGTGCTGGGGAGACGCGGCAAGCGATTGGAGGCCGGTAGGTGCGAATCTTCCCGATTTTAAGAGGA
>NW_006921811.1:939541-941127 GCF_000298275.1 Orycteropus afer afer | reverse complement strand
GAGAATCCAACCCGCCCAGCCGGCTCGACGACTTCTCGGGTTTCAGCTCAGGGGGAGGGGACTGGCCCGGCCCGGTGGGTGGGGCCGATTGTGGGCTGGCTGACACGTCCGTCGCAGCAAACCTGGGGACTTCCTGCCTCCTTCTTCAACCTCTGCTGGAAAAAGGCAGGTCTGAGGCCAGATTGCTCCACTTTCCCCACTCCCTAGCTCGGTTGGTGCCCGGGACCTGCACTCTCTCCCACGTGCGTCTGTACCGCGTGCGCTCTTCCCGGCAGGTGACCCACCTTAGACGCTGGCGTTCCCGCGACGCTGGGAAGCAGAGGGTGCCATTCTCCCGAGGACGCACCGCAGCCCGGCTGCAGCGCGAGCGGTGAGCAGAGCCGAGAGGCACGCCAGCAGCCGGCTCCGGAGCGCTCCAGGTCGCCATGGCACACGCCCTCCCCCTTGGCTTTCGCGTCGGGGAGTGGAGGCGGATTTACCCGGAAAGCGCTAGGCACTCACTCGGCCGGTGCTAGTGCCCCACGACTGCAAACGGCAGCGGGGAAATTAAGCAGGATTTCCCTGCCCCGCCCCGCCCCCCTTGCAGGAAGTCCGGAGGTTTTGTGCTGCAGTCAGCAGCTATCAGTCAGCAGCTATCGTTCAAGAGTTACGAAGTCTGGGTACGTGGGCTTGGAATTCATAGCGACCTTACAGGACACAGTCCAGTGGCCCCACTGGGTTTCCAAAGCTGTAATCTTTACAGATTAGAAGCAGACTGCCACACCTTCCTCGCCCAGAGCGCGTCGTGGGTTCACACTCAGGACATTTTGAGTTGGCTCAGTCAGAATCCATCAGCAGCAACAGCAACTGGTTTGGGTTTGGAAACTTCTTGGAAGAAGGTGCACTACCTGTTTACCCGAGCCAAAACAGATGGGTGTGCAAGGCGGTTCAGCAAAGGAGCCCATCCTACCCCCAAAAGAAAAGCCAAACACATTAGCATAACTTACATTAGATGCTGTTTGGATACATCTTCTGAGTCTTAGGTATTTGGCAGAATTGGAATTTGTCAATTACGTATAAGAAATCTCCCACTAACTTCTTTTAGTGTAAAAATACTCTCTGATACCAGGAAGTTCTGTAGGAAATTTAACACTTAACTCACAGAGATAGCTACCCTGAGCTCCTTTTAAAGGCAAAGGTAAAACCAGCGTTTTCTGCATACCTGCTAAAGCCAGAAGCCAATCAGAGGCCCAGGCCCAGTCTTGCCTTTGGAAGTAAAACATTTCAGGGTTTTACTAATCTTTGTGGGAGCTCTGGTGGCATAGTGCCTAAGACATTTGACTGCTAACCAGAAGGCTGGCGGTTCAAACCCACCAGCCACTCCTGGGGAGGAAGACAGGGCAATGTACTTCCATAGAGATACTGCCTAGGAAACCCAAGTAGAGGTCGCTAAGAGTCGGGATTGACTGGATGGCAGTGAGTGTTTTTTGGTATTAACCGTTGCACCAGATTAATGTTGGCATGCCTATTTTAAGATATATATATGGGAGCTCTGGTAGCATAGTGGCTAAGATACTTGCCTGCTAACCAGACGGCTGGCGGTTCAA
>NW_006921811.1:938303-939216 GCF_000298275.1 Orycteropus afer afer | reverse complement strand
TATATGGATATCCCCACTTTGAAAAACCCTAGCATCTAAGCTTACATTACTTTTAAAATAAGTATCTTTTCCCCCCTGTCTATGAAGGCCTGTAAAGTCTTCTGTTAGGTTGCTGGGGGTCAAAATGGAAGGCTAAGATAAAGCCCTGCCAATTACTGGTGTCCTTAAGCTCCTACCAGCAGCCAATCACAGTGCAGTTTATGCATCCTTCAAAACAGAGAGAGACTTTGATATTCTGAGCTGGTATGATTAGCTTTTTCCCAGAGTTCAAAGTGCTTTGGTGCCTGTATTGTCAACTTCACAACTCATTTGTGAGATGCTATAGGGAGGGAGGTAAGGGTGTCCTTTGCTCCTGTGAGGGCCAAAGGCAGATTACTTGAGCTACTTAGTGCCTCCCTAAAGAGCTTGAGAGCAGGAGGACCTCAGGCCACAGCCCTGTCTGCTAGAAGCTTCATGTACAGGAAATGACTCCAGAGAGATCTGCTAAGTGAGACCAAGATAAGAATCGGAGGACTAGAATTTTACCTCATTCTTGAATTTTAACATTCATTGATCAATGATCAATGTTCTTATGCTCAGACAAATGAGAAAGTCCTTGATTAGCTGCATGTCTCTGAGCAGACATCTGTCCTATCTGAGGTAGCCTTCTCTGAGTTCTTCTGGCCCTCAGATCTGTCACCTATCCCAGTGCTCATGTAGGTGTTTGTCCCAAAACCAAACTCACTGCTGTCAAGTTGGACCTGACTCATCGCGACCCCTCCTTGGGTTTCTGAGGTGATGTCCCTATGGAAGTAGATTGCCCAACCTTCCTTCTGAGGAGTGACTGGTGGGTTTGAACCACCAGCCTTCTGGTTAGCAGTCAAATGCCTTAGGCACTACACCACCCCATCAAATTGGCCCCTAACCCACAGTG
>NW_006921811.1:935428-936508 GCF_000298275.1 Orycteropus afer afer | reverse complement strand
GACCTGCCAAGATACAACGTGACTTTATATGTACTGCCTATCTGTTGGGCTGCCCTGTATAGCCTCTCCTCCCATAATGGCCATTTGAATCTTTCAGGTTAATAGCATGAATATTAAGGAGTCCGATGGGATTCTTTATAAGCAGAGGAGACTGGGATCAGGTTAAAAATCCAATTTTAATAAACTTTCCAAGTCCTGATTGAGGTGGTGTTAGCACTAATGGCTCCCAGTGCTGAGTCACCTTAAAAGTCAAATGTATTCTTAAAAGCTCCTTGTTGTAGGGGGAGCTTGATGGACACTGATGAATGGTACTTTGTGCTCTCCTTGCTCTCCTGACTTCACTGAAGAGATCTGTGAAACTGATGAGAACTGCCCTTCTCCAGACAGCGCGCTGCGGGGAGGGGAGGCCGATGGATTGGGAAGATCATTTCCATCCTTGGACTAAAACAAAGGGAGCGTGATTGCACTGCTTGGAAATGGTGTCCTCAGATCACTCCACTAATCTGATTGTGCTGAGGTCTAGCATTGTTGCTGTTTTTTGTGATTTGCTAATTAGCTGAAGCAGTCGCCTCCTGGGAGAGAAAACAAGAGTCAGACCCAGCAACACAGAGGACAGCCATTCCTTGCCATTCACCTCACCCTCCACGAGCCTTGCAGACCCCACCTCCCTGTTTGAAATCTCAACTTCACAGGCAGGTACTTGGGAACAACCTACCCATCTATGGTGAAGACATCATCTGATTTCTTTCTTTTCTTTTTTTTTCTCTGAAAGCAGAATCTTTATTCTCTTGCTGGCTCCAGATTGGCTGTTGGTATTTGTGATTGCAGGGCTGAGGTGTGACTTCCAGGCCTTTGTGGGTCACCCTGGTGGCGTGCCGGTTAAGCGCTACTCGGCTGCTGTGCGGACGGAAGGCTGGGCGTGTGAACAGAACCAGCAACTCCACCGGGGCATCTGCTTCTGTAAAGATCTCAACCAAGAAAACCCTATGGGCAGTTCTGTTCTGTCACATGGAGTCACCATAGGTCGGAATCCACTCACTGGCACCTAACAACTGTGTGTCTCTCTATCTGTCTGTAAAC
>NW_006921811.1:927322-934048 GCF_000298275.1 Orycteropus afer afer | reverse complement strand
CTTGTTTAACTTCCAGGTTTAAAATGGAGGCAAAGCTACGAGAAAGAAAGCTCTTGAAAGATGGTAGAGTTCCCCTCCTGCAGGTTTTGGAGCACATTTCTTACAAAAGGATCTAAACTAATACTTACAAGAGCCTGCTGTATACATTTTCTTTTTCTCCTTTGTAGTACAAGCAAGTATTTCACAGAATGCTTGGAAGCCCAGACAACTTAGCCCTTACATGAAAAACTAAAGTTGTTGTTATTTATTAGGTGCCATCGAGTAGGTGCGGACTCATAGCAACCCTGTGGACAACAGAATGAAGCACAGCCTATTCGTGTGACATCCTCACAATCCTTGCTTTATTTGCAGCTGTCATTGGAGCTACTAATGTCAATCCATCTTGTTGAGAGTCTTGTCCTTTCTCAATGATCCCTCTACTTTGCCAAACATGATATCTTTCTCCCGGGAATGGTCCCTTCTGACAACATGACCAAAGTAGGTGAGACGAAGTCTGGCCATTCTTGCTTCCAAAGAACATTCCGGGTACGCTTCTTCGAGGACAGATTTGTTTGTTCTTCTTCTAACGAACACCATACCATAATTCACCAACACCATAATTCAGAGCTATCTGAATTATGCTATCTAAATTCTTCTGGCAATCCATGTATTGTTCACCAACACCATAATTCAGAGCTATCAACTCTACTTCTGTCCTCCTTAATTTTTGTCCAGTTTTCACATTCATATAAGGCGACTGAAAATACCAGGGCTTGGGTTAATCCAAAACGAAACTCACTGTCATAGAGTCAGTTCTGACTCATAGCAACCCCATTGGGTTTTTGAGACAGTAAGTGTTTATAGAAATAGATTGCTCCCTCTTCCTTCCACAGAGCAGCTGTTGGGTTTGAAGCACCAACCTTCCAGTTAGCAGTCAAATGCCTTAGGCACTGAGCCACCAGAGCTCCTTAGGCCCACCTTGGTCTTCAAAGTAACATCTTTGCTCTTCACAACTTTAAAGAGGTCCTTTGCAGCAGATCTGTGTGGTGCAGTATTTCATGTGATGCCTTGACTGATGCTTCCATGGATGTTGACTGTGGAACCAAGTAATATGAAATCTTTGACAACTTCAATCTTTTCTCCATTTATAATGATGCAGCTTATTGCTCCAGTTGTGTGGAGTTTTGTTTTCTTTATGTTGAGGTTTAATCCACACTGAAGACTGTAGTCTTTAATCTTCATCAGTAAAGGCTTCAAGTCATCTTCACTTTCATCAAGCAAAGTTGTATCATCTGCATATCACAGGTTGTTAATGAGGCTTCCTCCAATCCTGATGCTGAGTTCTTCTTCATGTAGTCTAGTTTCTTGGATTATTTGCTCAGCACACAGATTGAGTAAATACGGTAAAAGGATACAATCCTGACATACTCCCTTCCTGATTTAAAACCATGCAGTATCTCCCTGTTCTGTTTGAACTACAGCCTCCTAGTTCATTTGCAGGTTCCTCATGAGCACAATTGGTGTTCTGGAATTCCAATTCTTCACAATGCTATCCATAATTTGTTATGATCCATACAGTGAAATGCTTTTGCATAGTCAACAAAACACAGATAAACATCTTTCTGGTATTTCTTGTTTCAGCCAACATCCAAATGATGTCATCAATGATATTCCTTGTTCCATGTGCTCTTCTGAATCCAGCTCATGTTTTTGTCAGTTCCCCATCAATATACTACCACAACCATTTTTTAATTATCTGATGCTAAATAAAATAGCATTTAAATTTAAAATGATCAAGTTATCATATCTCAAAATATGTGTAAAATTATTGCAAACTAATTTCTGTCAGGGACTGTGAAGATAGCGATCTTCATTGAGTTGATGGTGATGGAAAAGTTGGCAGCAGACGCTGGGGATTGTTGCATCACATGACTAATGCATTTGGGTCACCAGTTTGAACATGCGAAAAATGTTGACTTGGCAAATGTTGTGTTGTGTACGTATTTTTTAACACATTTTTTAAAATGACTATTTGGTACAAGAGTAGGCAAACCATCAGAATGAGAAAACGAGAGGGGGTGTAGGGGTCAATAAAAGTAATTTATTGTATATGTATATATGGTTGTTGTAGTCTGGCGTCATCCAAATAATTCTGACTGAAGAAAATACTGAGCTTAGAAGCTCAATTCTCAGTGTAATTGTTTTTCTCTTTCCAAGTGGGACTGCCCTTGGATATAAAGGCTACTGTGAGGTGCAGCTCCTGGGCAGATGGTATCTCACCCTGGGCCCTTGATTTTGCTGTGATGCCTCAGATTCCAGTTGTTTTATCAGTGGTCATTCATTCCCTCAAAACCAAGCCCACCACCCTCAAATTGATTCTGACTCACAGTGATCCTCATTAGGTTTCCAAGGCTGTAAATCTTTACAGAAGTAGACTGCTTCATCTTCCTCCTGTGGAGCAGCTGATGGGTTTGAACCACCGACTTTCTGGTTAGTAGCCAAGTGTTTTACTCGAGGCAGTATCTGCCCCAGAGTTGACTGCTGCTTGACAATCATAGCAGCAGAGAAGATTCATCAAAGAGCAAAGCTTTGAAGCCCAACAAGGCTGAGTATGAAACTCCACCCTTGCGGTTGTCTCATGTATCTTATCTGAGCCTCTTTTCCTCCTGTATAAATATATGTCACCAGAGCACCACTCATTCACTCACTTGAGTACCTGGTAATTCTGTAGCTCTTATTCTGTGGCACGTATTATGGTAGGTGCTTGAGATACTGAGGTGAGCTATAGAAATTGTCCCCGTTCTCACGGAACCAAAAATCAGAAAGGAGTTGGTATATTCCATGGAAGGCATAACACACTTCCTTGGCTTTTGTTTTATCTAATGTCTGCCTGCCTTTACTGACCCACCACATCCTCAAGGTCATTCCTGAGATGGCAGGGACACTGCCCCCCTAGGAAGAAGGAAGGACTGATTGGGTTGGCAAACTTGGCAAGAATGACTCTGGGTGATCCATTTAGCTCTGTTCTTCTCCTTCTTAGTAGCAAGCAGTCTGCAAGCACCGTGCATCCTGCTAAGATTCTCCCCTTGTCGTCTGGTCTCCTCTCCTATAGTGGGGAGGCCTGCCAAGTCTAGGGTTACCTCTGCTTCCCTGGGTCCACCAGTGGTCATTGATTCTCACTCATGGCGACTCCATGTGTGTCGGAGTGGAACTGTGCTCCGTAGAGTTTTCAGTGGCTGATTTTAGCAAGTAGATCACCACACCATTCTTCTGAGGTGCCACTGGGTAGTCTCAAATTGGCAACCTTCTTGTTAGCAGTTGAGTGTGTTACCTGTTTGCACCACACAGAGACTCCTCCCTGGGTCCAACATCCAAACCAAACTAGCTGTTATGGAGTTGATTCTGACTCATGGCAATCCTAATTGTCAGAGTACAACCGCACTCCATGGTATTTTCAATGGCTGATTTGTAGGAAGTAGATCACCAGGCCTTTCTGCTGAGCGACCTTTGGGTAGACTCAAACCTCGAACCTGAGCACATCAATCATTTGCATCACCCATGGACCCTCTTTCCCTGGGTAAATGTGCCCAATTCTAGGGCTCAGTTAGCAGCCTCTTGATTATAACAAGGTTGCATTCCGCAGCCTGTCCTCTCTCAGTGATGAAGGGGATGTCTACCTTTTATCTGTCTTTGTCTCTGTTATGTGAGCAGGAAGAAGTGGTGCTATTTATTGAAGCTGATTTAGAACCCCCAAACTGATGAGCTCCCCTTGATCCTTTTTGTTGTTAACTCCTAATTCACTTATCCTTTGCCCTCAATTAACATTCATGATGCCCTGTCCTCTTTCCTAATTGTTACCATGGCTATAGCTTTTCCCAGGGGACATTTCAGATCTATTGAGGTCATACTCTAGCTCTTCAGGTTCTACTTATATTGACAAAGGGACAGCAAGTTAAGTTCCCCAAGATAGACTTGCAGGGGCTATTACAGACCCCGGGAGGGCAGGTTCCAGAACCTGTTGGTGGAGTGCAGACTCCAGCTCAACATTAACAACTCTGTAACTTCATAAAGTCACTAACCTCAGTTTCTTCCTCTGTAAAATGGGAGAAATACATAGCAATGACACTGTTCTCAGGTCATTACACATAAAAGTCCTGACATACAGTACACTATTATTATGAAAAGGAATGAAACCAGACTATACCATTTTCCTTAGAAAGAAAAAGTAGAAAGATAATCTCTACTTACCTAAGGATCCTGAACAACCTCTGTATTGGAGATGTTATGGGGGACACTTCTCCTTGAGGAGAGATATTATCTGCCCCAGTGTTGACTGCTGCTCGACAATCGTAGCAGGGGAGAAGATTTGTCAAAGAGTAAAGCTTTGGAGCCCAGCAAGGCTGAGTATGAATCTACATCCTTCCAGCTGACTCATGTATCTTATCTGAGCCTCTTTTCCTCCTGTATAAAATAAGGACAACTCTACTTATATAAAGGAGTTTTGTTGGCATGTGTCTAAGGCATTTAAATACAAACCAGAAGGTTGGCAATTCAAACCTACCAGTCACTCTGTCGAAGGAAGATGGGACAATCTACTTCCATAAAGATTTACCACCACAAAAAACCAGTGAATCTTGCTATGAGTAGGATTTGACTTGATGACAATGAGTTCTCTTTTTTGGTTTGTACTTACATAAAATGCAGTGTTCTGAGGTTCACATAAGATGAGGCAGGTGAAGCCCCTAACAGTGCATGCCATATTGTAGGTTGATTTTTTTCAACAAAGGATGCATGGAGACTTCCTACTGCCACTGATACCAAATGTTGTCAGTGACCAGAGAGCAGTTGATGTTGCCTGAGTTGACTTGAAACAGTTGACATTGAAAGAAAGAGAAGAACCAGAGAACTAGGCCCTCCACAGGAAGCCAAACAGTCAGTCCATTTTCTTCTAAATAATCAATAAGAGGTATTACTTCTACAAGCAGATCAGGTTCTGTCTTGGTTTGCCAGATCTACTGAACACCTGAACATTCCATATGATTCCTCTCCTACCATTATCCCTTGAGGAGGCAGAATAATGCCTTCCACAAAGGCTTGGGACCAGGCAGTGTTTTGTTCTATTGTACATAGGGTCTCTATGAGTCAGAACCAACTAACAACAACAAAGATCCCCATGTCCAAATCCTTGGAATTTGTAAATATGTTATATTACCTGTTGTTGTTAGATGCCATCAAATCAGCTCTGACTCACAGCAACCCTGTGCACAACAGAACAAAACACGCTCTCCCCTGTGCCAGCCTCGCAATCCTTGCTATGCTTGAGCCCATCATTGCAGCCACTGTATCATTCCATCTCATTGAGGGTCTTCCTCTTCTTCACTGACTCTCTACTTTACCAAGCATAAGATCTTTCTCCAGGAAATGGTTCTTTCTGACAACATGACCAAAGTAAGTGAAATGAAGTCTGGCCACTCTTGCTTCCAAGGAGCATTAGGCTGCACTTCTTCCAGGACAGATTTGTTCTTTCTCTTGGCAGTCCATGGTATTCTCAGTATTCTTCACCAACACCACAATTCAAAGGCATCAACTCTTCTTCAGTCTTCCTAATCCTCTGTCCATCTTTCACATGTATATGAGGCCTTTGGAAATAACATGGCTTGGGTCAAGTGCACCTTAGTCTTCAAAGTGACATCTTTGCTTCTTAACACTTTAAAGAGCTCCTTGCCACAGATTTTCCAGTCCAATAGGACATCTGATCTCCTGACTGCGGCTTCCTTGTGGTAGGGATTGAATTATGACCACTCTGGTACCTGTGATCGTGACCTTGTTTGGAAATAGCGTCTGTGAAGATGTTATCAGTTGAGTTAATAGTGAGATAAGACTGGAATATGGTTGGTCTTGGTTCAATATTAGTGGTGCCCTTATGGACAAGTAGAAGAGGCACAGAGAGAGATCCAGAAGGAATATGGCCATGTGGTGACAGAGGCAGGAATTGGGGTGATGCAGCTGCAATCAAAAGAATCCAAGAATTTTCCAGAGACATTGGAAGCAAGGAGACAGGTATGGAACAAATTGTCCTTCAGAGCCTCCAGACAGTATCACACCTGATGAAATCTTGCTTTTGGACTCCAAACCTCCAGAACTATAAGACAATATGTTTCTGATGCTTTAAGCTGCCCAACTTGTGGATTTTTTGTTTAGTTAGCCACAGGAAGCCAATACACAGGGCAAAAGTGACTTTTCAAATAAGATTGCATAAGGAACCTGAGATTATCATGGATTATCTGTGTGGTCCAATGTCATCACAAATTTTTTTATAAAGGAAATAATGCAAGAGTGTCAGAATGAGATCTATGATGATCAAAGTGAGGGTCAAAATCAGAGAGAGATCTGAAGATGTTAGGCTGATGGTGTTGAAGACAGAAGGAGGTGCCAGGAAACAAGAAATGCTGGTGGCCTCTTGAAGTAAGAAAAGGCAAGAAAAGAGATTCTCCACAAGGATCTGGAGCCCCAACAATGAACACAATCTCAGCTGTACTGTAAATTCAGCCCAAAGAGACCCATTTAGAAATATGTCCTCCCGAACATTAAAATAATAAATTATGTTCTTTGAAGAAACTAAATGTGTGATAATTCATTACATCAACAATAAGAAACTAAGACACCCCACTGCCATCTCTGGGAAAAGGGAAATTCAACATATAAGGAGTAGAATAAGTGACTTGGGAAGATTTCAGAATGGCTTCC
>NW_006921811.1:917543-925442 GCF_000298275.1 Orycteropus afer afer | reverse complement strand
CTTCCACATTTCTTTAATTTATTCTGGGCATTCTGGTAATTTCTTCTGCCTTCAACAGCAATGCTAGGCACGAGACAGGCTGTCCTTTTGCATGGACCTCAGTTACAAAACATTACACAATTTTTCCAGAGAGTGCTCTGTTGCTAATTTGCAAGAACAAATAATATTGACTGTTGTCATTCTTCAAATAAGGGCACTGGCATCCGTATTGTTGCCCAGGACTCCATTTCTGTTCTTCCAGTACACATGCTAACCTTTCATTCCAATGCCATATGTTAGTGTATTGTTTTGTTTTTATGTTCCTCTACCTATATTTTCATTTCTTCCCTCTTTCTCCCTCTGGCGCCAAAGTAATCTGAAGTTGGTGAGTATCTTTCCCACTTGTCTCCCTATTTTACTTCTGATATATCCATAAATCATGATTACCAATGTTTTGTGTACTTACAAGTGTACATAAACAGTATCATAGTGCACTCTTTCAACTTGGTTTTACTCAACATAGCTTCCTTTTTATTTTCCCTAACTCCTCATCCTCCTTGCGCCTGCCCATAAACCATGAATCCTTTTTTGTCTGGATGGATTTGCCTAGTCTAGAAATTTTAGATAAGCAGGATCATACAAAAGAACAATATTTGTTCTTTTATGTCTAACAAAAGCTTAGCATAAAGTTTTCAAGGTTCATCCTTGTGATGTGTATCAGAATGTCATTTCTCTTGATGTTGTTGTTGTTATGTGCTGTCAAGTCGGACCTGACTCATAGCCACATCTCCTTGGGTTTCCGAGGCGGTTTCACTATGGAAGTAGATTGCCTAACCTTTCTTCCGAGGGCTGGCTGGTGGGTTTGAACCACCAGCCTTCTGGTTAGCAGACAAGTGCCTTAGGCACTATGCTACCAGAGCTCCTTTTCTCTTTATAGATGAATAATATTCTATTGCTTGGATATAAACCCATTATTGGCAAATCAATTCCAGATCATAGTGACTCTATAGGACAGAGTAGAACAGAACCACCCACAGGAATTCCAGAGCTGTACATCTTTACTGAAGTCGCCTATCACATCTTTCTTCCATGGAGTGGCTGGTGGATTCAAATCACTGACCTTTTCATTAGCAGCTGAGTGCTTAACTACTGTGCCACCAAGACTCTTTGTTCTATGGATATATACTATTTTTTTTATTCATTCATCTGTTAATGGGCACAGGAGTTATTTCCACCTTTTGACTACTGTGAATAGTGCCACAATGAACCTTGGTGTCTCTGTATGTTTGAGTCACTGTTTTCAATTATGTTGGGTATATCTAGGAGTGAAATTGAGGCAGTGGATTTCACAAGGGTGTGATGCCAGGAGGTGGGGATCACGAGGTGTAATTTCAGAGATAAGCAAGTTCATAATGAGCAGGCGATGACATCCATGTCATGACAATTGCTTGGTCAATGATGATTGTGAGGCACCATCAATTGTAAAATAATCTCAATTCTCTAAACATTAAAACATGTTTTAAAACCTCTTGTAACCAATGAAATAAAATAAATAAAAGCCTCATTGTCACTGAGCTGACTGTAACTCATGGACACCCACCTGTGAGTAGACCTGGTCTCCACAGGGTTTTTAAGGATATTGCTTTTCTGATGTAGATTGCCAGACCTTTATTTTGAGATGCCTCTGTCTGGGTTTGAACCACCAACCTTTCGGTTAGCAGGCAAGTGTTTAATTGTTTGCATCATCCATGAACTCCTAATTAACGAAGTGTAGTATGTGATTTCTTATTATCTTGGAAACAGTACCATGGCATCCTATTTGGTGATAGGACATTTTTCTTGTGTCTTAGTTCTCTAGTGCTGTTATAACAGACACACCACAAGTGGCTGGCTTAAGCAAACAGAAATTTATTCTTTTACAGTGCAAGTGGCCAGAAGTCTGAACTCTGAGTGTCAGCTCTAGGAGAAAGACTATACTAAAAGTCTGACTTCAGAGTGCTGACTCTAGGAGCAGAGTAGAGGCCCCTCAGCCTTGGATCTTGGCAGGTAAACTGGCAGCTTTTTGGTTCACAGGCTGCACAGGCAACAATCTCAAGATTGTTAGGTTACACAATAGGCCATGGCTTTAAGTCCAGTAATTGGAAACAATCAGTCAGGAACCAAATGCAAGTTCCTTTCCATATATACTGGAAGCATGCCATACCCTGAAGGTAACTTCTGATTAACTGATTAACTGCTCATGGCAGATTCCACTATGGGGGTGATGACACCACACCCAATATCATCATGGGGAATAACTACATCCAGCTGTCAAGCAACTCAAAACCTCAGTCCAGCCAAGATGACACACAATCTTAACTACCATATCATGCAACTTTTCATTGTCATTTGTATTACCTAATGTAACAGAGAATATAGAAATTATAACATCAAATCAAAATTCAAGGCATTGATCAAGTCATTAAATCAGTCAAAAGATGCATACTACTGTCCTCCAGGTATGCACCAAACCAAAACCAAAGTCATTGCCATTGAGTCAATTCTGACTCATAGCAATGCCCATTGGGTTTCCATGACTATAAATCTTTATGGAAGCAGACTGTCTCATCTCTCTTCTGTGGAGCAGCTGGTAGATTCGAACCACTGACCTTTTGGTTAGCAGCCAAATGCCTTACCCACTACATCACCAGAGTTCCACCTAGGCATACACAATGCCTCTAAAAGTGTCTGATGTTCTCAGAGAAATAAGATTATTTTAAACTGATAATAAGGGGAGTTCTGCTTCCAGCAGGCTGTTCAGGGACGGGTGGCCATCATAAAGAAGGTGGGACCTGATGCAACACCTGTTTTGGTTACCTAGTGTCACTCTGATAGGAATATACCACAAATGGGATGGCTTTAACAAACAGGAGTTTATTCTCTTACAGTTGTGGAGGGTTTAAGTCTGCATTCAAAGTGCCAGGCTCTAGGGGCTGGGTGAAAGCCCCTCAACCTTAGGCTTCATCTCTGCCTCCTGCTTCTGGCCCACTGAAGGTGGAGGGTTTTCTTCACTCAGACAGCTGCTGGGTGCTGAGACTGACAAGCCCAAGGTTGACAAGTAAAAAGGCACAGTCCTGATGTTACCAAACGACATGACAGGCCATTAACTCAAGTCCAGATGAATCCCAAGTCAGCAAGGCAGGTGGGCTGTTGAATAATGACTTGGCTACACACAGGGTTCAAGCATGCCAAAAGACTAGAGACTATTCCCAAGGCTTCTCCTTATTTATAGGAAGCAGACCACATCCCTCAGGTAGGCACTCAGCTGCTCACAGTAGATTCCATCATGGAGTTGACTACCAGTCCCATCACAGGGAATATGACATCCAGCTGCCCAGCCACTCAACCAGGCCCAGCCAAGTTGACATAGAAACTTGACTACCACAGCACCTGTGAAAGATGGACTGAATTTCAACAGAGGGCTTTCAAATGGCAAACTTGGAAGGTGTGGGTTTAAATCTCTACTGAACTTCCTGAAAGTATGATGGGAGAAGGAAGCATTTGCAGGTACAGACTGACACCTGTACATGTCAGGATTCAAGAGTTAGCTGAATTTCTGTATTTGTTTCATTAAAAAGCAATATTTGACAATTATAGCAAATTAGTAAAATTACAGAAAATCAGAAAGAGAAGGACAAGAAAGGAACTAATAATTTCACTTCCCAAGGACAATTGCTGGATGAAAGCTGAGTAAATTGGGAGGCAAAATAAAAATCGAAACTGAAGTTGGTTGTTGTTTGTTGTACTGGAGTATTTATATATTTTTATGAGTTGAAGTCATTTGTGTTTAACTTTATTAAACATATCATTTATCTATGTTGTTGTTAGGTGCCATCAAGTCATCTCTGACCTATAGTGACCTCATACACAGCAGAATGAAACACTGCCCAATCCTGTCCCAGCTCCACGATCTCTGCTATACTTGAGCCCATCATCGCAGCCACCATGTCAATCCATCTCGTTGAAGGCCTCCCCCGCTGTCGTCGACCCTCCACCCTACCAAGCATGACATCCTTCTCCAGGGAATTGTCCCTTCTGACAACATGACCAAAATAGGTGAGACAAAGTCTGGCCATTCTCGCTTCCAAGGAGCATTTCAGGTGCACTTCCTCCAGGACAGATCTGCTAGTTCTTTTAGCAGTCCATGGTACTTTCAGCATTCTTCGCCAGCACCACAACTCAAAAGCATCAACTCTTCTTCATCTTCCTTATTAATTGTCCTGCTCTCACATGCATAAGAGGTGATTGAAAATACCATGGCTTGTGTCAGGCACACCTTAGTACCCAAGGAGACATCCTTGCTCCTCAGCACTTGAAACAGTTCCTTCACAGTTGACTTTCCCAATGCTACACATCATCTAAATTCCTGACTGCTGCTTCCATTAACATCGATTGTAGAACCAAGCAACGTGAATTCTTTGACCACCTCAAACTTCTCTCCATTTATTGTGATGGTACTCATTGGTCTAGTTGTGAGGATTTTTGTTTTCTTTATATTGAGACATAATCCATACTGCAGACTGTTTTCTTCAACTTTCATCAGTAAGTGCCTCAAGTCATCCTCACTTTCAGCAAGCAAAGTTGTATTGTCTGTGTATCTCAGGTTGTTAATGATTCTTCCTCTAATCCTGATACCACTTTTTTCTTCATATAGTCCAGCTTCTCAGATTATTTGCTCAGCATATAGATTAAATAAGTATGGGGAAAGGATACAACCCTGACACACTCCCTTCTTGATTTTAAACCATGTAGTATCCCCTTGTTCCGTTCAAATGACAACCTCCTTCCTGGTCAAGGTACAGGTTCCTCATGAGTACAATCAAGTGTTCGGGAATTCCCATTCTTCTCAATGTCATCCATAATTTGTCATGATCCACCCAATTAAGTGTCTTTGCATAGTCAATAAAACACAAGTAAACATCTTTCTGGTATTCTTTGCCTTGAGCCAAGATCCATCTGACAACAGCTATGATATCCCTTGTTCCGCATCCTCTTCTGAATCCAGCTTGCACCTCTGGAAGTTCTCTGTCAATATACTGCTGCAACCATTTTTGAATTATCTTCAGTAAGATCTTACTTGCATGAGATATTAATGATATTGTTCTATAATCTCGACAATATGTGGGATCACCTTTCTTTGGAATGGGTACAAATCTAGATCTCTTCCAGTCAGTTGGCCAGGTAGCTGTCTTCCAAATCTCTTGGCATAACCGAGTGAGTGCCTCCAATGGACATCCATCCATTTGTTGAAATATCTCAATGGGTGTCACTTATCTATATTTACCAATAAATATCCCAGAAACAGATGTGAACAGAGTGTGATATTTAAAATAAAATAATAAAAAAAATATTGTGTAAAATTGGACAATTTACTTTCTGAAGAAAAAAACAAATGAAAAATCTTACCTGAGCATGCAGGAGCTGTGAAGCAGGGTGAACAGTAGGACAATCATCTCTTTAAACCCAATTATTGAACTACTGAGAGGTTTCTGTTAACCAACTAGGCCAAAGTCTCAAAGCCCCCCATGCCCATGGCTCCATCCCCAAGGTCACCACTAACATGACTTCTAAAACTGGAGATGAATTCTGAATATTTATTTAGATGGAATCATACTGTTTTTATTCTTCTCTGTCTCATCTTTTCCTTCAATCATACAGTGAGATTCATCCATGCAATGCTGCTTACAACTGAAATTCATTTTTTCTGTTGAATAGTATTAAATTATTTAAGTATGTTAAAGTTCCTTAGTCATCCTCATGTTGATGTTATCTGGGTTGTTCCCAGCTTCAGACTTTGACAAAGCATGTCTTTAGGAACTCTTCTAAGCATGTCTTATGGTGCACATATACAAGCATTTCTGTTCTGCATGAGCCTAGGAGTGGGGTGGCTGCATCACAGGATGTGCAAATGCCCAACTTCATTGGTTAATGCTGAGCTGTTTTTCAAAAGTGTAGACCACACCAGGAGTGTGTATGAGTTTCCATTGCTTGTCTTCTTTTGCTTCTCCTCCTCCACCTTCTTCTTCTTCTTTTCCTTTACTTTCTACGTTCAATCTTTTCTGTTTTAGACATTCTGTTTAGTAGGCAGTAGTGTGTCATTTTGGCTTTAATATGAACTTTCCTGATGATCAGTGAGGTTGCATTCTTTTCTGATGTGTAAAGATCATTTGGTTATCTTTTTTGAAGGATCGATTCATCTACTTTCACCACTAGTCTTTCAGTTTTTCATACTGTGCTGGCTTGGTAGTTGCTGTGAGGCTGGAAACTTTGCCAGTGATATTTCAAATACCAGCAGGGTCATCCATGGTGGACAAGTTTCAGAGGAGCTTCCAGACTAAAACAGACTCAGAAAAAGGAAGAGGTCAGACACTTTTCAAAGAATTGGCCAGTGGAAACCTTAGGAACACCATTCAAACACTGTCTGTTACCAGAAAACTTTATGAATACTCCTGAAACATTGTCTGATACAGTGCCAGATGAGCCCCTCAGGTATGAAGGCACTAAAAATACAACTAGGGAAGAGATGCCTCCTCAAAGTAGAGTTGACGTTAATGACATGGATGGATTAAAGCATTTTGGACCTCCATTTGCTGATGGGGCATGACTCAAAATGGGAAGAAAGAGTTGCAAACATCCATTAATAATCAGAATGTGGAATGTACAACGTATGAATGTAGGACAACTGGAAGTTTTCAAAATGAAATGCAATGCATAAGGATTAATATCCTAGGCATTGTTGTTGTTATGTGTCATTGAGCCATCTCCTACTCATAATGACCCCTCCTTGGGTTTCCGAGGCAGTATCACTATAGAAGTAGATCACCCAGTCTTTCTTCTGAGAAGTGGATGGTGGGTTTGAACCATCAACCTTCTGGTTAACCGTTAAGTCCCTTGGGCACTATGCCACCAGAGCTCCCATCCTAGGCATTAGTGAGCAGAAATGGACTGCTTTGTGCCAATTTGAGTGAGACAATTGTATGAACTACAGTGACAGGAATGGCAAGTGGAGAGGAATAGTATTGCATTCATTGTCACAAAGAATGTTTCAAGATCTATCTTGAAGTACAATTCTGTCAGTGATAGGATAATATCCATATGCTTACAAGGAAGAACAGTTAATACTACTATTATTCAAATTTATTCACCAAACACTAAAGCCAAAGACAAGGAAATTGAAAACTTTTACCAACTTCTGTAGTCTGAAATTGATGAAACATGCAATTGAGATGTATTGATGATTATTGGTGATTCAATGCAAAAGTTGGAAACAAAGAATCACCAGCAGATGGAAAATATGACCTCAGTGATAGAAATGATTTCAGAGAGCACATGATAGAATTTTGCAAGACCAACAACTTATGCATTGCAAATACCTTTTTTCAACAACATAAATTGTGTCTGTACATGTGGACCTTGCCAGATACAATACATAGCCTCTTTGGAATGAGGTTATGGAGAAACTCAGTATCTTTAGCTAAAACAAGGCCAGGAGCTATTGTGCAATAGACCATCAGTTTCTCATGTGCAAGTTCAAGCTGAAGCTGATGATAATTTAAAAAAGTCTATGAGAAGCAAAATATGACCTTGATTATATCCCACTTGAATTTAGAGACCTTCAGAAGAATAGATTTCATTCATTGAACACCAATTATCCAAAACCAGATGAATTGTGAGATAACATGAACAACATCATTCATGAAGAAAACAAAAGGTAATTAAAAAGACAGGAAAGGAAGAAAAGACCAAAATGGATGTCAGAAGAGTGTCTGAAACTTGCTCTTGAATGGAGAGTAGCTAAGGTAAATGGAAGAAATGACAAGATAAAAGAGCTGAACAGGTTTCAAAGTTGTTGTTGTTATGTGCCATCGAGTCAGATCCGAC
>NW_006921811.1:914246-915468 GCF_000298275.1 Orycteropus afer afer | reverse complement strand
ATGGCACCTAACAACCACAACACCACCCAGTCACTTGGTGGGAGTTATGAAACCATGGTGAAATAGACCATATAAAAGAGATCCATCACACCATACTGTCCGTTCCTGTCTCCTCCAATGTCATTTGGAGAAAAAGGCACCATTTTTCTCTTCTACTCAACTTAGAATTGCACTGTTTCTGGTGGTCAAGGGAATAAAGATTTCATACAAACAAATAACTTATAATCAGCCAGTTTTTTCTCCCTCCATCTGTGGAATTTTCACAGAGAAATTAAATCAATTTGATTTTCAAGGAGAGAAGTTTCAGGAGGACTATATTTCAGGCCTTCACAACCAAAAATGACAGGCAAGATTTCACTTATTATTCCTCATAGACACTAGCTGCTAATATCTTCCTCCTCAGTCCCTTAATTAAATTCAGCCTCTTATATTTTTCTCTCGATTCACTCCCTTTCCTTCCTGAATAAACCTAGTCTTTCTTAGTTATAATTTCTTGACTGTTAAATTTCATTTACCTTATTTAAATTTCTCTCTAGTTCTCTCCCCCAGTGAAAAGTTTGATTGTTTATTTTTTCATCCCTTAACCCAGGTAAGAAAGCCTTTCCATTTACACCTGAATCAATTAATTTGTGTAAGTTCACATTAAGTTGGTTATTCTATACAAGAACTATGTGTGTGAACATAGAGCAATTTTTGGAAACGGAAAGGAGTCAGTTCAAAACTGTCAAAAATGATCTCCATTCCTTCTTCATCCTTGAAGCTCTTTCTAAAGGGTTACAGTTTCCATAAAATCTTCTCTCACTTATCTAGAAGGAATGAAATATTTTGTCTTATCTATTCTTATAGCTCCAAACTTGCATCTGTTAGAGAACTGGAGTCAATTATGTTATCTTTCCTGATTGTATACTCTCCACTTCCCTACACCAGTTGTCATCAAGCCATTTCCAACTCAAGGAGACGCCATGTGTGTCAGAGTCGAACTCCGCTCCATAGGGTTTCAGTGGCTGATAGTTTTCAGAAGTGCATAGCCAAGCCTTTCTTCTGAGACTTCTCTGGGTGGACTCGAGTCTCCAACCTTTCAGTTAGCAGCCTCACATTTTAATTGTTTGCAAACCCAGAAACTCTCTCTTCCCCATAAATATTTGTCTACTTCTATGTGACTTGTGAAGGAGCTCTGGTGGTGTAATGGTTAGGGCATTTGGCTGCTAACTAAAAAGCTGGT
>NW_006921811.1:912751-913831 GCF_000298275.1 Orycteropus afer afer | reverse complement strand
CCCCATCTTCCTTCCGAGGAATGGCTGGTGGGTTTGAACCGCCAGCCTTCTGGTTAGCAGTCAAGTGCCTTAGCCACTATGCTACCAGAGCTCCGATGTGTCTTTACCCACTTCTAAATGGAAGCTTTCAAAGATACCAAAAGTTTCCACCAGCTCTCTTGCTCTTCTCCTTGGCCTGGAGAATAGCCTGTATGAGATCCTTCATCCTGGTTCTCAGAATGACAAGACACATAGAGCCCCAGCAGAAAAGCCATGGCCTCCTATAAGTGACATGAGCAAGAAATAGCTTTTCCAGGTTTTTGGCCTGTTGATTACTTCAGCAAAACTAATACAGGCCCTTAGCCCTTCTATTCTCTCACTTAATGTCTGTTTCCTTGTCTCATTAAAGGTACATTCCTTGCAGGCAGAGAATGCATCTCCTTTGAGTTGCTGCATGGTTTGGTGCTTGGCAGTCAGAAAGAACTAATGAATGTTTGTTGAATAAGTGGATGACTCAATGAAGACCTCCACCAATAAGGATCTAGTCTCTGCTGTGGCAGCAGTGCCTGACAAAAAATGTTTTCTCACTCTTAGCATAAATCTTATTATCCAGCACTTCCACTATGGACTTTAGTTCTATTCTCTGGGCTCACATAAATCCATCTAAACTCTTGCTCATATGGCAGCCTTTAGGATTTTATCTCAGCAGATAAAATATTACTAGTCCTTATCGAAAGAGAGGGAGGCTTTCAACGAGATGGATTGACATGGTGGCTGCGATGATGGGCTCAAGTATAGCAGGGATTGTGGGGCTGGCGTGGGATCGGGCAGTGTTTCATTCTGCTGTGCATGGTGTCGCTATGAGTCGGAAACGACTTGATGGCACTTAACAACAACAACAACATCCGTTTTATAAGGAGCTCTTGGGGTGCAATGGTTAAACATTTGATGGCTAACAAAAAGGTCTGTGTGGTGTAAACCCACCAGCTGCTTTGCAGGGGAAAGTTGAGCCAGTCTGCTTCTGTAAAGATTGACAGTCTTGGAAACCCTATGGGGGCAATGCTACTCTATTCTATATTGTTCTATGAGTTGGAATTGGCA
>NW_006921811.1:908436-912536 GCF_000298275.1 Orycteropus afer afer | reverse complement strand
GCTGCCTCAACTTGTTTAGTATGTTTGGAGGACCGAATTGTACCCTGGCACATTTTCTTGTTAAATCCCCCACCTCATTTCATATGGTTCCTGGTTTCTGTCTATTTTGGAAAAGGACAGCTATGATTTCTGAGGTGGGGAGAATGCAGGTGTAGCCAACAGTAAGTAGAAAAACCTTGTCCCATCAATACTGGCATGACTGTTGTTAGTTGCCATCTCAGCTATTCTGATTCATAGTAACCTTGTGTGTTTAGAGTAGAATTGATCTACAGGGTTTTCAAGGCTGTGAACTGTCAGAAGCAGATCACGAGGCCTGTCTTACAAGGCACATCTCTATGTGTTCAAACTACCAACCTTTTGGCTAGTTGAAAGCTTAACCACTGGGGCCACCCGGAGACTCCCCAATATGCCTAGAGACCCATATGGTCTAGTCTAGCAGTGTGTTCTTATTTTTGTGATTGTAGCCTATTGTGAAAACTGTGGTGTCTGCTTAATTTCTCAAGGAGAACAGAAAAGTTGCACTGAGATCCACAGCCAACAATGAGATCTATCTTACATGTGGTGGACAGACTCAGATGGCCTTCATGGTCCCTGCTCCCTAGTGTTCACCATTTGTATAGTATCCTCCCCATTAGTGTAGACATGTCCTGTTACATCCTTCTAACAAATCAACCATGGCACAATGATGGGACATATTTGACTACTGGGTATGCTTATGTTACATGAGATTGTAATGCCACTTGGTGAGCTGTCCTATGGAAGAGGTCACATGACAAGGAAGTGAGGGGAGCCTCTAACTGACAAGAAGCAAGAAACTGAATGCTGCCAACAACCACATGAGTTTACAAGAGTGTCCTTCCTCAGTGGGACCTTGAAATGTGGCTTCAACTCTGGCCAACACCTTGACTGCAATGAAACCCTGAAACAGAATATCCAAAAAAAAAATTGTACCTGTATTCCTGACCCATGGAACAGTGAGACAATAAATGTGCTCTGTTTTAAGCTGCTACCAAACCAAAACCAAACCCACTGCCATCAAGTCAATTCCAACTCATAGCAAATCTATAGGACAGAATAGAACTGCTCCATAGAGTTTCTAAGGCTGTAAATCTTTGTGGAAGCAGATGGAACAGCTGGTAGGTTTGCACTGTTGACCTTTTGGTTAGCAGCAAAATGCCTAAACCACTGTGCAACCAGAGCTCTTTAAGCTGCTAAGCATGTTGTAAATTGTTACTCCGCAATATGTGACAATAGGTCAAGTAAGTAGGTGGTAGACACCAAATTCACTTGGAAGCCAATGAGGTTATGAAGCCAAGAACACACATGTTGTCTTTTTTGGAGGGATGGATTGACTCAAAGAACATGTGATGATTCCCAGGCACCAAGCCCATGTTAATATCCAGTCTCAGACAGCAGATTTTTTTAGCATTTGCCCAGACTGAACTTCTGTTCACCCACATCCTTCAATGGGCTTACTTTTCCTATCTTTTGGATTTAAATGTCTGCCTCTTGTGCTCTTGGCCTCTTTCTTTGAATGATCATTGGAGCACAATTCCTCAGTTTTGAGAATATGGGATTCCCTTCCATACTCTCATTGAAGGGCTGTTTCCTTCTTGGCTCTATGACACCCATTCTTCTAGGTCTAGCTTTCCCAGGTCTCCTGCCAAAGAAGTAGGTGATGCTTTAGGCCCCTCAGTGGTGAAAAGATTTCAGCTACCAGCATGAACTTCTAAGTGATAATGGTTGTTAGCGATCTCAATGGGGTCTCTTCAAGTCATTTTATGATTCCTAATGAGTCTCTTTTTCCTCACTGAGCCTGACTTTTATGCTAAATTCCATTACATTTTCATATATATACATATATAACCTGTTAAGTACCTGTGGTTGACTAAGAGTTGCTTCCATACATATGGTGATGACTCTTTCTCCAATGACTGCAGGTCATGGTCCATAGACTTTGAGAAAGACCTTAATGAGATGAGGCTAGTTGGAATCCTTCTGTTCCTTTCTAATAGCTCAGAGACTGAATGCTGGGGCCTGAGGGAGAAGCTGATGATTCTGTCTTTCAGTTTGTAACAGCCCTGCTATTTTTACACACAGCTGCATTTGCCAGGGATAGAAAGGTCTCCTGGATTCTCTTAGTCCTAATGTACTTTAAATATTATGTATATAGAGATTGGAAAGCCAGGAGCCAAAGTTCTATTCGCCTACGTTTGTTCTTTAACAGCTTAGGTTATCTTTGAGCTTAAATCATCCTCTTAGACTTGACTTTTTGGGTGCAGGCAATTTTCCTTAATGCATTACTGCTGAGGCAAAAAAAAAAAAAAAATGCTATGAACAAGTTGAGTCATGTCTGTGGATGGCCTTGGAATTTTAGAAAGATTAGAAATGGGACTGAGCAAGTCTGTAATTCAAATCTATACTTTTACCAACAGAAAAACCAGCTCAGAGAAATCTGATGCCTGGATCAAATTTATGCAGTTAATTAATGGCAGAGTCTAGACTTGTTTTCAGGAAAGGTAGCTTCAGTGTTGTCTGAGACATGTTCCAATGGCCATAAAGAAGTTAAAGTCCAAAAAGGCAAGCCAATCACTTTCAATCACTCAGAGCAGGAGTGAGCTCTAGCAAAGTGGCTCTGGAGCTAGGGCAAGCACTAGACCCACAGAATACCCTTCTGCATTTTCTTGTCTAGACTTTGGGGAGTCCAGATAATAGGCAGGGATGAAAATAGCATCTGCTATGATGGGAGACCTGGATCTAGGATGAAAAGAAGTCAGGCATAGTCTTTTCCCAGGGGCTCCATGTGGATGGAGCAGACCTCTTAAATGAAGTTTTGATGTTATAGGACTGTTTATATCCTTGTTGCTGTTTCTCAGCATTTAGTTAAGGGCCTATTGATTTTCATTATTTTTAATTCCAACTTCACCTCAGCTATGCGGTGGAGAATTAATGGAAATGTCTTTTCTGTCTGGCCAGACAGTATGGAAAAGATGACTACCCTCTGAGGCCAGCATGCTGGTGATAGAAGGAACAAGATTCAAGGTGCTTCTTCCTTAAAGAGATTCTTTCCATTGTCAACCATGGATGAACTGATTTTTATTTTTGCTTACAATCCCCTTTAGATCTGTACATACAGTCTTTGTTGGTTCAGAGCAAGAGATGGGTCTGGCTAGCTCACAAGCTCATAGTCTTTTTCAGGGCTGGATGAATATCTTATTTACTTAATATCACACTGTCCTCTAGCCCCCACCAAAATGGCTAGAACAGTGACTTGCAGGTAGCAGGTGCTCTACATATTCTGTGTAGAGAAACAGCAGCATGTCACGTAGCCAGGGATTGAAACATGGCTCCATTGAGTGGTCACCATGTGATTTCTGCCAAGACACTTGGTTTCTCTGTGCAATGGTTTCTTCATCTGTAAGGCAAGATAGTAATAATTTCTACTCATTGGATGGAAGCCTGGTGATACAGTGGTTAAAGGATTTATATGCTAACTGAAAGGTTGGTCGTTTGAACTTACCAGCCTCTCCATGGGAGAAGATATGGCAATCTGCTTCCATAAAGATTATAGCTTTAGAAACCCTATGGAATGTTCTAGTCTGTCCTGTAGGGTCATAATGAATCAGAATTGACTCAACAGCTGCAGGTTTTTGGTGCTTATTGGATTGATTTAAGTATTAAAAGAGTTAATTCATGACTCACACCTTTGAACATTGCCTGACATCTACAGAATTCTCCCTAATGAAGATCTAATGAACCAATCTGTCTTGGGAGAAATACAGACAGAAAGTTCCTTAGAAGTGAGGATGGTAAAACTTCATTTTACATACTTTAGACTTATTATGAGAATAGACCAGTCCCTGGAGAAGGACATCATGCCTGGAAAAGTAGAAGGTCTGCAAGAAATTCCTCAACAAGATGGATTGACACAGCAAACATGGGCTCAAACATAGCAATGATTGTGAGGGTGGCACAGGACTGAACAGCGTTTCATTCTGTTGTACACAGGGTTGCCATAAACAACAAGAAGAAAGATCTTAGGGAGATGTGGTGGCTTCCTATGCACAGGGTCTGTAGTCCTAACTCTACCCAAGGTGGCT
>NW_006921811.1:901523-904561 GCF_000298275.1 Orycteropus afer afer | reverse complement strand
GATGCATTTGGCAAGTCTTCTAGATAGAGTATATTCTGTCCTGTTGTGATAGATTTTTAGTGGGAAGATGGTGTTGGGATTTTCCTTTGGGAGAAATGTGTTGTTGTTGATGGGTGCCTCTGAATTGATTTCTGTCATGAAACTTTATAATTATTGTTTGTGTTAGGTGTCATTGAGTCACTTCCAACTCATAACAGAATGAAGTATTTCCCAGTCCTGCACCATCCTTACAATCCTTGCTATGCTTGAGCCCATCCTTGTAACCACGGTGTCAATCTATCTCATTGAGGGTCCTCTCCTTTTTCACTGACCCTCTACTTTACCAAGCATGATGTCCTTTACTAGAGACTTGTCCCTTCTGACAACATTATCAAAACATAAGAGATGAAGTCTGACCATTCTCACTTCTAGGGAGCACTTTGGCTGTACTCCTTCCAGGACAGATTTGTTCATTCTTATGGCAGTCCATGATATTTTGAATATTTGTTGCCAACATGACAATTCAATGGCATCAGTTCTTCTTCAGTCTTCTTTATTCACTCTCTAGGTTTCACAGGTATATGTTGTTGATGTTGTTATTATGTGCCATCGAGTCGGGTCCAACTCATAGCAATCCCTCCTTGGGTTTCTGAGGTGGTATCACTACGGAAGCAGATTGCCCAACCTTTATTCCGAGGAGGGGCTGGTGGGTTTGAACCGCCAGGCTTCTGGTTAGCAGACAAGTGCCTTAGGCACAATGCTAGCAGAACTCATGAGGCTATTAAAAGTACCATGGCTTGGGTCAGGAACACCTTAGTCCTCAAGGTGACATCTTTAAAGAGGTCTTTTGTAGCAGATTTGTCCAGTGTAATATATTGTCTGATTTCTTGACCATTGCTTCCATAAGCATTGATTTTGGATCCAAGTGAAATGAAAACTTCAAACTTTTCTCCATTTATTGTGATATTGCTTATTGGTCCATTTGTGAGAATATTTATTTCCTTTACATTGAGGTGTAATCCATACTGACCTCTGTTGTATTTAATCTTCATCAGTAAGTGCTTCAAGTCTCCTTCACTTTCAGCATAATTGGTGAGTTATGATTACCAGGCCTGGGCCTCTAATGTGTTGGACATCTGTGTGTGGTATATTCTTTGTAGGTTAGTGGTTCTCAATGTGTTGTCCAGGATCAGCAATTTCAGCATCACCTGAGATACTGTTACCTAATGAGCAATGAGTTTTTGACAAGTTGACTTGACAGTGCTCCATAAGGTTTCTAATGGCTCATTTTCTCTGAAGTAGATATCCAGATCTTTCTTCAGAGATGTCACTGAGTAGACTCAAACTTCTAACATGTTGGTTAGCAGTCAAAGATGTTAGCTATTTATACCACACAGAGACTCTTGCAAACTTGTCAGAAATGCAAATTTTCAGACTCTACCCCAGAGCTACTCTATCAGGAGCTCCAGTGTGGGACCAACAGCTTGCACTTTCATTAGTTCCCCAGGGGATGCTGATGCTGCACTCTCAAACCATCCTTTTCTGGGATAATGACTCAAATGATAAAGGAGATCCTTTCCAGATGTTTATTAAATATCAGCATCAGCTAAGGGATCTCGCAGTAGTGTTTCTCAAATGTTGATGATTACAAGAATCATATGGGGAAACTTAAAAACATTCCCAGGTTCCTTTGGATCAGAATTTCCATAATCTCCAGGGGAAGTGACTGAGAAGCTAAATTTTTAACCAGCACTGCAGATGAGTTTCATAAATGAAGTTTAGGGAACTTCTAGAAGGTTCTATGCCAAAAAACAATCCAAACTCACTGCCATCAAGTTGATCCCAACTGACAGTGACCTGTACTTGGGTTTCTGAGGCAATATCTCTACAGAAGTAGATTGCTCAAACTTCTTTCCAAAGAGTGGCTGGTGAATTTGAACCACTAGTCTTCTGGTTAGCAGTCAAATACCTTCAGCATCATGTCACCAGAGGTTCTATGCCACAATGGCTTTATCTGTCTAACATATTGGAGATGAGTATAGAAAGGTCAGAAGCTATCATAGGGACACATTATTACTAAACTGTTCATTCTTTCCACTCCTTGGAGTGAACAACAGATAGCTCTGTAAGTCTAAGCAGACACTGCTTAAGATATCTCTCTGGCATGCATATTTGTCCTCTCATTTGCTGCATATTTGTCCTCTCAATTGCTTCCAGCCACATACAGTGGCAACCTCTCTGCCTCTTGTGTTTACTTCCTGGGTTTTCTGAGCCTGTGTGTGATACTAAACTGGGATGTCTTTGCTCCTGGTGTCCCAGCCCTGCTGAAGAGGCTTCATTAGTCTGGTTTTGACCCTCCTGGAGCCTTCAGACATGAGTATCTTCTTGCTGTTCTTGTCCTCCTCAGATTCCTAGTTTGCTCTGACTCATGGGGACTTTATGTATAATAGAACAATAATAGAATGTACCATATTCTTGACTTTTGGTATGTTTGAGTGCATTGTAACTGTTGTGTCAATCTGTCTCATTAAGGGTCTTCCTCTTTTTTGTTGACCTTCAAACATAGGATCTCAAACATGGCAACGATTGTGAGGATGGTGCAGGACCAAGCAGTGTTATGTTCCATTGTACATAGGATCACTATGAGTTTCAAGAAGATTAACAGCCCCTAACAACAACTACTACTTTATCAGATATGATGTCTCTCTTCATGGATTGGTTCTTTCTGATGAAGTGTCCAAAATAAGCCAACTCAAGTCTCACAATCTTTGTTTCCAAGGAACATTCTGGTTGTATTTCTTCTAAGACTGATTTGATTATTCTTCTTGCAGTCCACTGTATATCCAATATTCTTAACCAACACCATAAATTCAAGTGCATGAGATTTCTTCTGTCTTTTTCATTGTCTTGTTCTTATCACTAATCTTTTCCTACTAAAATATCATTCATTTCCTAGGTCTCAGTCTCCCCACCAACTCCCTTAGCCCTGGGCAACTGGTTGTTTTCTGAAAAAAAATTTGCTATATTTTGTATTTTATTTTTTGCTCATACTTTTTTTT
>NW_006921811.1:889003-901228 GCF_000298275.1 Orycteropus afer afer | reverse complement strand
ATAGAGAGAGAGAGAGAGAGAGAGAGCACTCTGGTGGCATAATGCCTAAAGCATTTGTCTGCCAACCAGGAGCGAGTGGTTCCATCCCACACCCACTCCTCAGAAGGAAGGTTGGGCAAATTCCTTCCAGAGTGATACTGCCTAGGAAACCCAAGGAGGGGTCTCTCTGAGTCAGATCCATATGACAGTGGTGAATAGAATATATATGTATAAAACCAAAAAAAAACCCCCAAACTCACTGGCATTGAATTGTTTCTGACCCATAGCACCCACTGGGTTTCTGAGGCTGTAAATCTTTACGGAAGCAGATCATCCTGCCTTCCTCCTGCGGAGCAGCTGGTGAATTTCCATTGCTGACCTTCTAGTTAGCAGTCAAGTGCCTCATCCACTGTACCACCAGAACTCATCTGTCTATCATCTATCTATCTATGGGAGCGCTCGTGGCATAGTGCCTAGGACATTTGACTGCTAACTAGAAAGCTGACAGTTCGAACCCACCAGCCACTCCTCGGAAGGAAGATTGGGCAAGCTACTTGCATAAAGATGTTGTTGTTGTTGTTTTGTGCTGTCGAGTCGAACCCGACTCATAGCAACACCTTTGGGTTTCTGAGGTGGTATCACTACAGAAGTAGATTGCCCAACCTTCCTTCCAAGGAGTGGCTGGTTGGTTTGAACCTCCAGCCTTCTGGTTACCAGCCAAGTGCCTTAGACACTACGCTACCAGAGCTCCTTCCTTAAAGATACCACCTGGGAAACTCAAGGAATGGGCTCCATGAGTCAGGACCGACTCCAGGGCAGTGAGTTTTTTATATAAATCTCTCTCTCTCTCTATATATATATATCTATCTCAAATGTTTTTATGTATGGTATCAGGAATGGATCCCATTTTTGTGCTCCCAACTGACTGTCCAATTGTTGCAATATTTAGAACACTGTTTTGGCTTTTCTGACCCAAGATACCATTGTTATACACTGGATTGCTATATATAATTGATTCTGTTTCTGGACTTTCTGTTCTAGTCTATCAGCCTGTCTGTTCACTCATGGACAAGAACCACACTGTTTTGGTTACAAGTGCTTTGGAGTATATTTCATTGCCTGGTAGGGCTAGTCTGCGCCACAGATTGTCCTCTACAGTGTTTTCCTGGCTATTCTTGCATTTCACATCAATTTTAGGATACATTTGTCCAGCCCCATAAAAAAGCTCATTAGAATTTTATTGGGATTTCGGTAATTAAAACATATATACACACACACACACACTTTATTTTTAAAGCAGTTTTTGATTTACATAAAATTTGTACAGAATATATAGAGGATTTCTATCACTCCCCTTCCCTCACAGTTTCTCTTATAATTAGCATCTTACATTTTTATAATTGACTCATTGCCATCCAGTTGTTATAATCTGAAGCCACCCTATAGGACAAGGTAGAATGCCACAGGGGCTGTAAATCGTAACAGATGCCTCGCAGAGTGGCTGCTGGGTTTGAACCACCAATTTCTCAGTTCGCAGCTGAGCACTTAAATACTATGTCAGCAGGACTCCTTATTTTTATAATTAAAGAACCAATATTGATGCATTATTACTAACTACATTCATAGTTTATCTTAGAGTCCATTCTTTGTGTTGTACAGTTTGTGGATTTTGTCAATTGGTAAAGTCATGTTTCCACCATTTCCACTTTCATTCAGAGTTGTTTCACTGCCTTTAAAATGGCCTGTGTTGCACCTACTTATTCTTCCTCTTCTCCCTGCAAGAGTTTTTATCCTTTAGTGATCTCCATTGCTGTGAAGAAAAAGTCCCAAATCCTAAATGTGGCCTGATACTGCCTGAGCCAAGAAAATATTTCCTGCAGGCAAAGATATACAGAGAGAAAGTTTATAACAAAAGTTGCTCACTGAAGCTTTATTCATAATAGCCTTGAAATTGGAAACAATCTAAATGAGATAAATATCTATATGGATGCTCACTTTATAATCTATTATCCTTACAAGCATTTAACACTTGAAAAATGTTTGTTTAGCAGTTAAGCACAAAAAAAAAAAAAAAAAAAAAAAAAAAAAAAAAATTACTATGTAAATTGTTGCACAAAATATAATCAGAACAATGTTGAATAAGTTATAAGAATAAAAATCCACCATGGGAGAAAACCCATGTGCTAGACCCAGAACATTATTGCAGGGATTTTTTTGGATTACAGGGTCATTGGTCATTGATTTTACAAAATATTTTTGTCCCCTTCTACTATCCTTTAAGATGCAAAATGTTCTCATTGAGCATGCACTTATTTCTTTATAATGAAAGAAAATGAACTTTTTTTTTAAGGAACAAAAACAAATTAAAAATGTCCTTCCATGAGCATGGTTCCTTATATGGGTGCAGTTTGTATTGGGATCTGTTGAGTTGACTGCTGTCTCCCCAATGACTGATGTCACACACATAACCAGAGTGCATGTTCTCTCCTTTTACCAACCACCCTCCAGCATGTAATGTGGTTGATGAATGTCCCGTGACAGTCTGTCTATGGCTTCCTGAGGTACCTGCTTCTCCTGGGAACTCTTCTGGTTCTCTCGCCAACTTGACTCTTTGGTGTCCTTCCCAATCTCTTTTGCTTGTTCTTTCCTTTCTAGCCAGACTCCCAATGTCACAATTCCCTTCCCATTCATCACTTCTTTTGTTACCAAAGCGATCCCACTCAGTGTCTCTCTCTGTTTATGTCTCCAATGCTGGACTCTTTTGCAGTTGTAGTTTAACTGCTTACTTGATGTCTTTGTATGAATTCCTCACAGATATCTCAAATCATGTCCAAGATGGAATTCTTTCTCTTCTCCTCTCTGCAGGAGCTCTGCTGGCATAGTGCCTAAGGCATTTGACTGATAAGAATGAGTGTGGGTTCATGAGTCAATTAATATAGTCAATATTACGCTTAGTCAAATTTAATCTCCTTATTTTGTATATTTAAACATGAATGAAGAGAGAAATGTTAATATCTGTTTCCTGAATCTCGATAAATCATGTTTACCCCATAAAGGATATATAACACTGTGTATCGGGTCACTGTGATTTGAAATTTGACTCGACAGCCACGGATTTTTTTTTTTTTTTTGGTCTAAAGACCATAAACACTGCTCTCGAGTAGGATCTGACTCATAGTGACACCTTCTTGGGTTTCCGAGGCAGTATCGCTACGGAAGTAGATTTCCCAACCTTCCTTCTGAGGAGTGGCTGGTGGGTTTGAACCACCAGCTTTCTGGTTAGCAGTCAAGTGCCTTAGGCACTATGCCACCAGTTGTTGTTGTTGTTGTTTGCCCTCGAGTTGGCCCCGACTCATAGCGACCCCTCCTTGGGTTTCAGAGGCAGTATCACTACGGAAGTAGGATTGCCCAACCTTCCTTCCGAGGAGTGGCTGGTGGGTTTGAACCGCCAGCCTTCTGGTGAGCAGTCAAGTGCCTTAGGCACTATGCTACCAGAGCTCCCCTAAATACCATAGTTCTTGCATTTTCCAAAGTCATAGGTGATCTCTTTTTCTGGGCTAGTCTTATTCTTAGTCTTTTAAACTCAGAAATGCAGGAGAAATTCTGGGACTCAAAATGGCTTGACTAAGAAAAATATTTTTCTTCTGTCACTTTATTTTTATGTCAAAAGCAATATTGTCTTACTTTTGGGTATAAACCCCAGCAAAGTGACAATGTATGTCATAGAAAACCCTATATGTGAATGCTTATTATAACTTCATTGGTAATTACAGTACCAGGAAATAGCACAATTTTTTTTTTTTTTTTTTTTTCCAATGAATGGATAAATAAACTCTGGTACATGCACACCACAGAATACAATAGAAACATAAAAATGAACACATCACTGATGCACAAGAAAAGAGATCGATCTTAGATGAATTATGTTACCTGGAAGAATCCATATTTCTATTTAAAAGACATTCTGGAAAAGGCTGTACAGATGAAGAACGAAGAGTGGCTACCAGGGCTCCAGTGTGGGGAGTGTTTGACTGCAAAAAGGCAGCAGGAGAGAGTGTTGATAGGACCTTTCTGTGTCTTGACTGTGGCTGTGATTACCCTGCCTTATGTATTTTTCAAACCTCATATATTAAGGAAAAAGAATGGGGAGGGGTCAGGGAAGAGTTAACTGGCTATAAATTAAAACAAAAAAAAAAATCACAAAGTTATTTATTGGTTGTGATGCATGTGGTTTGCATTCCAGCATGCTAAAGAGACATGGGTTAACCAAAGTTGGCCCTCCAGCTAAGTGTTTCAAGTGATGTCAGTTGTATCAGTGAGTTGGTGACCCTTCTCTCCCCGCCCCTCCAACCACATTGCTGTGTGGGGGCTGCAGACTGCCTTCTCTGTTTTCAACATTGCCTTCCATCTCTTGCCCTTTCCTGAGCTGCGTTTCCCCTCACCTGTAATAAAGCATGACCCCTAAAACACAGGAGACAACTGGGAGCATCATCATTTGCATACTGTAATTAACCTGCTACATCACAAGCTTTCTTTCCTTGGTTATATTGAAACGGAAACAAAGGTGCTCCTCTAATTCACAGCTCTGAGTGGGATCCCTGGGAACTAGAATGAATACAACAGGCCAGAAAAGCTTGCGTGCCTTACAGCCTTAATGCAGCCGGGAGTTGCACCATTTCAGGGCCCTGCACCTGGTAACACAGTCCTTTGTGGGCTGGCCTTTTATCTCAAGTGTGTGGAGTTTTTTGGGTTGACTGTCTTCCAGACAGGTGTGCATGGAAAGATGAGAACTTGACCTATGGGTGAATGACTGCTTCTCACCCGTGGAGTTCATTTTCATATTTGAAATGTTGTGTAATCTAGTGGATGGAGCACTGAATTGGAAAGCCAGGATGCACTAACTTTGTAAGGACCTGCCTGCTCTTAGGAGAGCCCTTAACTTAATGCCTGAATTAACTCAATCATCATCATGGTTGGTGATTTTGCTTTCACATAGTTTATCCCTTTTATTCTCAGGGTTCAGATGGAGAAACAAAAGTCACAGGGAGGTGAAATGTTTGGTTTCTATAGGATTTGAAGAGATCTTATTTCCCTTTTCCCTCCAACTCATTCATCCTGATAAGATCTTTTACTTAACCAAATTTGATCATAGTCCTAATTTATTCCTGAGTTATAGAATTTAAGGGCTGGTCTTTACTTTTAAAATTAAGAAAAAAAAAATATGGATAAGTTAAAGGGCATCCACAGAGAGGGAAAGAGTAGGTAGTAGGTAAAGGTCCTGCTATCTGAAATTTAGGTCCTTAGTAAATTAGACTTGAGAAATAGAACTGTCTAGGATCTGAATGTGTTGATATTTGAAATGAATATATAAGGGGCTGCATATAAATGGGTGAATTGCTTCATAGATATATTGACAGTTTGAGAGAGAATAAATATAATTTATGAGGTGCATTGGATTCTTTAAGGAGCTCTGGTGGTGTAGTGGTTAAGGCATCTAGCTGCTAACCAAAAGGTCAGTGGTTCAAACCCACCAGCTGCTTCATGGAAGAAAGATGAGGTAGTCTGCTTCCATAAAGATTTAAAGCCTTAGGGACCCAATGGAAGTGGCTTTGAGTTGGAATTGACTTGATGGCAGAATTTGGTTTTGGTTTCTGGATTCTTTAGGATCAATAAGGGAGCTCTGGTGGTGTAATGCCTAAGGGATTTGACTGCTAACCAGAAGGCTGGTGGTTCAAACCCTCCAGCCACTCCTCAAAAGGAAGGTTGGGCAATCTACTTCCATAGTACACTGCCTCGGAAACCCAGGGAGGGGTTGCTATGAGTCGGATCCAACTCCATGGCAGTGGGTGTGGTTTGGTGGCTTGGTGGAGTCAATAAAATAACTACAAAGTGTTGGTCTATGGGACATAAAAATAATGTGGGGGAAAAAAAGAAAGTATAGACATATTAGAGTTGAGGTAATGGTTTAAAATGTGTCAGACACGTTGAAGTGGAAATAAATTGAAGTAATGTATGAATGTTAGAGCTAAATTAGAAATCTTACCAGGAACTCCATGATTTTGAATAGAAATAGAGCTTTTTCAGCCCTGTCCCCAGGTTGGTCTAGCTGTCTCCCAGTGCTCCTGTGGGTGACACCGGCAGGTGCTTGGAGCAGCTACATCTAGTTCTCCAATACCAGTCATTTCCATTAAAAAGAACCAAGCTTCCTTGGAGATCAACCGATTCCCTGTCTTGGGATGGAGAAAAATGCAAATAGATGTAGAACTATAGTGGCTGTCAGAAGAAAAGGAAGCTTTTAAAAAAACTGTCTAGCGTCATATTGAAAGGACAACAGAGATAGCTGAAAAAGACTCCCACTAGCCAAATTGTAACAATTTGAGCATCAAAAAGAGGATATTAACTATAGCTAATTGGAATGAATTGAGTCTATAAAAAAGCCATGGTATTCAAGGAGGAAATAACTTCATTAAAATGTATCAGATGATAGTGATAATACAAAGGAGGAGTGAATGCAATTTTTAAATTAACTTAAATTTGCAGGAGACTATTGATATGTGTAAGGATCCCTGGTAGCATAGTGGTTAAGCACTCAGCTGTTCATCAAAATGCCAGCACTTTGATCCCACCGACTTCCCCACAGGAGAAAGATGCAGCAGTCTACTTCCATAAAGATTACCAAACAAAAAACAAACCCACTGCCATCAAGTCACTTTCTACTCATACCTACTGCCTTTGGGTTGAACCTGAGTCATAGCGACCCCTCCTTGGGTTTCCGAGGTGCTATCACTACAGAAGTAGATTGCCCAACCTTCCTTCTGAGGAGTGGCTGAGGGGTTTGAACCACCAGCCTTCTGGTGAGCAGTCAAATGCCTTAGGCACTATGCTATCAGAGCTCAGTGACCTCCATTGGGTTTCAAGGCTGTAAATATTTACAGATGTAGATTGCCTCATCTTTCTCCTGTGGATCAGCTGGTGGGTTCAAATCACCTACCTGTTAGTTAGCAGCCCAATGCCTCAACCACAGTGCCACCAGAGCTCCTTTACATAAAGACTATAACCTTGAAAATCCTATGCAGCAGTTACACTCTGTCCTATAGGGTCACTATTAGTTGGAATCAACTCAATGACAATCCGTTTGGTTTTGCGATTTATCAATATATATGGTATTCTGTTTTCCAAGAACAAGTCTAAAACTACCAGTATATATTTTCTTAAAACAAAACAAACCTCTGGGCATACTAGGCAGGGACAGACAGATGGTTCAGTAAAGGGGCACGGATTGCACCAAGAGCAGGAAGAGCCCATCAGCTCAAGGGACCACAGACAAGAATCAGGTAGAAAGACGATCTTAGTAGGTTGTCACTTGACAGACTGGCCAATATTCAGATAGAAAGGTTGACAGCTCAAGTTAGCCTCCTATCTCCCAGGAAAAGAAATCTTCAGAGAACTCTATGAATTGTACTAAGGTACATAAAACATATAGTGAATTTAATTGTAAATTGAGCCTAGACACTCCATGACACAAATGTCATGACACAGATGTAATGACAGAGCAGAGTGGTTGTAAAAAAGGGCATGGCTGTGGGCATTCTCATTGATCCACTGAGTCAATCTTGCCTTTAACTGGAACCCAGGTAAGAAACTCATGCTAGGGTTTGACTCACTGTAAAAATCTCAACTGAGTCCTTTGGTTGTTGTATCAATCATTTATTGTCTTATAACCCAACAACCTCAACTGATGGGAGACAATCTTTTCCCTTGGAGTTTAATAAATCGTTATAAGCTACAATGACACATTAAAATGTATTAAAATGGGAGCTCTGGTGGCGTAGTGCTCAAGGCATTTGACTGCTAACCAGAATGTTGGTGGTTCAAACCCACCAGCCACTCCTCAGAAGGAAGATTGGGCAATTTATGTCTGTAGAGATACTGCCTTGGAAACCCAAGGAGGGGCTGCTATGAATTGAATCTGACTTGGTGGTAGTGAGTAAAATATGTATATGTATATCTAAAAATATCTAAATAAACTAAACCTTTAGGATCAATAATTTTTTAATTGATTGAATGTAAAGTATACTGAGTATAAATATGACCATACAATTTATAACCATTGTAATAATTTGTGAATATTTTGTCTGATTTTAAGGTGTTTCAAGTACTTAAGGAACATTAGGTACACTAGTCTCGTGCTTTTCTTGAGGCTTATAGAGACCATTCAGGTGGGATGAGGACCCACTCTATTCCAGTCCGACTCTGTGGTAACTTAACTGATAACATCTTCAGCGACCATATTTCTAAACAGGTCGTGTTCACAGTTAATAGGGGTTAAGACTTTAGCATATCTTTTTGGGAGATACAACTCAAGCCATAACACATAAGTTAATTTCAAAATGAGCACTGAGAAAAAGGTGAAGATGTTTGGTCAACTCTAGTTCACAGTACTTATTGAAAATATGACTGGTCATTCCATTGGCTTATTTGGTTAATATTATCATCTCATGATATGGCAAATAACAACAAAAATACATATATTTATCCTTTGCCCAGCCAACTAGTCAGAGTAGAAAAGAAACTTAGAATATTAGCTCATGCTCTGAGCTGTAAAAATTGAGTAGGCATTCCTTAATTTCCTTAGTGACTATGAAAATGAACATTCTGTCTTCACAAAAAGGAAATCATCCTGAGACATAAAAGAAACACTGATACAACCACTTTTTAATTTTTTTAAAGAAAAGATAACATTTTATTCTGTCAGAGGAAGACAGTGCTCAGCTCTGGATAATCTTTCAAATTAGTATAATTTCATGGAGCATCACCATTTCAAGCATTTCATTTTTAACTGCTTTTTATGGTTTCCAGTAATTTCACTGTTGTCATCATTTTTAAAATAAATGAAATTGGCATTCTTTGCAGGGACTGAATGGGGAAAAATGCTATAGTTTTTTTGTTTGCTTGTGTTTTATTTTTTATTTTTTTGGCCAGAGACAGGGAGAGGGATTGACTGAGAGGGAGAGGCAGAAGAAAGGAACAGTCAGTATGAACATCAGTCCAAGAAGAGGCACGTGAGGATGCTAACAGATACCAGCATTCTTTGTGGTACAGGAGGAAGGAATGCCTTTTGAAGTGTGTGTTACATCTGCTGAGGGCTTGTGAATGACTCTGGAGCTCAATCTTTTCCATTCTCCCAGAGCTGTCTCTATGGCTGTGTCCACAGTCCCCCCGACTTGCCCCAACACTGAACGCTGGTGTACTGAGGGTCCTGCTGGTGGCTGCAACCTGGAGAAGGTGCCTCCAGGCCAATGATTCCTTCAAAGGAAGGGGTATCCAGGAGGAAGGAATCCTGAGCTCACCTTTGCAAAGGAACTTTGTACAGTTTGAGCATTTCACACCTCTGTGAATTTTGACAGATGTATGTGTGTGTGTGTACATGCTCACGTGTGTGTGGTGGTAGTGGTGAAGTGGACTGTGTCTTCTGTGAATGTCTTTCCCTGATCCTTGGAAGAGCTTGAATGTTATAAAGACTCACCATTTTACATTAGAAAGAAAATGTCCCCATCCATGATTTCAATTAAGTGTCTTTTATGTCATTTAGTTACTTAGTACAGAAACAGGTAAATTTTACCAATTGCTTTTTAACCAGAAGACTAGCAGGGACTAGCAGGATGAGGTTGAGTCAAATTGATTTTTGGAGCTGGAGAGCAAGGTTCCAAGAGGTAAAATCAGGACAGATCCCCAAGGAGACACCAGGCCTTTGAGGACCACTCAACCCCAGGAGATCAGACACCAGCAGGCACATGAGGGAGGGAGCATGCCAGGACTTCAACTGTAGTGGACAACTTGCAGTGTTTGTTATTCTCCCTATTTGGGCCAAATCATTGTGCTTAAGTTTTCTAGAGCTACTATAACAGAAATAGCTTAAATGGATGGCTTTTAAAACTAGACTTTTTTTTTTTTTTTCCACAGGTTTACAGCCTAAAAGTCCAAATCAGGGTCTCAGCTGCAGTTGACAAGGAATCCTTCCTTGTCAATAGTCCACAGTGTTCCCTGGTTCCTTGGCTTGTACAGGATCCTCACATGGTGTCTATCTTCCCGCCATGTGTCTATGTGTGTGCATACACATGTGCCTCTGTCAAAACTGATCTTTTTGGAATTCAGAAATGATTAGACCTAGAACCCTCTAAACTTACTTGGATCTGATTTAATTAACATAACAAACAGGATCATATCCATAGGAACAGGGGTTAAGATTCCAACATACATTTTGGGGATGCAGGTCAATCCATAACAGGCCTTCACACTGGGGTCCGTTTAGTTGGATACAACAACCGTGTGTCCCACTTGGACTTGAAGCCAAAATGACCACTGGAACAAGGGCTTATACCTCCTCTGTCACTAATAAGTTTTGAGTTGAGGCCAAAGCTTTTCCCTTTGTGGACCTGTGTTTCTTCACCAACAATATTAATGGTCTTCTTCTCCTTCTTCTCTTCCTCCTCCTCCTCCTTCTTCTTGTTTTAACAGCACTGGGATCTAGTTTTCAGTTTATTTGTGGAAGGTCAACGTAGCTAACACACCTAAGTGAGTAGCTCTAGCTGGCACAGTTGGCCATGTGGAGAGCTGGCCTCTCATCCCTGGGAATGAGTCTCCTCCCACCCAGAGACCACCTCCCTCCTGGGATTTCCACAATCCCAGAAATCCATAAGTGTCTAATCTCCAAGGGCCTTCACCATTCTGTTACTGCACTCTGTAAATGGCCCAAGATCATGCAAGGGAAGGCACTAAGCAAAAGTGAAAGCACACTGTTTCATAACTAGGATGACTGTGATCTTTGGGCAGAGCCTAAGGGCCCTTGTTTCTGGCCCACAAATGACTGTTGGCTTTGCATGAATGGCATTGGCAGACAAACAATCTAAGGTATGGCTTTGGGATGGGTGTGTGCAGTTTTATTTTCCTCTGTGGGAATAAAGGACTAAAAAGGTGTTGAGTAACTCAAGAAAAAAAAGGGAGAGGGAGAGAGAGAGAAAGGAGATTTTTCTTAATAAAAAGCTTCCACTAATCTGAACACTAAACTCAAAAGTCAGGGAGCAAGGGAATCCCCAAGGCTAGAGTTAGTCACCAGCTCCCTGCTCTGTGGCAGAGGCCCAAATGCTTCTCACCACAGAGTTGGCAAGGACAGGTTGACTGAAAGGCTGACCTGGAAGGATGATTGAGAGGGTCATCTCCTGGAAGGCCTCACATCACTGGGCTCCTTGGAGCTTCAGATGCGAAATCTTTCCCTCCCTCCCTCTTTTTTTGCCTCCTTCCCTTCCTCCCTCCCTCTCTTCCTTCTACCTTCCCTCCCTCCTTTCTCTTTCCTTCCCTTCTTCTCTTCTCCCCTGCCTCCCTCCCTCTCTTCCTTTCTTCCTCCGTCCTTCCCATCCTCGTCCTTCCCTTCCTCCTTCCTTCCCTTCTTCCTTCCTTCATTCCTTTCTCCTTCCCATCCCTCCCTTTCTCTTTATCCCCATCCTTCCTCCCTTCCTCCTCTCCCTCCTCTCTATTCCACTCACTCTTCCTTTCTTATCTCTCTCCTCCCCTTCTCCTGCCCATCTGAGACTCTACGCTATAGAGATGCTCTTCTGCATACCCTTTCTCAGATTGATGGTGTGTCAGGTCTTTAGAACATGGGGAGGAGTAAAACATCCCAGGTTATTCCAGCTTGGAAAATCAATTAAAGCAGCAGCCACACCCCCTTGAATAGCCTTCCTAGTCTGAGTTAGACATCCCTTCTTTGCTCTCGTAGCACTTCTGGTTTCTAGTATTTGTCAAAACCATTGGAATGTAGATCCTAGGAGTTCACAGCCCAGGTATCTATTGTTTACAACTCTAGTCCCCAAAGAGATTAAGACAATACATGACACCTAGTAGGTATTCACTGAAACAGTGGATACCTTCAGTGCTATTCATAGGTGGAATTCTGCGGATTGACACCAAGACAAAGCAATGGACTCAAACACAGCAAAGATCATGAAAATGACACAGTACCTGGCAGCATTTTGTTCTGTTATACCAAAGTTTACCATGACACTTAACGACAACAATAAAGTAGGTATTCAATAAATACCAGTTGGAAGAATTTAACAGTACTTTCTGCACCAGACTATGTTGTTGTTGTTTGCCGTCGAGTCGGCCCTGACTCATAGCGACCCCTCCTTGGGTTTCCGAGGCAGTATCACTATGGAAGTAGGATTGCCCAACCTTCCTTCCGAGGAG
>NW_006921811.1:886383-887005 GCF_000298275.1 Orycteropus afer afer | reverse complement strand
ATAGCATTAGTATACAGCACTGCCACAGCAGTTCACAATACTCTACAAATGGATACATAGACATGCAGCCAAAGCAGGTGAGGGAACATCAAAAGGACCAGGACTAGATCTAGGAATATATGGGTTTGACAGAGGACATTTCTACATATACATTTATATGTGCTGCAAATATATCCATTAATATAGTATAGCATAAGAGGGTTAACTTATAAAAACTTCTTAAACCAAAAAAAGGAGCTCTGGTGGCATAGTACCTAAGGCGTTTGACTGCTAACCAGAAGTTTGGTGGTTCAAACCCACCAGCCACTCCTCAGAAGAAAGATTGGGCAGTCTACTTCTGTAGAGATACCACCTTGGAAACCCAAGGAGAGGTCATTATGAGTCAAAGCGACTTGATGACAGTGAGTTTGTTTTTTGTTTCTAAACCAAACATCAACAACAACAAAAAACCTCCCTGACATTGAATGGATTCTGACTCATAGCGACCCCCTTTGGGTTTCCAAGGTGGTAAATTTTTACAGAAGTACATTGCTCAATCTTCCTTCTGTGGAGTGGCTAGTAGGTTTGAACTGCCAACCTTCCAGTTAGCAGTCAAATGCCTGAGGCATTACACCATCAACTT
>NW_006921811.1:875272-886283 GCF_000298275.1 Orycteropus afer afer | reverse complement strand
TCCGAGGAGTGGCTGGTGGGCTTTGAACCACCAGCCTTCTGGTGAGCAGTCAAGTGCCTTAGGCACTATGCTACCAGAGCTCTATGGTACTCACTTACTCATCCATCTTCCATCTATACCCTGCTATGGGCTGTGATCTCCCAGGATGGAACACACCCATTCCTGACTGGCTACCCCTTTCTATATTTAAGGGAAGTTAGCGATATCAAATTGCAATCCATTTACCTGCCACATCTTGCTGTGTATCTTAGTTCTCTAGTGCTGCTATAACAAAAGTACCACAAGTGAATGGTTTAACAAACAGAAATTTATTCTCTTACACTTTAGGAGGCTATAAATCCAAGTTGAAAGTGCTAGCTCTAGGGGAAGACTTTTTCTCTGTGTGTCTGTTGTTCCTAGGAGGACTCCAGAGCAGGAACCCTGGGCCCAAAGGACAGCTTTACTCCTGGCTCCTCTTGCTTGGTGA
This sequence comes from Orycteropus afer afer, assembly GCF_000298275.1. Classification (NCBI taxonomy): domain Eukaryota; kingdom Metazoa; phylum Chordata; class Mammalia; order Tubulidentata; family Orycteropodidae; genus Orycteropus; species Orycteropus afer. The sequence goes on along the minus strand of NW_006921811.1, from coordinate 885,817 downwards.
TGATAGGTCTCCCTTTTCTACTCACTTGCCTCTCCTTTTATCTCTTATAAGATAAAAGGTGTTTCAAGCCACACACCAGGGAAGCTCCTCTTATATCACATCAGGGTGTGGTGGGACTAAGGGTGTTGCAATCCATCCCTAAACCTCTTACACCTGACTGGTTTATCACATCAGATCACATCGTGAGATATCATTATGTATCTGCCACATAACTTCGAAACCACTGAGAATCATGGCCCAGACAAGTTGACACAAATTTTAAGGGATCTACTACCAAGAAGAAAGAATAGCTAGGAGCAGAGCATGACCTTTGGACCTAGGGTTCCTGCGCTGGGACCCTCCAGGAGCAAGAAACACAGAGAGAAAATTTCCTCTAGAGCTGGCACTCTGAATTTTGACTTCCAGCCTCTTAAACAGTAACAGAATAATTCTGTTTGTTAAAGTCATCCACTTATGCTCTTTTTGTTATAACAGCACTAGAGAACTAAGACGCTGAGCCTGTTGTTGCTGCTAGGTGCTGTCCAGTTGGTTCTGACTCATAACAACCCTGTGTACAACAGAGTGAAACACCTCATGGTCACCTGCAACCCTCACAGTCTTTGCTATACTTGAGCCTATCATTGCAAACACTGTGTCAATCCAACTTCTTAAGGGTCTTCCCCTTGAAGCAACAGTCACAAAATCAGATGTTGTATTACACTGGGCAAATCTGCTGCAAAAACCTCTTCAAAGTTTTGAAGAGAAAAGATGTTAGTTGATTGTGGATCCAAGTGTTATGAAATCTTTGACAACTTCAATCTTTTCTGCATTTATCTGGAGGCTGCTTGTTGGTCCAGTTGTGAGGACTTTTGTTTTCTTTATGTTGAGGTGTAATCCATACTGCAGACAGTAGTAGTCTTTAATCTTCATCAGTAAGTGCTTCTTCATGTCATCTTCACTTTCAGCAAGCAAGGTTGTGTCATCTGCATATTGCAGGATGTCAATGAGTCTTCCTCCAATCCTGATGTTGTGTTCTTCTTCATATAGGCCAGCTTCTTGGATGATTTGCTCAGCATACAGATTGAATAAGTGTGGTGAAAGGATGCAACCCTGATGCACACTCCTCCTGATTTAAAACCATGCAATATCCCCTTGTTCTGATTGAATAACAGCCTCCTGGTATGTGTAAAATTTCCTTAATGAGCAAATGAAGTGTTCTGGAATTCCCATCCTTCACAACGCTATCCCTAATTTTTTATGGTCCTCACAGTAAAATGTTTTTCAATAGTCAATAAAATACTAGTAAACATCTTTCTGATATTCTTTGCTTTCAGCCAAGATCCATCTGACACCAGCAATGATACCCTTCATTCCACATCCTCTTCTGAATCCAGCTTGGATTTCTGTCAGTTCCCTGTCAATATACTACTGCAACCTTTTTTGAATTATCTTCAACAAAATTTTACTTGTATTTGATTATAATGATATTGTTAGATAATTTCCACATTCTATTGGAATGGGTAAAAATATGGATCTCCTCCAGTCACTTGGCCAGACAGCTGTCTTCCAAATTACTTGGCATAGAAGAGTAAGGGCCTCTAATATGGCATCCATTTGTTGAAACATCTCAGTGGGTATTTGGGTTATCTAGTGCTGCTCTAACAGAAAATACTACAAGTGGATGGCTTTAACAAATAGGGATTTATTCTCTTACCATTTAGGAGGTTAGAAGTCTGAGTTCAAATTGCTAGCCCTAGGGGCTGGGTGACAGCTCCTCCACCTTGGGCTTCAGCTCTGTCTGTTGCTTCTGGCCCCTTGGAGCTGGAGGTGTCTCTTAACTCAGACTGAGGCTGACAAACCCAAGGCTGACAAGTACAATGGCACAGTTCCAAAATTATCCAGCAACATGGCAGGCCACTGGTATAAGTCCAGAAACAGTGCCAAGATTGGCTGGAATGTGGCAGGCTGCTGAATTAAGACTCAGCTACATGCAGGGTCCAAGCACACCAAAAAGCTCAAGACCTTCCTCAAAGCTCCTTCCTATATAATGGAAGCAGACCACATCCCTAAGACAGCTACTCAGCTGCTCAGAGTAGATTTCACCATGGAGTTGATTACCAGTCTCATCATGGGGAATAACAAATCCAGCTGCCCAGCCAGTCAAAACCAGGCCCACCCAAATTGGCACACAACCTTAACTACCACAATGGGCTTCCATCAGTTCCTGAGCCTTTTTTTTTTTGCCAGTTCCTTCAGTGCAGCTTTGACTTCTTCCTTTAATATCATTGGTTCTTGATCATATGCAACCTCCTGAAAGAGTTGAACATCGATCAATTTTATTTTTTTGGTACAGTGACACTGTATTCCTTCCATCTTCTTTTTTTCCCTTTCATCTTCTTTTGATGCTTCCTATATCATTCAGTATTTTGCCCATAGACTCTTTCAATACTACAACTGAAGGCTTGAATTTTGCCTTCAGTGCTTTCAGCTTGAGAAATGCTGAGCATGTTCTTCCTCTTTGGTTTTCTAACTCCAGGTCTTTGCACATTTCATTATAATAATTGATTGTCTTTTTTAGCTGCTCTTTGGAATCTTTTGTTCAGCTCTTTTATCTTGTCATTTCTTCCATTTGCTTTAGCTACTCTCTCTTCAATAGCAAGTTTCAGAGTCTCTTCTGACATCCATTTTGGTGTTTTCTTCCTTTCCTGCCTTTTTTTAATGACCTTTTGCTTTCTTCATCTATGATATTCTTAATGTTATCCCACAGTTCCTCTGGTTTTTGGTCATTGGTGTTCAATGTGTCAAATCTGTTCTTCAGATGGCTTCTAAATTCAGGTGGGATATAATCAAGGTCATATTTTAGCTCTCATGGACTTGTTTTAATTGTCTTCAGCTTCAACTTGAATTTACATATGAGCAACTGATCATCTGTTCCACAGTCAGCTCCTGGCCTTTTTTTAGCTGAAGATATTGAGCTTCTCCATCACCTCTTTCCACAGATGTAGTTGATTTGATTCCTGTGTATTCCCTCTGGTGAGATCCTCTTGTATAACCACAATTTATGTTGTAAAAGAAGTATTTTCAATGAATAAGTCATTGGTCTTGCAAAATTCTATCTTGTGATCTGTGACACCATTTCTATCATCAAGGCCATTGTGGCAGTTAAATTTGTATGTCGCCTTGGCTGAGCCTGGTTGAGTGTCTGGGCAGCTGGTGGTAATTATTCCTCATGATGAGACTGGAAATCAACTCCATGGTGGAATCTACCACAAGCAGCTGAGTAGCTGCCTTCGGAATGTGGTCTGCTTCCTGTATATAAGGAGAAGCCCTGGGGATAGTCTCTAGCTTATGGCATGCTTGGACCCTACATGTAGCCAAGTTGTTGTTCAGCAGCTTTCCATGCTCTGGCAACCTTGGGACTTACAATAGACTTGAATTAATGGCCTGCCTTGTGGTTTGGTAACATCAGGACTGTGCCATTTTATTTGTCGATCTTGGGTTTGTTAGCCTCAGCAGCCAGTAGCTGCCTGAGTGAAGATGGCCTCTAGCTTCAATGGGCAGGGAGGAAGAGGCAGAGCTGAAACCCAAGGTTGAAGGGCTTTCACCCATCCCCTAGAGCCTGGCATTTTGAACTCGGACTTCTGGCCTCCTGAAGTGTAAGAGAATAAATTCTCATTCATTCAAGCCATCCCATTTGTGGTATATTCTTGTCAGAGCAGCACTAGGTAACCAGAACAGCTATATTTCCCAACTACCAGTGATATCAACACATCTCAATCAGGTTTGGTCAACTTCAGACTGCAGCCATTGGTAAAAATCTTGAATTTCCTTGTCTTTGGCTTTGGTTGTTGGTGTGTAAATTTGAATAATAGTAGTATTAACTGATTTTCCTTGTAGACATATGGATATTATCCTATCACTGACAGCATTGTATATCAGGATAAATCTTGAAACATCCTTTGTGACAATGAATGCGACTCCAATCCTCTTTGATTTGTCATTCCTGGCATAGTAGATCATATGATTGTCTGATTTGGAATGGCCAATGCCTGTCAATTTCAGATCACTAATGCCTAGGATAACAATCTTTATGTGTTCCATTTCATTTTTGACAATTTCCAATATCTGATGGAATAGTGCATAAAGCATTTGACTGTTAACCAGAAGGCTGGAGGTTCAAACCCACCAGCCACTCCTCAGAAGGAAGATTGAGCAATCTACTTCTGTAGAGATACTGCCTTGGAAATCCAAAGAGAGGTGTCTATGATTAAGGGTCAACTTTATGGCAATGAGTTTGGTATTTTTCAGATCCAATTTTCCTACATTCGTACTTCATAGATATCACGTTCTAAGTATTAATACATATTTGTATCTGTTTCTTCCCATTTTGACTTTTGCCCCATCACCAGCTGGAGGTCCTGAAAGCTTTACTTCATCCAGATCATTAAGGGCGACTCCACTTTGAGGAGGCAACACTTCCCCAGTGATAGTTTGAGTCCCTTCTAACCTGAGGGACTCATCTTCTGGCCTATATCAGGCAATGTTTCAGGACTCTTCAGAAAGTTTTCCAGTAATATATCAGTGTTTCACTACTATTCATAAGGTTTTCACTGGCCAGTTCTTTGAGAAATGGATGGCCTTTTCCTTCTTCCCAGTCTGTCTTAGCCTGTAAACTCTGCTAAAACCTGTCTGCCATGTGTGACCCTGCTGGCATTGAAATACTGGTGGCATAATCTCCAGTCTCACAGCAATGCATATACCACCACAGTATGACAAACTGACACACAAATGATGGGTGTATAGATTATAAATTATATAAGGATTATTTTTCTAAGCCACTTGAAAGCAGGTTACATACATACTGCCCTTCACCACTTAATACCTCCATGTGTAATTCCTAAGAATATTTTCTTACACAACGACAATACCATTGAATCTAGGACATTTAGTATTATTTAACACTTTCATCTTCTTTGCAATCCAAATACCCCAGTTCATCAATAGCCCCAATAATGTCCCTTAAATGTTGTTTCCTCTAGTATAACATCTGCTCCATAAATTTGCACCCATAGCACAATTTAAAAAAAAAAGCAGGGTGAGAATGGTTGCACAACTTGAAGAATGTAACCAACGGCACTGAAATTGTTGAATTGGTGTGTGTTTGTTTTTGTATATTCTCAACAACAACAATAACAAAATTAAATTAATAATAAAAAAAGAAACTTTTTCAGTTAGCTCCCTGGCCAACTGACTGGAAGAGATACATATGTGTCCCCGTTCCAGAGAAAGTGAGCCAACAAAATATGGAAATAGTTGAATATCATAAATATCAGAAACAAGCAAAATTACTGAAAAAAAAAAAATGGTTGTAGCAGTACATTGACAGGGAACTGTCAGAAATTCAAGCTGGACATGGAATGTGGTATATCATTGCTGATGTCAGATGGATCTTAGCTGAAAGCAGCAAATACCAGAAAGATGCTTACCTCTGTTTTGTTGACAGTGCAAGGACATTTGATTGTGTGGATCATAAAAAATTATGGCTATGATAGTGAAGAATAGGAGTTCCAGAACATTTAATTGTGGTTATGAGGAACCTGTACATAGACCAAAAGACAGGCATTAAAACAGAACAAGGGGATACTGCATGGTTTAAAATCAGGATGCATGTGTGTCAGTGTTGTATCATTTCACACTACTCATCCAATCTGTATGCTGACCAAATAATATGAGAAGCTGGACTATATGACAAAGAATGCTACATTAGAATTGGAGGAAGGCTCATTTACAACTTGTGATATACAGATGACACAATCTTGTTTGCTGAAAGTGAAGAAGAGTTAAAGCAATTATTGATGAAGATCAAAGACTACAGTACAGTTTTCAATATTAATTACACCTCAATATAAAGAGAATAAAAATCCTCACAACTGGACCAATAAGCAGCATCATGATAAATGGAGAACATATTGGAATTGTGAAGGATTTCATTTTGCTTTGGATTCACAATCAATGCCCATGGAAGCAGCAGTCAAGGAATCAAAGGACATATTGCACTGGAAAAATCTATTGCAAATGACTTCTTTAAAGTGTTAAAGAGCAAAGACATCACATTGAAGATTAAGGTGCACTCAATCCAAGCCATGGTATTCTCAATAGTCTCATGTGCATGTGAAAACTGGACAATGAATAATTGATGCATTTGAATTACGGTGTTGGCGAAGAATATTGATCATACCATGGATTGTCAGAAGAACAAACAAACCTGTCTTGGAAGAAGTACAGCCAGAATTCTCTTTTACAAGGGAGCATGGCCAAACTTCCTCTCGCATATCAAGTTATCAGGAAGGACCAGTGCTTGGAAAAGGATACTATGCTTTGTAAAGTAGATGGTCATCGAAAAGGAGGGTGGGTAGACATAGTGGTTGCAACAATGGGGTGAAGCATAGAAGATTGTGAAGATGGTACAGGAATTTGGCAACTTTTTGTTGTGTGGTACATAGCTTCCCTTTGAGGAGGAGCTGACCCAAGGCCTCTTAATGGCAACAACAGCATTCTATTGTAATGATGAAATGGGACCTGGTGTGCTGGGGAGAAGTCAGGCTGGTGATGGAAGGAAATTTGCTCTTTAACCAGAGAGACACCCTGAGAAAGGCAGGGGACTAACAGAGGAGAGGACAGGGGACTAGGAAACTTCAGTGAGAGTGAACAGGAGAATGATACACTTACAGGAGATTCAGCTGCAGGCAAAGGCACATCATATCCCACTTGGGCCACCTTCTCACTGGTTGACTGAAAAACATCACCTTTGGAGTTTACCTAATCTTCTGTAAAACAATGCAATCTATGCATCTCACAGCATTTTCTTGTGTTTCAGATGTATATTAGGTATAAGCAAACACACTAATTAACATCATAAATGTGCTCATTTAATGCTCTCTGTCCTTACTCCACTTCCTTTTGTGGGGTTCAGATGTTGTCATGGAAACTCATCTCTCTGCTTTCACAGAGGACCCTTGAAAAGTTTTGCAATTCCTCTAACCAAAGGAAACCCACTGCTGTCACATAGACTCCAACTCACAGTGACCCTATAGGACAGAGTAGAACTGCCCAATAGGGTTTACAAAACTATAAATCCTCAATTACTCTAAAAGTTCTTTTTTTTTAATCTGAAAAGAGAAATTCTAACAGCAAAAATGTACTACATATACTACAAGCAAATCAAGGGCAGGGTCAAAGCTGATTCTGAATTCAACTAAGAAGTCTCTGAGATTCTTACGTTTCAAAATTGTTTTCATTATTTTTGGCAAATTAAATGTAACAAAACTAATGATTTTGTATAATGGTAATGATATCCTTATTTTATTATTGTTGTTCAAACACAGTAATAATTATTACTTTCAACAATGAATTCCTAGTGTTGGCTAGGCACTCTGTATTTGCTAGATGCTTTACAGTCTTCATTTCTAATCCTCTCAGTGGTGCTCTCTCCATTGTACAGATAAAGACACTGACGTTCCAAGTGTCAATGGGATCTGCCCAAGGTCTAATTTTTAAATTGTGATTTAGGTGAAAGTTTATAAAGCACATTGATTTTCCATTCAACAACTCATAGACATTTCATTTTGTGACATTCTTTGCAATTCCCAGAAAGTAACAGCGCTCTTCCCACTTCTTCCCGATATTTACCATTTCCCTTTGTCCTTCTTTCCTATCCCTTCCTGCATTCTGACCATTCTCTTGGGCAAACTACTGCCCTTTTGATCTTTCACAGTAAATTGTTCTACTGAGTGTGTACCTTCCTGGTATTACTGTTCACTGTATAGGCCTGCCTATCATATGGCTGAAAGGTGAGCCAACGAGGTGACTTCAGTTCCAGGCTTAAAGGGTGACTAAGGGCCATAGTCTTGGGTCCTCCACCAGTCTCCATAGATAGCAAGCCTGGGCTTTTTAATAATTTTTATTTTGGTTTATATTTTTCTCCCAATATATCTGGGACTTCCTATTGGGATCCCTTTTAGAGTGGGCAGCAGTGATAGCCAGGCATCACCTAATTGTGGTCTCAGCATTGTGGATGCAGGTTCATGTGGTACGTTAGTCCTTTGGACTAATTGTTTCCTCGCTTCTTTGATTGTCTTCACTCTTCTTTACTCCAGATGGGGAGAGACCAATAGTTGCACCTTAGATGGCCACTCACAAGTTTTTGAGACCACAGTCCTGCTCATCAAATTAAGATGTACAACAAACATATCTTTGCAGACTCTGTTATGCCAATTTACTTTAATGTCCTCTGAGATGATGGTTCTGAGTCCCATGATAAGTGTCTCATTCCCTCAAGGTGTTTGGTTATGACTAAGGAGTTTTCATAACTTCTGTGTGTTCTATATTCATGGATGTATTTACAGCACATGTAAATACATATGTAGAAATAACCCTCGTCAAACCTATGTATATTCATTGTTGTAGGCTCATTTGGCTTCGAATCCCCTGCTCAGCTTTAGTGTCTCCCTCTATACCCACTCATAGATTATTGTCAGTATTGTTATTGTGGGATTGTGTGTGAATAGTATTGACCTTTGTTGCATTTAACTGTTGTGCTCCTTTCAGTGTCTTCCTCTGTCTCAATCATTTTTTTTTTTGCTGACTTCCTCTTTATTGTATATTGACTTTCTATTTCTGGAAGTAGCAAAGTCAAGCTGTAAGCTTACTTTGTCTTCAAAACATTTAAACTTTTGATTAATGACTGTAAGGTACTCCAAATGAGTTCTTGACAATGGCTTCAATGTGCTGCAAATTCGGCATTTCCCATGTGCTTCTGAACTTGGCTTAGCAGAGAATCATATGTAATCAATCAAGTAATTTAGGCAGAGATAGTTACTGCTCCCAAGTGTTCCACATCCTCCCTTTCACTACCCACTCTCTCTTGATGTTAATTTAAAGCCAAGTGACTCTTTCTAGCCAGAGATTTATAAGGAGAGTGACAGATATAACTTCCAGATTGAGGCAGTTAAAAGCCAGACTGTTTCTTTCCAATCTCTTTCCTTACACCTAGAAGGCACATGTTAAGATGACCATGTTATAAGATGAAAGGAGTTTGGATGCCTGAGTCACTGGATGGATGGAAATCCCAGGGTAACCACATCAGACTTTAGAAATCAAAATCTGTTATACTAAGCCATCACGATTATAAGATTTATTTGTTACTGCAACATAATATAACCCACACAGACTAATGAAATAGTGAGTGCTTTTTACTGAAGAGATCAGTTGTTAAGTGAAGTGCTTGTACTTAACCCTAAACTAAAGGCTGGCTGTTCAAACCCACATAGCTATTATGCAGTGGGAGAAAATCCCAGTGATTTGTCCCCATAAAAATTACTATTGTTAACACACAAAGAGCAGGAGACAAATCAGGTGACTGGGAATTCATGAAAATGAAACACTCATGTGCATCAAAACACTTCACCAAAAGTGGAAAAAAGAGACCTACAGACTAGCCAAAGAGAGAGAGAGAGAGAGAGAGAGAGAGAAAATTGGCAAAGACATAATGGACAAGGAATTAATCTCTGAAATTTATAGTAAACTTCAATACCTCAACATCAAAATCACAAGCAATTCAATTAAAAAAAAAAAAATGGGCAGAAGATGTGGACTCTTTACCAAAGAAGACATTCAGTTGGCCAACACATACATGAAGGAATGCTGGTGATCATTAGCCATTAGATAGATGCAAATCAAAACAGCAATAAGATCTCATCTCATCTTAGCAATAATAAGTTCAAAAAAAAAAAAAAAAAAAAAGCAGAAAGAAACCAATGCTTCAAAGGTGTGGATACTGGAACCCTCATACACTGATGGTGTGATTGTAATATGGTACAACCCCTGTGGAAACCAATATGGTGCTTCTTTAAAAGTTGGAAATAGAGATGCCATATGATCCAGCGATCCCACTACTAGGTATATATCCTAGAGAAATAAGAGCCATGACACAAAAAGATATATACACACCCAAACTCATTGCAGCATTAGTCACAGCAGCCAAAAGATGATAAACAACTAACAACAAACCCTTTAACATACACAGTATTACATTACCTATAATAACATACACAATATTGCATTACCTATAATAACAAAGATGATAAACAACTAACAACAAACACTTTAACATATACAATATTGCATTACCTATAATAACAAACAGTAATCTATGGGCGGATACATATGTAGAGAGGGTAAATGATCAGAGATGTCTAGAAAAAGGGGAATATACCCCGACCATATGTAAGTTTGACAGATGATGTTTCTACATACATATTTGTATGTGTTATACCAATGTCCATGTACATAAGAGAGCTAATGGGCAAAATCATGACAACTTCTTAGTCACAGCCAAACACCCTGAGAGAGTAAGTCACTGGATCCATGGGCTCGGGACCATGGTGGTGGGAGACATCAAGCTCAATTGGCATAACAAATTACAGAAAAAGGAAATTACAGAAAAAGGAGCTCTGATAGTGTAGTGCCTAAGGCACTTGACTGCTAATCAGAAGGCTGGTGGTTCAA
>NW_006921811.1:859269-870664 GCF_000298275.1 Orycteropus afer afer | reverse complement strand
TCTCATATAATGTATTTATTTATTTATTTATTTGAAAGTACCTCATTATCTTGGGTATCAAGAGGCTAAGTGAACTCTCCTTACCATCATCAAGGTGAAAAATCAAATGACATGGCCTGTTTTTTTCAATTGTGATTTGGGTGAAAGTTCACAGAGCAAATACATTTTCCATACAGCAGTTCATACACATTTTGTTTCATGACATAATGATCCCCATAATGAAACAGCTCTCTTCCCACTTCCTCCCTGTGGTTACCCTTTCACTCTGTCCTTCTTTCCTATGCATCCCTGAGATATGGCCTATTTTTAGGCATATCATGCATAATCTTGTCATTTTGACAGAGAGGAACTGGAAAGAGAAAATATCCCTCCTCTTTCTCAAAATCTGGGTTAAGATGAATGAATAATTGAGAAGGATAGAAAACAAAGTCCATTGCCAGTGAGTTGATTTCTACTTGTAATGACTCTACAGGACAGACTAGAACCCATAAGATTTCCAAGTCTTCAATCTTTACAGAAGCAGACGGCCACATTTTTCTCCTGTGGAGCAGCAGGTGGGTTCAAACCACTGGCCTTTTAGTTAGCAGCCAAAGACTTAACCACTGTGCCACCAGGGCTCCTGGAGAAGGGCAGAGGAAGAATTCTTTCCATGAAAAGGCAGGAGCACCCTTGGGAATACATATTTTAAATAATGTTCCCACAAACAGCATCTGCAAACATCAGAATCTTAAAAAAAAAAAAAGGAATCACAATTAATGAGTTGCAGACTGATTAGAGAAAATCATTTGTAAGTCACTGTGGGATTTCACTGTTGCACAGGAAGGCTAGGCTTTGTCTGAATCTTGTTAATAAGAGAGCAATGCTAAGATAACTGGGAGTGATAAGGAATAAATACAACTTGGCTTGATTCTGCTATAAACATCACGTTTTGAAAGATTATTATAAGTGACTTTCAAATTCCTACAATGCTTTTATAAAGTTAAGATTTTGTTGGACTATAAAAATATTTTTTCAATTTCCTTAGATGAGAAATGGCAAAGGAGGTTAATTAAAAGTCAGCTGAAGACTACTTAGGCATTTAAACACATAATTTCTTCAGCTTCAAACTTAAATAGCAGAAACCATAAAGCAGCTGACTATTTTGATTCATGCCTTTGCTTTATAATTTGATTTTTATTCTCGGCTTGATTTAAGTGCTTATCCTAAAAGTTTGTGGAATCCCAGATGTTGAATAGCCATACCCCATTTGAATGAATCTTAGTATGTAAGCAGAGTACAAGGGTCTCTTCTTGTGCCTAGAACACTAAGGGCAGGTTCCTGGAATCTGTCTCCCCTGTTCCTCTGCCCTCTCTGTCATTTCCTTTCTTCTCCTCCTGTTAGATTATCCAAAGTCTGTGGGGGGTCTGTTGCAGTGCAAATGCTTACATGCTCACTGCTAACTGAAATGCTAGAGGTTGGAGTCCACTCAAATGCATCTCAGGAAAAAGGCCTAGTGGTGAACTGCTGAAAAAAATCAGCCTTTGAAAACCTGTGGACTCCAGTCCCACTCTGACATAACATGGAGTTGCTACGAGTCAGAATCAACTGAACAGCAAGAGATCCATGCCCTATCTGCCAGAATCCACTTAATCTTCATGGGCCAGTTCAAACCATATTTGCTTTGAGATGTCTTTCCTAACTGTGATGGGCTCTGTCTCTCTCTGTCTCGATTTCCCTTATGCCATGTGGATGCCTACTCATCATTTCATAAATGTGTGCATTTCCTTACTGTACATTTTATTGTCTTCTTATGTTTATCTGCCTTATTTCTTTTTTCATGCTGTAACTTTTCAGGGATCAGGGAGTCTACACAACAACTTATATGATATATGTGCTTTTGGTCAGAGAAAGGAAGGAAATGTTAAGGCTTTAGTTATAGATTGAATTTCCCCCCGCCCTCAAAATATACACTGCCCCTTGTATCTATGGAGGAGAACCTGTCTGGAAATAAGGTTTTCTTTTGTTAGGTTAATGATGTCAAACCTGTGTAGGGTGGATCCTGAACCTAATCACTTCTGAGTTATGAGAAAATCAGAATAGACACAGAAACACATGCAGGGGGAAAGATGCTATGTGAGGCTAATCTATAAGCCAAGGAACCAAGGAGCACTGGGGCTACAGACAGGAGAAAATGGGCATGGTCAAGGCCCTGCTTTGGCCATTTCACCACCAGAACTGAGAGGCAATATATTTCTGTTCTTGTGGTATTTGTGTTACAGCAGCACCAGGAAAGTAAGACAGCTCCATGTTCTGTCTACATTTACGATCTATGTTCTGCTCTGTCTCTAATAAGACAGTGCTATTTCTGGGAGATGAAGGAAATAGAGACATGCCACAGTCTAGCAACAACATCAGTGCATAAAGCACAAACCCAATGCTCAGCTCACGGACTTGAGTGAGACAAACAGTTGTAGGGCTGTGAACACCAAGAGGGAGTCCTATCTAAATTTAAAACATGATTAATAAGTATAAAGAAAACAAACATCCTCACAACTGGACCAATAAACAACATTATGATAAACAGAAAGTATTGAAGTTGTCAAGGATTTCATTTCACTTGGATTTATAATCAATGCCCATGGAAATGGCAGTCAAGAAATCAAAGGAAGCATTGCATTGGGAAAATCTGCTGCAAAGACTTCTTTAAAATGTTAAAAAGCAAAGATGGCCCTTTGAAGACTAAGGTGTGCTTGACCCAAGGCGTGGTATTTTCAGTTACTTCATATGCATGCAAAAGCTGAATAATGAATAGGGAACACTGAAGAAGAATCAGTGGCTTTGAATTATGGTATCGGTGAAGAATATTAAACATACCATGAACTTTCACAAGAATAAACCAATCTGTCTCAGAATAATTACAGGCAGAGTGCTCGTTAGAAGCAAAGATGGTGAGACTTCATCTCATGTACTTTGGAAATGTTATCAGGAGAGACCAGTACCTGGGGAAGGACATGATGCTTTGTAAAGTAGCGGATCAGCAAAACAAAAGAAAGATCCTTGATGCGATGAATTATTGATTCAGAGGCAGCAACAAGGGATCAAGCAGAGCAAGAATTGTGAGGATGGTGCAAGACTGGGTAGTGTTGCATTCTGCTGTACATAGGACTGCTCTGAGTTGGCACTGTCTTAACTGCACTGAACAAAAACAATAACAACTATTTCAGAGTGTGTTGTTGAAAAATACACTCTTCTTTCTTAGTATTTAAAATGAACTTTGAACACATATTTCAAGGATGACAGCAAAGTCTTTGTCCTGAGTAACTATTAATATAGTGTTGCTCTTTAAAGAATAAGAATGACTGAGGGAGGGACAGACTTGTGTGTGGGGGTAACAGTTTAGACTTGGACACAGGAAGTCTGAAGTTCCTATTGGATATTCCATAGAGATGTTAAATAGCAGGGTAACATAGTGACTAAGGCATTTGACTGCTAACCAGAAGGCTGATGGTTCAAACCCACCAGCCATTCCTTGAAGGAAGGTTGGGCAATCTACTTTCATAGCGATATTGCCTTGGAAACCCAAGGAGGGGTCACTATGAGTTGGATATGACTTGACAGCAGTGGGCTTGGTTTGGTTATATATGTGTGAGGAAGGAAAACTGGACAATCTACTTCTGTAAGGATTTACAGCCTCAGAAACCCAATGGGGGTCTCTATGAGTCAGAATTTACTCAATGGTGGTGAGTTTATATACGTGTGTGTGTATGTGTGTGTGTTGTGTGTGTGTGTAGTGATATTGGTGATTCACTGGTAGATTCTTACTTCCCAGGTAGGAGTCCCAGGTTCCAGTTCTGTCTGTCAGTAGAGGTTTACATGTTGTTACGATGCTGAATAGGTTTCAGCAGAGCTTCCAGATTAAGATGGACTAGGAAGAAGGATCTGGTGATTTATTTCCAAAAATCAGCCAGTGAAAACCCTATGGACCACACAGGTCCTATCAACAACCAATCCTAGGGATAACGTAGGACTGGATAATGTTTCACTACATTGTGCGTGGGTCAGAAGCTGACAGGATTGCAGCTAACAACACTAACAAATATATGTGTCTTGAGTCCATAGAACTTTTCTGGCTGGAGAAACAAATCTGAGAGTCTTCAAGTTGAAGATGGCATTGAAAAGCAAGAAACCAAGTGACTTCTCTTGGAAATGAGTGGAGAAAGGGTAAAGATCTGGGACTGAGCCTAGAGACAGCCTAACCCTTAGAGGTTTGTCCATTCAACTCTTTGGGAAAGAGAGGCTCCGACAGAGTTAGGAGTGCAAGAAACTTCTAGGAGTTGGGTAGTGGTGGTTTATGCCTGTGAAGTACGAAGGACGAGGAAGCAGGACCGGGCAGGGAAAACCTTATAATCACAAAGCACGTGTGATACCTTTGAATGTGAGGAATGGAGGACACAGAATTAGGTAGAGTGAGCCTCAGATTATGATGCAGCAATAATAAAGTCCTGGCCAACTTAATGAAGTGATCTTGCATAGAGGTGACCCTTCAGCGAAGTCCCCCATAGACAAATATAGCCTGGCTTCCTAATAACAACACCATCATCACATTGACTGGGTGCTCTGGGAAGATCATGACCTCAGATTGAACTCCGTGGCAGAGCCTGAAGGCACTGCAGATCAAGGATGACAATTGCATTCTTCACAGCTGAACATCAAGTTCTTCCTGGAAAGAAGGTCTGAGCAGCATATTTCCATGGCAGCCACAGGTATCAGTTTTGTTCTCAGGAACAGAGACATTTGATCACAGATGTACAGTAGAGAAAGTAAGTGGATTTGAACCCTGGAGCCCGATTGAAATCTTGTCCTCTTACTCACTTCATTTGACTCCCCCACTCTTCGGAAGGAAGATTGGGCAATCTACCTCTGTAGAGATACTTACTGTCTCAGAAACTCAAGGAGGGATCACTATGAGTTGGATCTGACTCGATGGCAGTGAGTTTGGATTTTGGTTTTGGGCACTGAAAATGGGTAAACATTTGGCTGCTAACTGAAAAGTTGGCAGGTCAAGTCCACCCAGAAGTGCCTCAGAAGAAAGGCTTGGCAATCTGTTGTTGTTAGGTGCCGTTGAGTTGGCTCCAACTCATAACGACTCTATGTACAACAGAATGAAACACTGCCCGGTCTTGCACCAGCCTCACAATCCTTGCTGTACCTTATCCCATCATGGCAGCCACTATGTCAATCCATCTTGTTGAGGACCTTCCTCTTTTTTGCTCACCCTCCACTTTGCCAAGCATGATATCCTTCTCCAGGGAATGGTCCCTTCTGACCAAAGCAGGTGAGACAAAGTTGGGTCATTCTCTCATCCAAGCATCATTCTGGGTGTATTTTTTCCAGGACAGATTTGTTCATCCTTCTGGTAGTCCACAGTATCCTCAGCATTCTTCACCAACACCACAACTCAAAAGCATCAACTCTTCTTTGGTCTTCCTTATTCATTGTCCTGCTTTTGCATACATATAAGGTGAGTGAAAACACCATGGCTTGGGTTAAGCTTACCTTAGTCTTCAAAGGAATATCTTTGCTCTTCAGCACTTTAAAGAGGTCTTTTTCAGCAGATTTGCCCAGGGTGATATGTTGTCTGATTTATTGACTGCTGCTTCCATTAGTGTTGACTGTGGACCCAGGTAACATGAAATCTTTGACAACTTAAATCTTCTCTCCACTTATTGTGACGCTGCTTTTTGGCCCAGTTGAGAGGATTTTCATTTTCTTTATGTAGAGTTATAATCTTGGAAATCTACTTGTAAAAAATCAGCCATTGAAAACCCATTGGAGCACACTTCTACTCTGACACACATGGAGTCACAACAAGTCAGAATGGGCTTGATGACAACTTGTGCTGGAACACTCACCTCTGCTATTCCTGTTTCAGAGCGTCAAGCACTGAAGTAAATTGTAGTTGGCTTTGTACTTAGAATTCACTTAAAGAAGTACTACTCTTGGCTTGGAGGAGCCTCACTGGCTACTGAGGTCCCCACTCAAAGTTTCCTCCTTCTCTGACATGTTCTTAGAATGCTTCCTTCTCCTCCCTCCTCATCCAACTCACCACACTCAACCACATCAACAGCACACAACTGATCTCTGGGCCAAACATATGAAGCATTCACAGATAACTCAAAAATATTCCTTCACAAAGCTCTCTCTGGTTCTCTAAACAAAAGTAAACTTTGACATCTCTAGATTTTTATAGCTTCCCATGTTAATTATTATCTAACTTTAGATAAGTGAGTTTCCACCTTCTATTATGAGTACCTGCCTCATCCTTCGTTCTACATGGCCAACTCTTGAGTTCTGGAACTGTGGCTTGAGGCACTCAAACCCTACTGGGTAACTGTGGTGTAGCAAATTCCATGGTATAGCTTTCCTAGCCATAGTCTTTGTGTAACTCCCCCTTTGCCATGAGTAGCTGATTGTTAGAGTTATCCACCTGGTGTATTTCTGTTTCAGCATCAGGAAGCAATCTTCTGGGAAGTTTGCTCTCTCTCAGGCATATAGAATTCTGATGTTGGGAATGGGTGGTTTTGGCCATTCTGCCAGGCTCAAAATGGAGGTCTCCTAGAGGTAGGAGTTCCAGTAGCATAGTGCCTAAGGCATTTGACTGCTAACCAGAAGGCTGGTGGTTCACACCCACCAGCCACTCTTCAGAAGGAAGGTTGAGCGATCTACTTCCATAGTGATACAGCCTTGGAAATCCAAGGAGGGGCCATTATGAGTTGGGTCCGGTCTGACTTGATGGCACATAACAAAAACAACGGCAGGAAGAGAGAATCTCTCTGATTGCTGACTGAGAAAGACGTGTTGCTGAGAGAAAAGCACTGCTGAGAGATGTGAGAGAGAGATGCTGCTGAGAGAGAGACATGTGACTGAGAGAGACTATTGGCTGAGAAATGGCTGGCTGTGAGAGACTGAGCATGTTCCTGAACTTAATTGTAACCTGTTGCTTCCCTAATAAACCCCATGATCTGTGGGCTCTGTGTGGCCACTACAGTGGATTATTGAACCCAGCAGAGAGGTGGTGGGTGCTGTGGGAGGAATAGTTGGTGTCAGGGTTGGTGAAATCGCTGGAGGGTGGTGGCATATCTGGTCTCATAGGAGCAAGCATTGGGCTGCTGATGGTGATTGTCCTCTTGTGTAGTCAGAGGAGGTCAGAAAGTGCCACCTCTTTGCCCATTTAGCAGTAACTCATCATAGGTCTTTCCTGCTACTCTTCAGCTGCAGGAATTCCTTTCTCAAAACAATACACTCAGCGTCTTTTTAATCTACTGATCTTTTTCTTAAAATTCTTCTTTTATATTCTCCCTAAGATTCAGCTTACATATTCTTTTCTTTGGAAATTTTTTTCTGCTTCTGCA
Organism: Orycteropus afer afer; assembly: GCF_000298275.1. Lineage (NCBI taxonomy): Eukaryota > Metazoa > Chordata > Mammalia > Tubulidentata > Orycteropodidae > Orycteropus > Orycteropus afer. Next base: position 863,273 of record NW_006921811.1, on the reverse strand, counting down.
GCCTGTTATCTCTTCTAAATGTCTCTCCTGTCCCTACTCACACAATGTTAGTGTCTCTCAACAAGTTCTGACCATGACTTAAAGTAAGAAATATATATTTCATCATGATCTGGTACACATACTCACACAGCCCGTAACACAATTGCTTTCCCAAACTCTCACATGTTCATTGCTGTGCAGTGCACTCTGATATATTCTATCCTACTTTATTTGTTTTTTTTTAAATGCTGTCTGCAGCCCACTAAATTGATTTAATGACCTGCCATTGGGTCTCAACATCTAGCATGAAAAACACTGCCCTCTACGGACCTTCATTAATACTCTCCGCTCACAGTACTGACATCATTAGTATACTTGTCTGTTTTGCCAGAAGGCAGTAAACTCTGAAGGTAGGGCTCATATCTTATTTTTCTTTTGGGCCTATTTTAGCACTGGTAAATGTCTGCAGAATGAATAAGTGAATGCATGCCTGCTCTGAGGTCTTGACAACCACCTAGTTTGAGTTTGGAAATGTAATGGAGTTACTAGAACATCAGAATATTCACATTAGATTTCCAGAAGTTTCTCTTTTGCCTATCCTCTATGTACTTTCACAGTGGTCTGTGACTGGTGTCGAGGACCTCATAGCCCCCTTGTCTTAGAAAGCTCTCTTTTTCTACTTTGGCCATGTGGCCTGCATGAGAGCTACCATAATAATATAGAGATGCTTCTCTAGCCTTAGGTGATGACTCAAGGGTGGGCACCTAGCACAAAGTGAGCCAATTTCTAAACCTGTGACCTAATGAGTGTGAGTCAGCCCTCTCCAGGAGTGGGCAGACATGTTTCTTGTTAAGTTGAGCAAGTTTATCTGTGACAAGAGAATGAGAAGGAGAGTTTAGATCAAAAGAGAAGGTAAAGCTAGAATGTGTATCCTGACAGCTTTCTTGAGCCCAGGTTCAAGTTTTCTCAAAGATCAGCAAATCCCTAAATTTCCCCCAGAAGCCTTCTGTTCAGTGTCAAATGCTCCATGATGCTTCCACTAAATTCCTCTTTTGCTTTTGCCCACTTGTGGCTTCCTTTCACTTGGAAATACAAGTGCTGAATCATTCGTGTGACTTGTTGAAGAGTCCCAGACGAGAGAGTGACCAGGTGAACAGAAACTTGTGGTTATGACTAAGGCTCTGTTCTGGACACTGCCATTGCCTCAACCATTCAGTCTTATGAGGCGAGAAGTCACAGAATGTTCTTAGGAGGGCAGATATTCTTTAGTTTAAACCAAGAGACACAACAAGGAAGAACTAGGAAGAGCAGAACGAAGCTCCCTTCTTTCCACTTATAAACTGGGAAAGCTTGGGAAGATTACTTTACAAAATGACTTCCAGCTTTTTTGCTTTCAACTTGTTCATCTAAAACATAAACACAGTTCTAAGTTTCATTGTGAAGATTAAGGAAAATGATAAATGTTAAGCACGTACCATAGCCCTTGACATGAACTCATGTTATGTGATTGACTCACAGATGGTCTTTCTGTAGTGACCCCATGTTGTTTACTTCGTAGCAAGCAGAGGCCTGTTAGTCCAAAAAGCCCACAGAGCATCAAAATCACATTTGTACACATTCAATTGTTATAAACCCATCAAACCAAAACCATTGTCATCAAGTCAATTCTGACTCATAGCAACCCCATAGGACAGAAGAGAACTGGCCCAGAGTTCCCAGGGTTCTAACCTCTATAGGAACAGACTACCACCTGTTTCTCCCATGAAATGGCCGATGCATTCAAATTGTTAGCCTTTGTGTTAACAGTTGAGTGCTTAACCTCTGTGCCACTAGGGCTCTTAATTGTCTTGAGAAACCCCAAATAAGATTTTTAACTATGTAGAGACTCCCTGCTTTTTCATATTCCATGAAACTGCACCCGACATCTGCTTACCCTAAGATAAAACCCTTTACTTAAAAGGACTCTAAGACACTGCTTCTTTTAGCTTTCTGACCCACATTCCCCACCTTGCTGCAGAAGTACACTGGGTAGAGACATAACTTTTCCCCCTTCCTTTCTCCTTTTCCCCAGGGTTTTCATCTCTCTTCCGCTTTTGGTTGCTCCCTGCATCTCTTGCTGCGACAGACATCCTACTGTGTAAGATCACCTCCTGCAAATGGCTGCTGATGCATCACCTCTAATAAAAAGCAAGTTGTGCAATGCTGCTATGCCTTCCTTGCTCATCTATTTTTTTCTTGATCAGATGCAGATTCCTTTAAATTTACAACTTTTCTTATATTTTTCCTCCTTTCCTTATAAAGATAATAACAGATTCTTCTAATTGTTAAGCCAGCCTTCCTTTTAAAAGTTAATATCTTTGGCAAACGGATGTTTCCTGTGCTGGTATCATCCCCTTTTAGTTAGCTTTCTAGTCTTCTTTTACTATCTGAATTGCTCTATCTCTCTATGGTTTAAATGCCTGGGTTAGGTAATAAATAGCAATGCCACCACAGCAAATAAAGAGGGTTTCATTTTCAGAGATCTTGGAAATGGCTTGTGAATGGCCCAATATGGCACAGGATGACAAATATTTCCCCAAATGAAGCATCTACCACTATTGACAATTAGTGCTTCAACAAGACTGTCCTTCTCTCCCAGATATGCAAGGAGGTGTCCTGTCTTGACAAGGCCTGATGAGGAGCTGTCAGGAAAATGAAGTTTCAGAACCTGCCACATTTGGCAGTGGTAGAATGTCACTATGAGAGATGGTAGGTAGTGCCTGCAGAATTTGACTTCTCACTTTAGTGTAGTTGACTGCAGAACTCAGGATTTTACCTTTGAGACCCAGGGTGACCCCGGTTATCTGTGCTTGTTGAAGCTGCTTTGGGGCAGGATGACTCCCCTAAGTCAACACACCAGGTGATAAACAGCTCTGTCTGTTCTTACTCTTGGGAAAGGCAGTGGGTGGGGAGAAATTGCAGTAGTTCCAAATCTTTCTCCAGCATCCAATAAACTCATGTTCTTAGGTGCTGCTGAGTACGCTCTGACTCATAGAGACCTTGTTGTTGCTGTTATTTGTCATTGAGTTGGACCCGACTCATAGGGACCCCTCCTTGGGTTTCCGAGGCAGTATCACTACGGTAGTAGATTTCCCAATCTTCCTTCCAAGGAATGGCTGGTGGGTTTGAACCACCAGCCTTCTGGTTAGCAGTCAAGTGTCTTAGGCACTATGCTACCAGAGCTTCTAGAGACCTTATGTACAAAAAAAAAACAAAACACTACCTGGTGGTGTGCCAGCCTCACAATCCTTGCTATACCTGAGCCCATCATTGCAGTCATTATGTCAATTCATCTCTTTAAAGCCTTCCAATTTTTCATTGCCCCTCCACTTTACCAAGTATGCTATCCTTCTCCAGGGAATGGTCCCTTCTGATAACATGACCAATGTAGATAACATGAAGTCTGACCGTTCCTGCTTCCAAGGAGCATTCCGGCTGCATTTCTTCCAGGATGGATTTGTTAGTTCTTCTGGCAGTCCAAGGTACTTTCAGTGTTCTTCACCAACATCAAGTTTTCTTTGGTCTTCCTTATTGATTGTCCAGCTTCCACAAGCATATGAGGTGATTGAAAATTCCAAGACTTGAGTTAAGTGCACCTTAGTTTTCAAAGAGACATCTTTGCTTTTCAGCACTTGAAAGAGGTCTTTTGCAGCAGATTTGCCCAGTGCAATATGACATCTGATTTCTTGACTGCTACTTCTTGACTGCTGCTTCCATGAGTGTTGATGGTGGAGGCAGGTAATATGAAATCTTTGACAACTTCAATCTTCTCTCCATTTATCGTGATGCTGCTTATTGGTCCAGTTCTGAGGATTCCCTTTTTTTATTTTTATTTATTTATTTTTTTTAATGTTGTGGTGCAATCCATATTTCAGACTGTAGTCTTCAATCTTCATCAGTAAGTGCTTCAAGTCCTCCTTACTTTCAGCAAGCAAGGTTGTGTCATCTGAGAATCGCAGGTTGTTGACGAGTCATAATCCAATCCT
>NW_006921811.1:857025-857554 GCF_000298275.1 Orycteropus afer afer | reverse complement strand
TCAGTTCTTTTAAAAATATTTTCTTGTCACTCATCAGCTCAGAATCCTCCAACCCCTGTGTAATCTCCCTGTGTTTCCCTTACTATCTATGCCCCTGCCATTGATGGATTTATAGAAGAGGAAGCTAGAAGATAATGTTTAGGCCACTTTGTTCATTCAACTCCTGCTGTTCCAGACACTATCAAATTAAGAGCCCAAAGAGGAGAGTGAATTCTTCAAAGTCTGACCAATCAGTGAAAGAACAAGACCTAGTACTTAAGTTGACATACTTGCATCTTTTTGCGTTGATAAGCTTGTGTTTATCAATGCTGTCAGATGCCTTCTTCATGATGAGATATATGCTAATCGGAGGCGAACATGCTGACGTGGCTGTATGGGTTACTGCTCCCTTTCTTGTTATCCCAATGTCTTGCATGTCCACGTGATCTGAGCACTCTGAGGGTGAAGTTTGTGACTTGAAATGGGTATAGTAGTTTTCCTGTTGCAGTTGTAACAAATTACCAAATAAATATTTGGTGGCTTATAACAC
>NW_006921811.1:855248-855770 GCF_000298275.1 Orycteropus afer afer | reverse complement strand
AAAAAAGACACGATGAGGAGCACAAGAGTTAAAGGCAATAGAAGTAAATACTTTGAAGTACACAATCCCAAAACAGCAGTGACAACAACAATCTAGGAGTGAATACATATATAGACACATGTTGAGCAGGAGTGGGAAGGTGAATGGGACTACACCCATGAATGTATATAGGTCTGACAGATGATATTTCTACACATGCATTTACATGTGCTGTACCTCTCCATGAATACATGAATATGGTACAGCACACATGGGGCAGAGTTATGAAAACCTCTTACCCATAATCACTTTGCAGGAAGGAGTTGTTGGGCCTGGGGACTCAAATCATAGTCTTGGGGGACATTAAGGACAATTGATACAACATAGACGACAAAGAAAATATTCTACATCCTACTTCAGTGAGTAGTGACTTGGGTCTTAAAACCTTGTGAACAGCCATCTAATGTTCATCTAACTGGTCTCTCCCTATCTGGAACAAAGAAGAGTGAAGAGAATCAAAGACACATGAAAAAAAGAAAAAAG
>NW_006921811.1:851913-853088 GCF_000298275.1 Orycteropus afer afer | reverse complement strand
CAGAAACATTGTCCAATACAGAGGAGGAGGATGAGTCACTTAGGTTAGAGAGCTCTCAAAATAGGACTTGGAAGGAGTTACATCATCAGAGTAAAACCAGCCTTACTCATGGATAAGGTAAAGCTTTCGAGACCTCCATTTGCTGACGTGGCACCACTCAAATTGAGGAGAAACAGCTGCAAACATCCATTAATAATCAGAATATGGAATAATAAAGTTATAGCAATGTGAACACACTCTGCTTAGCCATCATAACAGGAGAGGCAATATGTTTTTTTGAGAACAAATGATTCTTTTCTTTCTTGAGGGGGTAGGGATATATTTTAAATTTTCCATAATAGGAGCTTATCACATTTTTAATGGAAACATTTTAAAAGAATTAATAGGAGATGACCTCCTGTCCTACAAAACTGTCTGAGTGTCTATTCTGTGATAATCAGAATGGCAGGTAACACTGTGAAGCCTGGTGCATCATTTGACTAATTGCTACTATGTGCATTCTTCCTGAGAGTGGGTCTGGAAATGTACATATGAACGTCACTCATGAAGCTGATGACACTAATGGGATATTTACATTTTCTTTCTGGCAGAGCTCTAGACAACTAGGTCTCTGATAGATTTTAGGGAAAGTATTAACTATCACTGGGGTTTGAAAGTACCTTGTGTTCTAACCATTATAAAATGCAAATGTGTGAATTTGTGCATAGATATGTACAATGTACATAGATTTATAATTTTTTCATACAAATTCTTTCAACTTGCTATCAGGTACTAACTTGATTAATAAAGTCTTCCTCACTTTTTCCAAATTCCAGTCTGTCTACTTTGAGGTAATGTGAAGTTGACATTTTGGGGGCAGATACTATGTACCAGGCATTTTGTCAGGTAATTTAATCACATCATCCCATTTAAGCATCACAAAAACACTAAGAAATGGGAAGACTGCATCACTGTGGTGAAGGACCTGAAGCTATGAGGTTGTGTAACTTGCCCAAGGACATATTAAAAATAAAGCTGAGAGCTGTGATGAAGAATGGGGTCTGCCTGACCCATGGAACATACTCTGTTCACTATGCATTCCTGGGTTTCATGTATGAAATCCTGTAGCCTTTACACAAGCATCATGTGATTTATTATTCAAATGTGGACTTCTTTGTTGTTCTTGCATTTTTTTT
>NW_006921811.1:849251-850203 GCF_000298275.1 Orycteropus afer afer | reverse complement strand
CCAGAATGCTTCTTAGAAGCAAGGATGACAAAACTTTGGCTTGTTGCTTTGGACCTGTCATCAGAAAAGCCCTATTTCTAGAAAAAGACATTCTGTTTAACACAGTACAGGGCCAATGAAAATAAGGCAAACCCTCAATGAGATGGATTGACACATGGACTCAACATACTGACTACTCTGCGGATGGGCCAGGGCCAGGGAACAATTTGCTCTGTTATAAACAAGGTCCCCATGAGTGAAGGAGCCTGGACAGCAAGGAACATCAACAAAAACATGAGTGTCATGGGCAGATTTGGATTTGGATCCTGGCCCTACTCAATCCTGTCTATATGATCTTGGGCAATTTACCTGACCTTGCTATGTTCTGGCTTCTTTATCTAAAAGTGGGGAAAATATTGTATCCTTGCAAGGTTCATGTGAGCAGTAAGTAAAAGGAAGAATCCAAAGTCTGTCATAGTATAGGCTAGACAAGTGTCCAAATCTCTTACCTTCAGAGAGTTGGCAGGGCACAGTAAATGTGGCCTGATGGATTAGCTAAATTAAAATAAATTCAACACACTTCTTTGCTCTTTTTTAATCCCATCCCTCTTTCACAGAGAAGAATACACTGGACAAGAAGTACCTGGCATTGTGATGAACATGCTGTGTCTTTCTGGCAAAGACAGAATTCATGAGATATGTCAGAGCCCTGTGACAGGTTTCATTTTTATAGCCTGGTGAGTGGCATATTTTGCTTCTCTTGTTTGCTTTTATCTTGAGGTCAAAGAAATGATGCGATACATTATCACAAGTGCCCGCCCTTCATTTCCTGAACATCTGTGCTCAGAGCATATGTCTGCAGAGACAAGAGGAATCATCTTGTTGCTATCCAGTCTCTTAGGTGCCGTCTTCTTGAAGCATGGCACATTTATTTTGACGATTTCTGCCAAATAATGACAAAGTTAAAGGGAAA
>NW_006921811.1:831568-848424 GCF_000298275.1 Orycteropus afer afer | reverse complement strand
GGAGTCACTTTGTCCCCTAGAATAGCTTCAGGGTGGTTATTCTCGGGACTTTCCTTCACTACTGCTCTGAGTTGAATTCAGCACTCTCTGCAGGCCATGTCCTCTTCTCAGTTTCTATTTTCTTTTTATTTGAACACATTCTCAAGTAATTTTCTAAGAATGAATATGTATGAAATAACTTCATTCATTCTTGTCTGTATATTGTTTGTGTATACAATTTTGGATTGGAAAATCATTTTACTTTCAAAACATTGAAATCCCTTCTTTGTTGTCTCTGACATTCAGGGTTCCTGATGAGTGTGATGATAATTTGACCCCTATTTCTTTGTAGATAACCATTTTTCCCCTCTTTAAAAGACTATAGGCTCCTCATTTCATCATTATTATTACAGAATTTATAATGATGTGTCTAATGTGGGCTTTAAAAAAAAAAATCCCCACTTGGCAATTGTTGTTGGGTGCCATGGTGTCATGGAGTATGTTCTGACTCGTAGAGATGCTATGTACAACAGAGTGAATTACCTGGTCCTGCATTATCTTCATGATATTTGAGCCCACTGTGTCAATCCACCTTCTTGAGAGTTTGCTCCTTTTTTGCTGACCTTCCACTTTAGCAAGCACTACATCCTTGTCCAAGAGCTGATTCCTTCTGACAACATGACCAAACTATTTGTGACAAAGTCTGGACATTCTCACTTCTAAGCAGTGCTCTGGCTGCACTTCTTCCAAGATAGATTTGTTAATTCTTCTGACAGTCCACAGTATTTTCAGTATTCTTTGCCAACAGTACAATTCAATGTATATTCATTGTCCAGCTTTCACATTCATATGAGGCTATGAAAAATACCCTGGCTTGGATCAGGTGCACCTTGGTCTTCAAAGCGACATCTTTGCTCTTTAACACTTTAGAGAGGTCCCTTGCAGCAGATTTACCCAATGCAATATGACATCTGATTTCTTGACTACTGCTCCCATGAGTGTTGATTGTGGATCCAAGTAAAATGAAATCTCTAACAACTTCATTCTTTTCTCTGTTTATCATCATATTGTTTATTGGCCCAGTGATATGAGTATTTTTATTTTCTTTACACTGAACTGTAATCAAGACTGAAGGCTATAGATTTTGATCATTGTCAGGAAGTGCTTCAAGTCATCCTCACTTTCAGCAAGCAAAGGTGTTAATGAGTCTTCCTCCAATCCTGATGCTGTGTTCTTCTTCATGTGCTCCAACAACTTGGCATATAGTTGCCAACAAATTGGCAATTAGTAGGTCTTTTTATTTTATTAAACTTAGGCATATTAATAAGTAGTTTATGTACAATGATTCTACTCTCTTTTTATAGGTTCATAAGTTTTGGTGAACATAGTTCAGTAATCACCAACAAATCAAGGGGAAGAATATTTCTGACACCAAAAAATGGTACCTCATAGTGCTTCCTAATCATTCCCCAACTACTGTCCCCAGCTCCTGGCTCTTATGTCTGTCTCAATGGCTTTGACATTTTCAGAAAGTCATAAAAATGGAATCAAACAATATATAGGTTTTGGGTCTCACTTATCTCACTGAGCATAATACATTTGAGATTTATTCATGTTATTGAATATAGCAGTAGTTTCTTTTGATTGCTGTGTAGTATTGTAAGGTTTGGATATACTAGAAATTGTTTATCCAAACACCAGCTCATGAGATGATCATCACCTGGGTTTTTCCCTAGTTTTTGATGTAATAAAGCTATTATGAACATTTATATAAAGGTCATTGTGTGCCATATTTTCACTTCTTTTCAATAAATAACTGGCTGTGACACTGCTGATTCATATGACAATTGCTTGTATAACTTCATAAGACATTGCCAAATAGCTCTCAGACTAAAGTGATGTTGTCATTGTTAGGTGCTGTCAAGTCAGCTTCAGATCATAGAGACCTTAGGTACAACAAAAGGAACATTGCCTGGTCCTCCGTCATCCTCCCACCACTTGTCTGTCACTGTGTCATACTGTGGTGGCTTGCATGTTGCAGTGCTGGGGATTATGCCAGTGGTATTTCAAATACCTGCTCATTAACAACCTGTGGTATGCAGATGATAAACCTTGCTTGCTGAAAGTGAAGATGACTTGAAGCACTGATTAAGATCAAAGACTAGAGTCTTTCTTTAGTATGGATTATTTCTCAACTTAAAGAAAAAGAAAATCCTCACAAGTGGACTAATAAGCAATGTGATAGTTGGAGCTGTGTGTCAACTTGGCTGGACCACAATTCTGTGTGGTTTAAGCAATTGTGATGTGGGTTGTCTCAATGATGGGATCAGATGTATATGTTTTGAGCAGCCAATCCATTGAAAGGGACTTTCCCTAGGGTTGTGGCCTGCTTCCAGTACATTTATAGACATTCTGGGAAAAGAGACACTCTTCTGTGGATGGGGCTTCTGTTGTGCTGCTTACAACTGTCTGTGAGCGAACAATCCACCATTCAGCCTGGAGACCTTGAATTTGTCATTCATTGGAGTCAACAGCCAGTACACTGCCTGCCAACCTTGAGCTCCTCAGCCCCTGCCGCTGTGTGAGTTGGGAAAAACCTCCAGCTTGACGTTTGATCCAAGAACTTTGGGCTTGCCAGATTCTATAAGTGTGTGAGCCATTTTCCTAAGATCAATTTCTCTTTCTCTCTCTCTATAAGTTTACTGATTTTGTTTCTCTAGAGAACCCAGTGTAACACACGCAACATGAATAGAAAGAGAGAAATGATTGAAATTATCAAGGATTTCATTTTACTTGGATCCACAATCAACAGTCACAGAAGCATCAGTAAAGAAATCAGACATCACATTGTACTGGGCAAATCTGCTGCAAGAAATCTTTTTAAAGTATTAAGAAGCAAAGATGTAACTTTGAAGACTAGGCTGTGCCTAACCCAAGCCATGGCACGTTCAATCATTTCATATGTATGTGAAAGCTGGGCAATGAATAAGGAAGACCCAAGAAGAGTTGTTGCTTTTGAATTGTGGTGTTGGCAAAGAATGCTGAAAATACCATGGACTGCCAGAAGAACAGAGAAATCTGCCCTGAGAGAGTTGCAGCTGGAAGGCTCCCTAGAAGCGAGAATGGCCAGACTTTGTCTCACTCTTATCAGACGGGACAATTCCCTGGACAAGGTATCATGCTTGGTAAAGTGAAGGGTCAGTGAAAAAGAGGAAGATCCTTCACTAGTTGGACTGACACAGTGGCTGCAACAATGAACTCATGCATGACAAGGATTGTGAGAAAAGCTCAGGCAGGACTGGGCAGTATTTTGTTCTGTCCTACATAGGGTCACTGTGAGTTGGAGCTGACTCTATGGAACTTAATAACAGCAACACCATCTCTTGCTGAAGCCACTGTCATCTCGTTGGGGATCTTCCTCTTTTCCTTTGACCCTCTATTTTCCCAAGTGTGGTATTTTTCTCAGCAATCGGTTCCTTTGATGGCATGCCCAAATTAAGAAATGTGAAGTGTTACCATCCTCACATCTAAGGAGCATTCTGGTGTACTTCCTCCAAGACAAATTAGTTGACTTTCCTGGCAGTCCATATTCTTCACCAAAACCCTAATTCGAAGGCATCAATTCTTCTTTGGCCTTACTTTTTCTGTTGTCCATCTTTCACATGCATAAGAAGTGATTGAAAAAATTAGGATTTAGTCATTAAAGTGACATCTTTGCTTTTTAATATTTCAAAGAAATTTTACTGCTGTATCATTTTGTATTCTCACCAGCAGTGCACAAGAGTATTGGTTGGTCTGCATCCTCTCCAATACTTGTTGTTGTTGTTGTTGTTGTTATTTGCCGTCGAGTTGGCCCCGACTCATAGCGACCCCTCCTTGGGTTTCCAAGGCAGTATCACTACGGAAGTAGGATCGCCCAACCTTCCTTCCGAGTCCAACACTTAATAGTTACTTTAAAAATATAGTTCATTCTAATAAGTATGTGTCAGGAACTCTGGCAGTGTAGTGCCTAAGGCATTTGACTGCTAACAAGAAGGCTGGCAGTTCAAACCCACCAACCACTCCTCAGAAGGAAGGTTGGGCAATCTACTTCCATAGTGATACCACTTCAGAAACCCCTGGAGGGGTAGCTATGAGTTGGGTCTGACTCGATGGCACATAACAACAGCAACAACAGCAACAGGTACATATCTGTACCTCATCATGGTTTGTACCATTTCCTTTTGAAAATTCACAGTGCCATTTAGCTCTGAAAACTTGTCTTATATTATTTCTCTGGTAATATTCTCCCATCTCACATCACTGTCATTCCTTTTCAGAATTTCCTTTATTCTGATGTTGAGACCATTGAACTATCACTCATCTTTTTCTCGTATTCTTCTTTATCTGGTTGGTTTCAGTCTCTGTTCCATTTCTTTGACTTTATTTGCATCTACTTTTTTCCTTTAATTTTACCTGTCATGCTAACTCTCAAGAGAACTCTTTGTTGTGTTATTGTTTCTTTTCCATGCTATCTTGTTCTTGTTTTATGAAATGCATTAGATCTTAAATTCGAAAGCACTTGGCTTGTGGAAGGCTGTGGTCTACAATTCAGAGCCCTAACTTCATTTTGAGTCTTGGTATAAATTCAGACACCATTTGTGTTCTTCCAGGCCATTAAACTAGCAATGTGGCTATGCTTAGACAAGGCTGGGGCAAGCCCAGGGAGGGGCAAGGTTGCCCTCAGGTAGAGTGTGGTTGAAAGTAGATTACAACTTCCAGGCAAGGACAAGGAGGGACAGTTTGCTCTCAGACTTAGGGAATTTACCTGGGCGTCTCCCTAATGATTTATAGAAAACAGCAGTAGAAGCATGTCCTCTAATTCAAGTTAAAATTGGGGGTCCAAGTATTGTCTTATAATCACCTTGAGCTAAGACTCCAGGTCACATGGTTATGATTCAGACCTCAACCACCACATACCCAGATGGCCAAAGCCCCAAAACCAATCCTGTAAAGTTTTTTTGTAACCCACAGTTGTGTGATTACTTTAATCATGGTCCTCTGCCCCCTTCTGTGGTCCCACCTGTCACAGTGATAGGTTGACCTGCCACCAATCTTAATCTTGTGGTGACTTCCTTTGTTCTCCATGATCTAATGAATTCCATGACTGATTCTGGGGAATCGATTGGCCTCTGTACTGGCTACACACTGATGGCTTCCTTCATCTGCGATGATTATGTTTGTTTTGTCTTTGCTCTGTTTGAGGCTTAATAAAAGGATCTCTATAAAATATGTTTGAATCTGGGATCTTTTTCCCTACCACAAAAGGCAATGTGTCCTCATATCTGTGAGAATACTAATTTGAATTATCTATTTCCTGAGTTAAAAACACCAAACCCACTGCCATTGAGTAGATTCTGGCTCATAGCAACCCCATTGGGTTTCTGAGGTGGTAAATCTTTACAGAAGTAGATTGCCATCTTCCTTCTGTGGAGTGGCTGGTGGGTTTGAACCACCAACCTTCAGGTTAGCAGTCAAATGCCTTAGGGGCTGCACCACCACAGCTCCTTATTTCCTGAGTAGAACAGTTTATTTATCCTAAGGTCTTTACTCCTTAACTGTTTATCTTGGTCATTCTCCATCACTCTCTTCATATTTCAGGTCATCCTGTATTGTTCCTACTCATAGTTAGGAAATGGGCAAAAGGACACTTGACTGGGAGCCTCATGTAAAAATGGACAAGCCATGCAGACCAACAGACTTTTTTTTAAATCACCTTCTTTCCTGTTCAGTGCTCCAAATAAAACAAAGGCAAGTCGTGTGGTTTAGGTCGTCTTTCATCTAGCTACCAAGGGAAAAAAGATGCATTTCTTATTTATTAAGAATCTGTTCTACACCTGTGCACTTTCACATAATAGCAATGATAGCAATTACCAGGTATATTGTTTTTATAACCTACCTATTCCTCTCCTAAGCACTTATCACATATTCATTTATTCCTCTCAACAATTCTTTGAAGGATGTCTATCAATATCATTTCCACTTCCAAATGAGAAAACTGAGGCCTAAAGTTACAGAGTCAATAAGTGTCAATGCTGTGTTTGAATCCTAGAAATTTTGGATCCTGTATCAATGCTCCTAACTAGTATGCTATAGGAGCTCTGGTGTCATAGTTCCTAAGGCATTTGACTGCTAACCAGAAGGCTGGAGGTTCAAACTCACCAGTCACTCCTTGGAAGGAAGACTGGGCAACCTACTTCTACAGAGATGTTGTTGTTGTTGTTACGTGCTGTAGAGTCGGACCCGACTCATAGCGATTTCTCCTTGGGTTGCCAAGGCAGTATCACTACAGAAGAAGATTGCCCCATCTTCCTTCCAAAGAGTGGCTGATGGGTTTGAACTGCCAGCCTTCTGGTTAGCAGTCAAGTGCCTTAGGCACTATGTTACCAGAGCTCCCTTTGAGATACCACCTCAAAAACCCAAGGAAGGGTTGCTATGAGTCAAATCAACTCAAAAGCAGTAAATTAGTGTGCTGTACTGATTCTCAGATATCAGATTCCATGAGATCTTGCCAACATATCTTTACAAAAGAGACTTTCGATGTCCACGTGGGTTGAATGTCAACTCTAACTCCTCAAAGTGCATGAGTGGAAGCTGTCTGACTTCAAAGCTCAGTGCTGTACTGTCTCAGATGCATCCAACAAATAATTCTAAACACAAATAAAGACTCTTCCAAAATGAAATCAATGTTTATTTCAAGTTGAGGAACATTTAAACTCAATATTTTGGTTAAAGTGATAAAAACAACAGCAACAGCAAATCCTGTCACTAATAAATCTGTATACACATTCTCTTTTATATTGGAAGCAATGATTAAGATCCAAAATATCAATTATGTTGTTTCTCAATAACATAACGGATCAATAACCTTCATTTTGTGTTCTTAATTACTGCAAAGGGGTTTCTGAAGAAACATTCTGAACCAGAACGTGTGTATTAATCTCTACACATAGTTCTTGTTCCTCACAATGGAACAATTAGGCTTTGATTAATGTTAGCATTAAACTAAATGCTATCTAATCAGTTGACAAAATGCCAGTTTTGACTCTAGATTTCTGTGGCCTGTTTGTTTCAGCTGCTTCTGATTGGAGTTTGCTATGGGGAAGAATAACGAAATAAGACATACATTATTCATTGACGCGAATAGAAGGATTTTTGTGATATTCCCTAAGGCTTTGACAGAATGACAGAGCAGTAATTCAAAGCCTAAATGTAACCCTCCCTTGCTATATTTTTTGAAGAATAGGAATTTAAACCAATCATCCAATAAGTAAAACAGCCCTCTAAAATTCTACATCATGACAAATGATACCACCAGCTGCCAAATTGTCCATGAAAGAAACCTGGGAGTGGGCAGGTTTCTACTCTTCTTATTCCTAGTCCATAATCCTCTGGATACTGGGATCCTCCTTTCTTTCCCTAGTTAATGAAGGTATTTACCATCTCTTTGTCTATTGCCATAACTTCTTAGTCAACTGTCCATGCTTCAGTCCAACCACCACCCCTCGGTCTTCTACATCAACAGTCCTCCACACTGGAGTAGAGGGGCTTCCCAACACATAGTTTCAGAGCCTCAAGCTCATATTCACAATTCTTTCAAGGTTCCTGGAGTTCCTGCAGAATTTTAGGTTCAAAGAGGGTGTCTCAGGGCTATTGTTCTGGCTTAGAAGGTAGTGTCCCACCTTGCCTTTAGCAGAGTAGTTTTATTTTCATCTGTCATATATATCTGGACCACCTCCCATCTGTCAGTTTATCATCACATGGCAAGTTACATGTTGCTAAGGTGTTGGAAGCTATGCCACCGGGGTTTCAAATACCAGCAAGGTCACCCATAGTGGACAGATTTCAGTAGAGCTCCCACACTAAGGTAGACTAGGAAGAATGGGTTAGCAATCAACTTATGAATATTGGCCAATGAAAATCTTAGAGATCACAATAGAATGTTATCTGACTCGCTTGCTTTGGACATGTCTTCAGGAGAAATCAGTTATTGGAGGAAGACATCATGTTTGTCAAAATCGAAGGCCAGCGGGGACAAGGGAGATGTTCAGTGAGATGGATTGACACAGTAGTGAAAACAATGGACTCGGACTTGCTGGCCAATGTGGATGTGATGCAGGACAGGGCAACATGTCGCTCTGCTGTCCATTAGGTCACCATGAGTCAGAGCCTACCTGACTGAAGCTAACCACAAATGTATAGGAATTGTGAATAATATTTCATTGGAAAGTAAAAAGATTGTGTTAATGACAATGCTTGTAAACTCCTGGCCCATAAGAGGAAACCCACATTCTATACTCTGATATACTCATTCTGTACTATGTTATGTATAATATAGAAAGTCCTCAATGAAGACACCACTGACTTCTAGTCCATCCATGTCCTATTTCCCATGTCATCTCACCATCTAAATATTTTAAATGTTCTGCTATACCGGCAGTTCACTGGACAAACTATGTCTGCTATGATATCTCCCTGCATTGACAAATTCAGTTTCCTTGGCATGGAATATCTTGTCTCTATTTGTTTGCTAGGAAACTCCTATTTAGTTATCCAGTCTCAGCTCGGGACGTTTTTCTGTGAAGGTTTTCTGGTCCTTTAGACTGGCACTGTACAACAGAAGTCCGTGCAATCATGGGACTACTCTACACTCTGCAGTGTCCGATACTTTAGCTGTTAGCCACGTGTGAATACTGAGCCCTTGAAATGTGGCTCATGAAACTGAGAAGCTGAATTTTCCATTTAATTTTAATTACTGTAACTTTGAATAACTGCACATGGGCTTTGGTATGCTACTATATTGGAAGCATCGCAGCAATTTAAAAACTTGCATTATAATTATTGTGGTGGTTAATGTCATGCATCAACCTGGTTAGGCTGAGATTTTCAGTGGTTTGGCAAACACTGGTCTGTTGCTCTTCCAAGTGGAATATAATATAATCACCTACATAATGGGATCTGATATGATCAGCCAATCTGTTGACAGGGGAGTTTCCTTCAGAGTGTGGCTTGCCTCCAGTATATGAATAGATGAATGGCTACTGTTACATAGTACTCTCTCTCTCTCTCTCCATATATATATATATATATATATATATATATATAAGCTCTGGTGGCTTACTGCCTAAAGCATTTGACTGCTAACCGGAAGGCTGCTGGTGGTTCAAACCCACAAGCCACTCCTCAGAGGAAGAATATGTCACTGGTTTTGATGCTCTAGACAATCCAAGCCAAGACTGTTATTAATTTTCATGAGCATCCATTGTGCTGGTCTGCAAATAGCTTGTGAGGCAGGACTGTGTCTTTGCTGGCAGGAATCCCTGACTGCCAGCACAGTGTCTGAATCATATTAGGGGTTCTCCACGTGTTAAACGAATGGATGAAAGGACACAGCATAAGCAAGCAGGAAATGGAGAATTATAAACTTACGAAGGCTTTGCAATCGCATTATTACTAATTTCAGATTTAAATTGTTTACTCAGTAGAAGTTGCTTTTACTCTCTGAGTCTAATATCCACACTTATCTAAAGAAGATGATGAATAATTTCTCCCAAAAGGGGCTGTAGGAAGCATTAATGGGCTATGGTATATGAATTTATACACATCAAGCAGTTAACATTAGTCCTTTCGAGATTAGCTTTGTTGTTGTTGTTGTTATGTGCCATCCAGTAGGCTCCATCTCATAGTGACCCTATGTACAACAGAAGGAAACATGACCTGGTCCTGTGCCTAGCCTCACAATCTTTGCTACACCTGAGCTCATCATTGCAGCCACTATGTCAATCCATCTCATTGAGGGCCTTCTCCTTTTTTATTGACCCTTCACTTTACCCCACATCATATCCTTCTCTAGAGAATGGTCCCTTCTGACCACATGACCAAAGTAGGTGAGACAAAGTCTGGCCATTCCCATTTCCAAGGAGCATTCTGGCTGCACTTCTTCCAGGACAGATTTGTTTGTTCTGGCTCTCCATGGTACTTTCAGAATTCTTCGCCAACACCACAACCCAAAAGCGTCAGATCTTCTCTGGTCTTCCTTATTCATTTTCCAGCTTTCACAGCCCTATGAGGTGATTGAAAATGCCATGGCTTGGATTAGGCACACCTTTGTCTACAAAGAGACATCTTTGTTCTTCAGCAGTTTAAAGAGGTCTTTTGCAGCAGATTTGGCCTGTGCAATACATCATCTGATTTCTGTATTGCTGACTCTATTAGTGTTGATTGTGGAACCAATTAATATGAAATCTCTGACAGCTTCAAACTTTTCTATATTTATCATGATGCTGCTTATTGGTCCAGTTGTGAGGATTTTCATTTTCTTTACATTGAGGTATAATCCATACTGCACACTTGTGTCTTTAATTTTCATCAATAAGTGCTTTCAGTCAACTTCACTTTCAGCAAACAAAGTTGTGTTGTCTGCATACAGCAGGTTGTTAATGATTCTTCCTCCTATCCTGCTGCCATGTTCTTCTTCATATAGTCTAGCTTCTCAGATTATTTGCTCAACATAGAGATTGAATAAGTGTGGTGAAAGATACAATCCTGACACATTTTTTTTCTGATTTTAAATCATGTGGTATCCCTTTGTTTTGTTTGAAGGACAGCCTCCTAGTCTATGTACAGGTTCCTCATGAACACAATTAAGTGTTCTGGAATTTCCATTCTTCTTAATGTTATCCATAATTTGTTATAATCCACAATCAAATGCTTTTGTATAGTCAGTAAAACACAATTAAACATCTTTCTAGTATTTTTTACTTTGACCCAAGATCCATCTGACAGGAGCAATGATATCCCTCATTCCATGTTTTCTTCTGAATCCACCTTGTATTTCTGAAAGTTCTCTGTCAATACACTACTGCAGCCATTTTTGAATTATCTTCAGCAAGATTTTACTTGCATGTGATAGTAATGATATTGTTCAATAATTTCCACATTCCATTGTACAATAATTTCCACCTTTCTTTGGGATGAATACAAATATGGATCTCTTCCAGTCAGTTGACTAGGTAGTTGTCTTCCAAATTTCTTGGCATAGACAAGAGAGTGCCTCCAGTGTGTCATCCTTTTGTTGGAACGTGGCTATCCCGTCAATTCCTGGCTCCTTGTTCTTCCCCCCTTCCTTCAGTGTAGCTTTGACTTCCTCCTTAATACCTTTGGTTCTTGATCATATGTCACCTCCTGAAATGGATGAACATCAAGCAATTCTTTTTTGTATGGCAACTCTGAGTATTCTTTCCATCTTCTCTTGATGTTCCCTGCGTCATTCAAAATTTTGCCCATAGAATCTTGCAATACGGCAACTTGAGGCTTGAATTTTTTTCTTCAGTTCTATCAGCTTGAGAAATGCTGAGTGTGTTCTTCTCTTTTGGTTTCCTAACTCCATGTCTTTGTACATTTCATTATAATCATTGACTTTGTCTTTTTGAGCTGCTCTTTGAACTCTTCTCTCCAGCTCCTTTATCTTGTCATTTCTTCCATTTGCTTTAGCTACTTTCCATTCAAGGGCAAGTTTCAGAGTCTCTTGTGACATCCATTTTGGTCTTTTCTTCCTTTGCTGTCTTTTTAATGACTTTTTGCTTTCTTCAAGGATGATGATATTATCCCAAAATTCCTGTTTTTCGATCATTGGTGTTTGATGTCTCAAATCTATGCTTTAGATGGTCTCTAAATTCAGGAGGGATATAAGCAAGGCTATATTTTGGCTCTTGTGGGCTTCTGCTAATTATCTTCACCTTCAACTTTGACTTGCATATGAGCAGTTGATGGTCTGTCTCACAATCGGCTCCTGGTTATGTTTTGGCTGAACATACTGAGCTTCTCCATTGCCTATTGCTACAAATGTAATCAATCTGATTCGTGTGTACTCCATCTGGTGAAGTCCACATGTATAGCAGCCATTTATGCTGTTGAAAAGGTATTTGCAATGAATAAGTCATTGGTTTTGCAGAATTCTGTCCTGCAATCTCCAGCATCTTTTCTATCACCAAGACCATATTTTCCAACTACCTGTGATTCTTCTTGGTTTCCAACTTTTGCATTCCAATCACTCATGATAATCAGCATATCTTGATTGCAAGTTTGGTAAATTTCAGACTGTAGAAGTTGGTAAAAATCTTCAATTCCCTCATCTTTTGCTTTGGTGTTTGGTGCATAAATTGGAGTAATAATAGTAGTAACTCGTCTTCCTTGCAGGCTTCTGGATATTATCCTGTCACTGATAGTATTGTACTTCAGGATAGATCTTAAAATATTCATTGTAATGATGAATGCCACATCATTCCTCTTCAATTTGTCATTCCTGGCATAGTAGATCATATGGTTGCCTGATTCAAAATGGTCAAATCCAGTCCATTTCAGCTCATTGATGCCTAGGATCCTGATCTTTATGCATCCCATTACATTTTCAACAATTTCCGATTTTCTTAGATTCATACTGCATACATTCCATGTTCTGATTATTATTGGAATTTTGCAGCTGTTTCTTCTCATTTTGAGTCATACTATACCAGCAAATGGAGGTCCTGGAAGCTTTAGTCCATCCACATCATTAAGGTTGACTCTACTTTGAGGAAGCAACTCTTGCTCAATCCTATCTTGAGTGCTTCTGACTTAAGGAGCTCATCTTCTGCCACCGTATTGGATAGTGTGTCAGGGCTATTCATAAAGTTTTCACTGGCCAATTATTTGAGAAGTGGATGGCCCTTTCCTTCTTATGAGTATGTCTTAGTCTGGAAGCTCCACTGAATCCTCTCCACCATGGGTGACCCTGCTGGTATTTGACATACCAATGGTATCACCTCCAGACTCATAGCAATACACAAGCCACCACAGTATGACAAATTGGCAGATGAGTGGTGGCCTTTCAGGATTAACCACCAGTAAAACTAGTTGATGTTGGGTTGATTCTGATCCATCGTAACCCAACTTGTGTCAGAGTAGAACTGTGTTACACAGGTTTTCATGACTATGAACTTTTGAAAGTAGATCATCAAACTTTTCTCCCAAGGCACCTCTGGGTGAAGTCAGTCAACCTTATGGTCAGCAGCTGAGCATGTTGTCCATTTGCAACACCCAGGCACTCCTCCATTTCACAAGTGACTGTTATGTATATATATTTGTTGTTGTTGCAGTTCTGAAACATATTTAAACTAGCTGTGATTCACAATTCCAGTGATGAAAATGTTGGAAAAATCCATACCAAGAAAATATAGATAGTAATACACAACAAACAACAAAAATTAATTTTAGAATAACTACAGCTGGTGGGTTGGAGAATCAAATAAGCACAGGTGTGTTCCCAACAGCAATGGAACCCAATCCACCTCAATGTGGGTAAAAGTATTTGCAGGAGTATGCTAACTGACAGGTGGTGATGTCCCTCAGCATGACAAATGGTGGAAGAAAAGAAAAGGCAGAGGGAGGGAGGAAATGCTGTGATTTATTATTCATTGGCAAAATTCAGTGTCAAGAAGTATAGGGACTTGGCTGACATCAGTGCTCTAAATCAATTGGAGCAATTTTATTTGGGTGAAGCTCCAACCAGAAACAATTGCCCACCTTTGTCATCACTTTGTGTGCCTAAGCACAGAATGGAATGAAGGCTGTGAGCCACAGGACAGATGGAGGCTGCAGCCATCAGAAAGTATTTAAGTCTTTGGTGCAGACAGAAAGAGAGAGAGAGGGAGGGAGAGAGACAGAGAGAGTGCAAGCACGGACCCGCTGCAATGATTTACACAAACCAATGTGCAAAGCCAGGCATGGAAACAACCCTACCTCCAAATCAAAACGTCTAACTCATCACAGCCTGCTCTGTGGGCAAACTGGTGAGTAGTGCCTTCCTGCACTACTCTGCAAACCAGATTTCTATTTGCAGTTCATGCACATTTAGGTCCAGCAAATCCTGTTATCATTAATCTAACCCAAGCATCATAGTAGTAAGACAACTTCAGTAACTTATAAAATAAATTAATTGTTGGGCATGAAGTTTGATAAACTCAACTACAAAACATGCAAAGCTACACTTTCATTTTTAGGAGAGCTCTCTTTCTTTCCAGTTTGCTATATTTCCACATTCTTAATTTCTTATCTTATGCATCATGTCCATTATGAAAGGCCATCAGGCAAATTCATTATTTTATTTATTTCTTTATTTTTCATCTGCATTTCTTTCTGTTTCCTCCCTCCCTCTCTCTTCTCCTTCCTTTCTCCTTTCCTTCTCCTTTCTTTCTTTCTTTATGCATGAAGCTAAGCCTGATGTTTAAAATCATAGTCTCATTGCAACTAAAGTCAGCTTCACCTAAATTTAGCTCAGGCATAGCTCTTCTTTTGCATTGGATTCTTTACTGGGTGCTGGGATGCATACCCAGGTGAACAAGAGGCTCTTTCCTTCTGTGGTCGGGAGAATTTCTAGGAATGGCTACCAAGAGTACACACTCTGACCCCTGACACCTGTGAATGTGAGATCCCATCTCTTAAAAAGGGGAGAATATCTTGGTGAGCCTATCTAATTGCAGGAGTTCTTAATGGCAAACAGCTTTCTCTGGTGGGTTATTTATTTATTTATTTTTTAAAAATTTTATTGTGATTTGGATGAAAGTTTATAAAGCAAATTCATTTTCTATACAGCAGCTCATATACACTTTGTCTCATGACATGGACTGCAATTTCTCTGGTGGATGATTTTTTTAAAAAAACGGGCAGAAGAAGTCAGAGGATGTCAAAGCATGAGAATGACTCCATGCACCATAGCTGGCTTTGAGGGTGGAGGGATTCATGGAGAAAGAAATATGGGTGGCTTCTAGGATTTCAGAGTTACCCAGCTGACAAAATAATAATCAAACTTGTTTCTATTGAGTTGATTCTAATTCATGGCAACCACATGTGTCACAGAGTGGGATATCCCCATAGAGATTTTGTGGCTATAATCTTTACAGAAGTAGATCAATAAGTCTTTCTTCCATGGTGCTTGTGAGAGGGTTTGAACCACAAACCTTTAGGTAAATAGCTGAGCACAAGTTGTTTGTGCCACACAAAGACTTTTCCCCAGGCCCTCAGTCAGCAAGATAATGTGCACCTCAATCCAACAGCCACAAAGAACTGGATTTTTTCCAAGCACTTGAATGACTTGGATGTAAATTTTCCCTAGATTCACCAGTGAAGAGCACAGGCTGACCACCATCTTGATTTCAGCCTGGTGAAACCCCAAGCAGAGAACTCAGCTGAATTCACTTAGACTTGTGACCTATGGAACTGTGATATTAAAAAAATAACTGTTATTTTAAGCCACTAAATATGTAGCAATAAGTTATGGAGCAATAGGTAACTAATACAACACCTCTGCAAAACACACCGTTTAGAAGGAGAGAAAAATAGCTGAGTAAATAATTGTGGTAGTTCAGTTTGTGTGTTAACTTGGCTGGGACTGGTTGAATGTCTGGGCAGCTGGATGTAGTACTCCCCTGATGAGACTGGTACTCAACTCCATGGTGCAATCTACTGTGAACAGCTGAGTAGCTGCCTTAGGGACTGTGGTCTGCTTCCTGTATTTAAGCAGGATCCTTGGGGAATGGTTTCTAGCCTATGGCATACTTGGACCCTACATATAGCCATGTCTTTGTTAAGCAGCCTGCCATGCTCTGCCAACCTTGGGACTTATGAAAGACTTAAATTAATGGCCTGCTGCGTGGTTTGGTAACATTGGGACTGTGCCTTTCTATTTGTCAACCTTGGGTTTGTCAGCCTCAGCAGCCAGCAGCTGTCTGAGTGAAGAAAATCCTCTAGCTTCAGTGGGCCAGGAGCTGGAAAGCAGAGCTGAAGCCCAAGGCTGAGGGGCTTTCACCCAGCCCCTCAAGCTTGGCACTTCGAACTTGGACTTAAAGCCTCTGAATTGTAAGCATAAATGCCTGCTTGTTTAAAACATCCCATTTGTTGTATATTCTTGTCAGAGCAGCACTAGGTAACTAGAACAATAATTATAATGAAGCGTGATGTGTATTGATATCAGGATAAACTGGAATGTGTTGTGGTTAGGCTCACATTATCAGGTCAGGTAGGTGACTTTTGATTTGGGATTTGAAGGATGCATAGAAGTTTAGTAGGTGAAAGAAATGCTACCCAAGCAGAGTGACTAACATTTTAAATACCCATATCATGGGGGGATTCTCTAGGAAATAGACTTTAAGGCTTAGATTAGTGTGCAGGAGGTTTATAAAGAGCAGTCATAGGATTCATACCTGTGAAAGAGAGAGGATAGAAGTAGGAATCCAAAGAGGGAGAAGCTCAAATATGATTAAGCCCTGCAAAGGTCTTGGCTGATCCAAGGAGTCCTCTGGAGGTGGGATGGCCCATCAGACATATCCTGGGTTGAGGTGTACCCCTGTCTTGATCAGCAGTGGATGCAGGCTGCTCTCATAAGCAATTGTGACCTTAGATAGTGGTTAGAGGCAGTTTAGGCAATTCCCAATGAGGGATGACAAATGAGGACTGTCTTCTGCCAACACCCATTTTTGAGGTTGGGTCTAGGCAGTGTACACAGATGTATGGAGGAATCAGGCCAGTTAAATAACAGTGGAGGAATTCAGTGTAGAGAATTGGGAGTATATGCAGAGAAGAAGGGCAGTGTGATGGTTATGTTTGTATGTGAACTTGGCTAGGCCTGGTTGAGTGGCTGGACAGCTGGATGTAGTATTCTCCATGATGAGACTGGTAATCAACTCCATGGTGGAATCTACTGGGAGCAGCTGAGTAGCTGCCTTTGGGTATGTGGTCTGCTTCCTGTATTTAAGAAGAAGCCTTGGGAATGATCTCCAGTGTATGGCACACTTGGACCCTGC
>NW_006921811.1:797010-814242 GCF_000298275.1 Orycteropus afer afer | reverse complement strand
GATAAACAAACTATGGTACGTAAACACAATGAAATACTGTACAACACTAAACAATACTGCAATCCACAAAACACCTCATACCATGGATGAACCTTGAGGGATTATGCTCAGTGAAATAAATCGATCCCAAAAGGACAAATAGTGTACTGGCCCACTATTATAATAACTCATGTTAAGGTTTACACATAGAAAGAAATACTGTTTGATAGTTACTAGGGGTGGGAAGAGGGGAAGGAAAATCACTAACTACCTAATAGACATTTACCAATTTGGGTGAAGGGAAAGACAACAAAGAGATAATCAGTATAATATAACTAACACAAAGGAAGACATGGAATGGTGGACAACAGTTATAGACAAGAAACATAAATACTGTTACACATAACCCTGCAATGTCATTAGTAAACCAAAAAACCAAACTCACTGCCGTTGGGTTGATTTCCACTAATAGTGACCCCTCCTTGGTTTTCCTAGACAGTATCACTGTGGAAGTTGATTGCCCAACCTTCCTTCTGAGGAGTGATTGTTGGATTTGAACCACCAGCCTTCTGGTTAGCAGTCAAATGCCTTAGGCACTAGGCCACCAGAGCTTCTAATATCAATAGTAACAGATAATAATGTATGTGTGAGCACAGAAGTAGACAGACAAGCTGAACAGGTATGGGTAGGTAAATAGGGCATATATGGGTTTGGCAGAGGGTATTTCTTAATACATATTCATATATGGTGTAAATATATCCATGTATATAGTAGAACAATCTGGGGGCAAAGTTATGAAAACTTAGTCATAATCAAACACCTTGAGGTAACGAGTCACTGGTCTTGCGGGTTTAGGACCACAGTCTCAGAGGATACCTAAATCAGTTGGCATAACATAGTTCACAAAGACAGTGTTAAATATGCATTCTACTCTGGTGAATGGGAGCTCTGATGGCCTAGTGCCTAAGGCATTTGACTGCTAACCAGAGGGCTGGTGGTTCAAACCCACCAGCCACTCCTCAGAAGGAAGACTGGGCAAACTACTTCCATGGAGATACCATCTTAGGAACCTGAGAAAGGGAAGTCGTAGAAGTCAACTTGACAGTGAGATTGTTTTTTTTTTTTTTTTTTTTTTTTGTCTGGTCCATAGTGACTGGGTCTTAAAAGCTAGTGAACAGTCATCTAAGGTGCTACTATTTGTCTTGCTCTCACCTGAAGCAAAGAAGAGTGAAGAAAATCAAAGTCACATGAAAACAAATAGTCGAAAGGTCTAACAGACCCGCACAAACCTCAGCTTCCTGGACCCTGAGACCAAGTGAGCTAGATGGTGCCTGGCTACCACTACAGACCTGGGCGAAAGACAGCACTGTAGCAGGTCCTGGAGGGAGTGAGAGAAAAAATGTGGAATGCAACTCAGAAGCCTGAAAAAGACCAGGCTGACTGGTCTGATGGAGTGATGACCAACACTAGCCAGCAGTGGCCCTTCAAGATTCCTCAAATGGAACTCGTCCTCATGGCTCAACTTCTAGCCAAATAATAGACACATGTATAAGATAAATGACAATACCAAGGATGTATGTGTTTTTCATAACAATCAATAACATCAGAGAGGTGTGTGTTCCTTATGACAATCAACCATATGCTGTCAGAAGAGCATCATTTTTCCAGGGCTGTAGCTCACAAACAGGAAGAAATAGGAAATCAGGATGAAAATAAATGGGAAATACAGGGAGAAAGTAGGAAGAGAGCTGCTACATTATGCAAAATGGAATCAATGTCATAAAACAACATGTGTATGAACTGTTGAATGGAAACTGGCTTGCTCTGTAAACGTCCATACAAATCACAATAAAAAGTTAAAACAAAACAAAACAAAACCCTATGAAGCAGTTCTACTTTGGGGTCACCATGATCCACTAGATGGCAACTGACAACAAGGACATATTCCAGTATAATCTCAGTAACTTTACAAAGAAAACTCTACTTCAAAACAGATTTGCGTCCACAAGTCTAGGGCTAGAATTACAACTTTATTGAGGGGACACAATTTAATCCCTAACTCCACTACACTCCCCTAACTCTGGGAATGTGACATTGCCATCTTTATTTGTCCTGTTAAGAAATTGAGGAGAGGTTATTTGTCTCACGCCATAAAGAATGAAGACAGGAAGCCCAGGGGACCTGGATTCCGAAGACGACACCCTTCACCCAGTGTCATGCTCAATTTCTCTTCCTGCTTCTTCTTCCTTTCTGGTCAGAAGTTCCTGACTCAGTGGGTCCCAAAGAATCAGGGCAATGTATGTGTCTATTTTCTCATCAGTTTACTGAAGAGACTGGACCGCACGGCCAGGATTCTTTTCCAGTCTCTTGCATGGAAGTTTAGATGGGGCTTCTGAGGCCCAGCGCTCTGCTATTTACATTTGCTCTGTTGATACATTTTCTGCATCCAGTATGCAAAGTGGAACATGTTCATTCCTTCTCTAACTGCTCTTAGGGTTGTAATTCTTATCTTTATGGCTACCCCTGCCAGGAGAAGTAAATCATTTTGTGTATTTTTGTTGGCTTTTTTTTTTTTTTTTTTCTCTCTCTCTCTCTATTTCAAAGGTAATTGGGTTACTTCCACATAATTTTTTACAAAGTAAATTTTCAACTACATTCAACCACAAATTAGTCATCACATCGGGATTTTCAGGGTTATAGTAAGTCATTCATCATAGATGCTGCCGATAATAGTTAGCTTAGGCTAAGTGTTTCCTTGTTCTGGGTATTTATCATATCCTGTACTGACCATGCCTGTTAAAATAAAAGGCAGATAGGGTGTGAGCGAGTTCACAGTAGTCACAAGATAATGAATGAGAAAGAGCTGGGCAAACTACAAAGCCCTCTAGAGCCAGAAGGGAGTTAGGATTAGCATTAAATCATCTTTTATCCTTGAAGGAGGTTGTTGCTATTGTTAGGTGGCCACGAGTCAGTTCCAACTCATAGTGACCCCAAGTCCAACAGAATGAAACACTGCCTGGTCCTGCATCATCCTCCCGATTGCTGCTGTCCTTGAGCCCAATGTTACAGTCACTGTGTCAATCCATTTCCTTGAGGGTCTTCCCCTTTTTTGTTGACCCTCTGCTTTATCAAGTATGATGTCCTTTTCCAGGGACTGGTCTCTCCTGATCACATGTCCAAGTAAGAGAAGTCTTGCCATCCTCAATTCTAAGGAGCATTGTGGCTGTGCCTCTTCCAAGACAGATTTGTTCATTTTTCTGGCAGTCCATGGCATATTCGATATGCCTTGCCAACACCTGAAGGATGACTGGGGCAAAAAGGATGTATAAAACTATGTCTCTTGCCTGTCTTCACAACTAGAATCTGAGCAATACAATAGCAGAGATTTTTTCTTTTCCTTTCTTTCTTTTTTTTTTTTTTTCCCCTGGGCCTTTATCCTCATTCCTAGAATAGTGTCTGACACATAACATTGTATTATAAATATGTGTTGGAAAAAAGAATGTATATCTACTATTGAAACCTTATGAATATTTGTGTCATGGCATTTGGACTAAATTGGCTACAAAGGGGCCCAGGGTTAACACTTACTGAGCTAGTCACCTCAGTGCTTTTTCTTTTTGAATCGTTCACAGGTAGGTAGGGGACTGTGTCAGAAGAACGTGAGTTTCCACACCTGGAGACAAATGATTCCTAACTTGTGACTTTGGACAAATCCCTTATGTTCCCTGCGTCTCTAGGCCTTTGCTTTGAAGTAGAGTGAATTGGACCTTCCATGGCACAAGGCATGAATCTGCCATGAAATCATGCCAGTGAAGCCCTAGCCCAATATTAGATCCATAGCACTCAATAGGTTTTGGTTTCCTCCCATGGAAGGTACCTGGCTAGAATAAAAGCTCTAAAGCAACATCTGGTTTCAACAACTTTGATCGTGTAACATCTAAAGCCCTTGGACTTAGATCTTACATAGGTATGCAACAGAGAGTATGTAAGTATTGCATGAAAACACATTTTGGAAGCACTTCCTTGGATTTGGAGTCTTCCACTCTGCTATCATGATACCTCATTCTAATCTATTTTACTTTACACAGTAGCTTTTGGCACTATGTCGATGCTCTTCTGTAACCAGCATCTACCCAATCCCTTGTTTCTGGTCAATGCTCTTTATCTATGAACTGACTTTCAATGAAACACTCTGATGGTTTCCATTACTCTTGAAGTAATATCTACATAAATCCTCAGATCCTTGCCATGGCCCCAAGCTCTGTGTGTTACCATCCAGGAGCCACTCTTGGACTTCTCTTGCTTTGCCCCATTCTCCTGTTCACTCAGCTGTAGCCACATGGCTCATCCTGCTGTTTTCTGGCCTCATGTTCCCACTCCTACCTCAGCCCATTTGCACATGTTCTTTTCCCTGCCTGGAACCCTGGACCCAAGTCTCTGCAGAGCTAGTGTTCTCAGTATCTGTACCTCCCTTCTGAGATGTCACCTCTCAAAGAAGTCTTCCCTGGTCACCTTATTTCAAGTAGCTGAAATCCCTGCAGTACCGTCCCCTTCTCACCCTGTTATATTTGTCTTCACAGCCTCTATTGTTGCATTAACCATGTCACTTGCCTGTCTTCACCACTAGAATCTGAGCAATACAATAACAGAGACTTTTTCTTTTTCCTTTTTTTTTTTTCTGGGCCTTTATCCTCATTCCTAGAAAAGTGCCTAGCACTTAATATGTATGTTATAAGTATTTGTTGAAAAAGAGAATGTATATATGCTATCTAACCTTTACGAGTATTTGTGTCATGGCATTTGGACTAAATTGGCTACAAAGGGGTCCGGAGCTAACATTTACTGAGCTGGTCACCTCAATGCATTTTCTCTTTGAACGGTAACCATGTTGCTCTGTCAGATAGGGATTATTATTCCCATTTTACATGGGGGAGAGGAACCAGAGCTCAGAGATTTGGATATTCAGGCAAAGGGTCTACACAAAGCACGTTAGTTTATGTCAGACTCTCAGCCAGTGCTCAGCAAGTGCATGCTTCATGAATAAACAGTTAATTGGTGACATAATGCAGATTAGAAAATTTGCCTTTAGCCTTATGATTGGAGTATTTGTTGTTGTTACTATTATTATTCAATTATAATTATTGTATCGTCACTTGAGCACTCTCATTCTCCCCTTGGCAGAAGAATTTGATTAATTTCAAGGCTATTTGAAGTTTCCTAAGAATAGATAGCACATAGATTCCTTTAACCCTTTCATGACCCATGGGTCACATAGTGCTTTTTTTTTCCCACCTCTGGAGTTTAGTGCTTTTATCCCACTTTTAGTTCATGCTGCCATCTTTTAGGGGCCTGTAAAACTGAGTGAATCTGAAGAAACAGGCCTCATCCCACCAACCCCAAAACCACAGACTCCTCAGAACATATGTATCTCACTAATTGTATCAAAATCCCTATTGCCTCAAAATTTTATTTTTCATTTTATTCAAAATATCTTTTATTACTGAAAATAAATTGTTTCAAAAACATAAAATGGCAAGGATTACTGGGCAGAAAGAGACTGGTGAATACCTTGAGACTATGTCCTGAAGTTACCCTTTGGGCCTGGAATTGGACTCACTCAATGGCTTAACTCTCAGCTAAATAACAGACAGGCATACAAGCTGAACAACTATACCAGGGGGATGCATGCTTTAGAACAGTCAGACATGTGTGATTAGAAAGGCAGCATTTGCAAAGGGGAAAGCTAGGTAGGTAGGAATGCATAGGTAAGAAGGACAAAGGGAGGTAACCACAGGGAGGAGGTTGGAGGAGAGCTGTTACATTGTGGGGATTGTAATCCACATCATGAAACAAAATGTTTATGAATCTGCTTTGAACAATTGCATCCAAATCAAAGTATGTATATGTATATATATATATATATGTATATATATATATATGATTTCAACAAAAAATTCAAAGAAAATAACTATCTTGAAAGGGTTACTGAGCAAAGGCAATGATAACATCCTATGCATATCCCTCTGGGGTCACCTTATTCTTTGCTCCCGCTGAACTAGGGGCTGAACTAGGGTAGAAGTTGGTGGGGAAAGAAGAGCTTTCATGTTGACAGCAGGTCACCTGGGGAGCATGATCCTTTTTCAGTCTCCCCTGGTGAGGGATAATGAGTGTCAAAGTGGAAAAAAAAATGGAGACACAGTGACCTGTTAGGGCTGGGACTGTTCCAAGCAACCAAGGGTATGCATCCAGCCTGGGTACAAAGGCACAAGGTGGACGGCCACAACATGGGCTTTGCAGTCAGGAGCTCACAGCCAGACTCCTGGAGCTTCTGACAGTGGGCGCATGCCATACTCTCTCCAACATTATATTAATAGTAAAAATATTAATACCTACTTTGTGCACCTGTTGTGATAATTGCATTTAATTACAAATATAGAGAACCCAGTACAATGTTGGACTCACAGTTTACTCCAAGTACAACGGCAACTATCATTGTTATGTCATCCTGGTTCTCCTTGTCTTTATCACTAGATTTTCTTTATCACCAGTCACTGTGCGGTGCATGGTAAAGAGCAGGTACTTGTGAACAAATGATTCTATACTAGCAACACCAATCCCACCATTTGCATTTGGCTTACATGCCATTTATTCATGCAACAAAGACTTATTAAGACTATTTTCTATGCCTTGAGTAAAATGATGAAGAATAAACATTGTTCTTGGCCTCCATGGAGCTTACAATCCATTCCTAGATTTGTAGGCTATCGGTTGTACCAAATGACCCTGAAAAACAGAAATGAAAATGCTTGATTTAATACTTTTTAGATCTCTGCTCCTATTCCAAGAATAATTTTTATTCTAGTTCTCTAGCCTTTCTAATGTCACTGATTGGAGATAATTCTTCAACACTCAACAAGATGAAACATTTGGACTGTTTCTTTTGATGGACACGTAAAGATGCTTTTAAGTTTATTTCTTGGGTAAAACATACTCTGTGTACAAATATATGATATATATATATAATGCTTTAAAGAAAAGAACAACTAAGGCATGTGCACAAAGAACTTTGTCTTCTTATTTCAAATGCTTGATAAGAAAAGCATTTAGCCGTTTTTCAAGATGCCACAGAGCTCACTAATGACCATCCAGCATCACCTGGTAAGCTCACCCTGTAGGTCAAGTGCTGTAAGACAGAAGATAGCGTCAATTTAGTAAGCCGAACCTGCACATTCAAAAAGAGATGGATCTGCCAACACAATGTATAGTGAGTAACAACTATATGCAAGGCAATGTTTTAAGTATTGGTACAAAGAAGAGAGAGCTAGTTATTGCCCTCAAAAAGCTTATATTCTAGTGGAAGAAACAGAAAATAAAGACATAAACAAAAAATATATGATCAGAGTAAGGTTAGGTCCTCATTGTTGTTTGTAGCTTCAGTCGAGTCAGCCATCCATTCACAGTGACGTCAACATGACAATTTTGAACCATTGTGATCCATAGGCTTTCCATTGGCTGATATCTGGAAGTAGATTTTCAGGCCTTTCCGCCCAGTCTGTCTTAGTCTGTGAACTCCACTGAAACCTGTTCAGCACACTGTCAGCAACCTTGACAGATAGATGGTGCCTGCAATGAAATGCATTAGCTGGGAATCAAACTGACCCTTTTCAAACCTGGATGTGTTTCTTGCATGGAAATTGAGCTTTTAGCCTCTGAGCCTCCACTGTCGTCTAGGCTTTTCTTGCTGGAGTCTTTGGCTGCTGTCAAGTGGATTCTGATTCACCGATCCCATGTGGGAGAGGAGCGTTTTCCAGGCTATAAGCTTTATGGAAACAGATCACTACATCTTTCTCTTGCAACCTGCTAGGTGGGTTGAAACCACCAAGTTTTCAGTTAGCAACCAAGCACTTAACCACTGGGTCACCAGGACTGCTTAGCTTCTTATCAGTACTATGCAAAACTAGAAAGTCAATCCATGTATTAAGAGTGACTGAGGATGTTGCTTGAGCTGGGGGTAGAGAGCTCTGCAATAACAGTTGTGCTGAGATCGGAATGATGAGTGTTGTTGTTGTTATGTGCCATCGAGTCAGACCCGACTCATAGTGACCCTCCTTGGGTTTCCGAGGCAGTATCACTACGGAAGTAGAGTGCCCCACCTTCCTTCCAAGGAGTGACTGGTGGGTTTGAACTGCCAGCCTTCTGGTTAGCAGTCAAGTGCTTTAGGCACTAGGCTAAGGCAGATATTGG
The DNA here is from genome assembly GCF_000298275.1 of Orycteropus afer afer. Lineage (NCBI taxonomy): Eukaryota > Metazoa > Chordata > Mammalia > Tubulidentata > Orycteropodidae > Orycteropus > Orycteropus afer. Next base: position 806,019 of record NW_006921811.1, on the reverse strand, counting down.
AAGCTCTGAGGGAGACAACCCTAAGTACAAAGAACAGCAGAAGCAAAAGTCTTGAAATGGAATGTGCTTTTGTGCTGGTTGAGGGGCGTAAAGTCAGTGTGCCTGGAGCTTAGTGGTTGCGGGAGAGATTGGTCCAAGACAAGGATTGTGAAGAAGACAGGAACTATATCATACAGGGCTTTGTAGGGCATACTAAAGAACTTACAGCCTGGTTTTGTGTAGGGTAGTTGGCAGGGTCTGATATAGAAAGTTCACTCTGGCTTCTGTGTGGAGCAGTTTGTAGGGAACATGCATGAATGCAGGGATCCTATTTAGCATGCTGGATGTGGGTGATGAATCATCCTGACATGGATTAGGCTTTCAAGATGATGAGAAGATTGATGCATTTTTGAGGAAAGGTCACAGAACTTCTGGTGTAGAAGATAGTGGTAAAGGGAAAAGGAATAAACTAAGGATTGATCCTAGTCTGGGGCTTTAATAACTGGATGGATGTTGGAGTCATTTATTGACAGAGGAAGGCTTGGGGAGAGTAGATTATAGTTGTGGGAGAATTGCATGGGGAAATGAGTTCTATTTTGATATTCCATTAGATTTCTGGGAGCTCTAGTGGCATACTGCCTAAGGCATTTGACTGTTAACCAGAAGGCTGATGGTTCAAACCCACCAGCCACTCTTAGGATAGAAGATCGGGTAATCCACTTCCATAGAGATACTGCCTCAGAAACCCAACGAGGAGTCACTATGAGTCAGAAGTAGAGATATTGACACAGTTGTATATAAGAGTCTGAGACTCAGGGAATTTAAAAGAGATATAAAAGCAAATTTGAAAGCCTTCATGTATTTAAAGACAGGAAATTGCATAAAATCATTCAAGAAAAGAGATTTGGGGAATTGTTGCTATTGTTATGTGGTATCAGGTCAGTTCTGACTCACAATGACCCTGCGTAACAGTAGAACAGCCCCATAGAGTTTCTTAGGCTTTAATCTTGATGGAAGCAGATGTCCAGGTCTTTCTACCATAGAGCCACTGAATGGGTTTGCACCACTAACCTTTAGGTTAATAACTGTGTTTATAAATGTGCTTAACCCAAGTCTGGGCACTCCAAAATTAAGAGACCTGATAGAGTAGGAAACAATAATATCAGAGGCTAAAAGGAAGAAGCTGGCTGTTTAGGAGGAAAACCAAGAGCTGCTATTGAGGACTCTGATGCTGTGTGTCAGAGCAGAACTGCACTTCACAACTGGGGTTTCAGTGGCTGATTTTTCAGAAGAATTTCTTCAGGCCTTTCTTCTGAGGTGCCTGTAAGAGTACATGAAACTTCAACCTTTGACTTAGCAACCAAGAATGCATGCTACCATTGGTGCCACCCAGGGACTCTAGCAGGAAGACAATGTAGGGAAAATATTCTTTCACAAATGCACTTCCTGACTGATCCTTGTAAGAACCTGTGTTCTCTCCATGTGTTCCCTTCATAGCTGCCTGGACTACCCTGCATGGCCTCTCCTCTACCCACAACTGCCTCATTTCAGTATGCTGGATCGTCTAGTTCTCACCTGTCTTCCTTTTCCATTTGATTGACACGCTTATCAATTTCTGGGTCCTGTTCTGAATTAGGGGTTACTTCTTAGATTCTCACTTTGGAGATTTGCAAACTAAAGGTATTTGTGGGGGCATTGTGAAGGTTTTCAAATAGAGAGTGGGCAAAAAAACAAACAAAACAAAAAGAGTAAAAACAGTCTATGAAACAACATCTATGAAACAACATTTGCTTAGAGTTCGGCTACTCAAGGAGTAGTCCACGGAGCAGCAGCATGAGCATCACCTGAGATCTGGTGAAAAATGCAGAATCTCAGGCCCCATTAGATAAGAATATACATTTGAATAAGATCTTCATTTAAAAAAAAAAAAAGAGTCAGAATGGTGTTTCTCAAAATTGTCTGCTTATCTTGGTTCATTTCTTTCCTCGTCCAACAAGTTGGGTTTGTGAGAAATCTTTTATCTAGGTCCTATTGCCCTAATCTTTTATGTAGGTCCTGTTGCTCTAATCTTTGAGATTTGCTGTAACTCTTGCATCCAGAGGGCAAAGGTGATATTTCCTAAGTGAAAGGCCAAGGACTTCTGGCAGAAATTTCTAGAACAGACTGTCTTAAGGTACCTGTAACAATTTAGTGTAATGTTTTGTTCACGTTTGTCTTCCTCTTCTAGACTATGAGTCCCCCACAGAGCAGAGCCCTTGTCTTGATAATAAAGATGATGATGACAAAAAAATTTTTTTTTGTTCTTGTTGTTAGGTGCCATGGAGTCAGCTCTGACTCATAGTGGCCCCATGTACAACAGAACAAAACACTGACTGGTCCTGTGCCAGCCTCACAATCCTTGCTATACCTGGGCCCATTGTTGCAGCCACTGGGCCAATCCATCTTGTTGAGGGCCTTCTCCTTTTTTGTTGAACCTCCACTTTACCAAGCATGATATCTTTCTCCAGAGTATGCTCCTTTCTGACAACATGACCAAAGTGGGTGAGACCGTGTCTGGCCATTCTCGCTTCCAAGGAGCATTCTGGCTGCACTTCTTCCAAGACAGACTTGTTAGTTTTTCTGGCAGTCCATGCTACTTTCAGCATTCTTCACCAGCACCGCAACTCAAAAGCATCAACTCTTCTTCAATCTTCCTTATTCGTTGTCCAGCTCTCACATGCACATGAGGCAATTGAAAATACCATGGCTTGGGTTAGGCGCACCTTAGTCTTCAAAGAGACAGCTTTGCTCTTCAGCACTTTGAAGAGGTCTTTTGCAGAGGCTTTGCCCAGTGCACTACATCATTTGATTTCTTGACTGCTTCCATTGGTGTTCATTGCTGAACCACTTCCTTCTCTCGAGTCTGTCTTAATCTGGAAGCTCTACTGAAACCTGTCTACCATGGGTGACCCAGCTGGTGTTTGAAACACCAGTGGCATAGCCTCTAGACTCACAGAAAAACACAAGCCTCCACAGTATAACAAACTGACAGAAGAGTTGTGACAAAATTAATTCACATTAATAAAAGGGTAATTCCTATGTTAGGCCTTGTACCACAAAATGCTCCATTTAATCCTCAACTCAAACTTAAGGGGCAAATATTATTCTTATTTCCATTTGTCAGATGAGCAAACTGAGGCTTATAAAGTTCATACAGCAAATAAGTGGATCAAAATAAATATTGAAGCAGATAAATTGAACTCTTTTAGTTGCTGCTGCTAGTTACCATCTGGTGGATTCTGACGCAAGGCCACCCTATGTGTTTCACACGGTTTTGGAGACTATGTATGAGTTTTCAGAAGCAGATTGCCAGGCCCATCTTTTGAGGTGCTTCTGGGTGGGTTCAAATTGTCAACCTTTTGGCTAGTGTTTACCTGTTTGGGCCACCCGAGGACTCCCATGTTTGATTCTAAGCCTACATTTTAAGCCTGTGCTCGAATCACCTGGAGATCTTGTTCAAACGCACATTCTGGTCCAGTGGGGCCTGAGGTCCTGCATTATTAACCAGCTCTCAGGTGATATTGATGCTGCTGGTCCTTGGAACTCCCTTTGAGTGGCCAAGCTCTAAAGCAATATTCTCTATTGCCTTTATGACCTGGTGACCGGCTCCCGTGCTGTAGGTGTCTGGAAAATGCACATGGAGAGAATATAAATGGGGAGATGCGAGAGTGGCTAAGCCTTCCATCTGCTTATGGAAACTCAGTATCAGAAAGTACGATTCAATCTGCTCATTTCATAACTCCCAAGCAGGAAAGGCAGGAAGTTAGGGCTCCTGTTTTTGTGATTGAGTTATTATGAGACTGCAAAAAAAGCACATTTCCATCATAGTTTAGCTAAAATTTAAATCTAGAAATGAAAGAAATTCTGAATTGGGTCAGGAGTTTTCCAGTTTGTGCCTTTGTGTGGACAATCAAGGGGAACTTCACCCAGCTTTCTCAGGCTTCACCGTAAATTACATTTTGTGTGTGTGCATGGTAATTTCTTTCCTGCAGTATTTTTCTCCTCACTAAACCTGAAGTCCTTACAGCCTTATCTCCTTTTCCTTCAAGCTGCTCATAAGGTGAGCAGCTAAAGTGTCTCTGCCTCACAGAGGGGGTGGGGGGAGTAGAAAGTGGAGATAATTTAAGTGATTTGCCCAAGGTCACAGTGGACCAGCACTGAGAGAAGGACTTGGGCTCTGTGCTCCCAGCTCCTGGTCCACACTATCTCCCGAACCACACTGATCTCTCTGTGTGACATGCATTCTCTTTCAAAGAAATAGGATGCTGATCAAAGGGATGGAATTAACAACCTTAAAAAAACTTGAAAAAGATGTCTGAAGCCTAGGTAAAATAAGTAATAACAAAAGTGTACTGTACTGCTCATGGATTCAAGTGGGGCACTCAATTCTGTATCTTGTCACTGTGGCTGGATTTCAAATTGCCCCTTCCAATTTAACCAGTCCACTTCTCCATGGATGGAATCATGTTCCAGATCCTACTAACCACTATCACCTTTTTAAAAAAGAAGAAAAAAAGAAAAAGAAAAAGCTCACTGCCATCAAGTTGATTCTGACTCATAGTGACCCCCATTGGGTTTCCAAAGCTGTAACAGGGTAGAGTAGATTGCCCATTTCCCATGGAGTGGCTGGTAAGTTTGAAGCACTGACTTTCTGAGTAGCAGCCAAATGGCTTATCGGCTACGCCACCAGATCTTCTTAGTGGGAGACACATGATGGTTCATTTAAGACCACTTAAGTTTCGGGGGTAAGCCCAACTCTTTAAAAATGATTTGGAAGCACCAGGATAGTCTGTCAGGACTAAATTTGTCTCTGCCAAGCTCCATATTTGAGTCTATCTCTTTTGCTCCCTCCTTTGACTTTACTTTTATTATTATTATTGTTTAAAATACAACTTTGGGTTTTTATTATGTTGCCTTTGTACGTAGGTGGTACAAATTCTTAAGTGCTTGTGTACTAACGAAAAAGGTCAGAGATGTGAGTCCACCTAGAGTCACTGTAGTTAATGCATTTGGCTGCTAACCAAAATGTTGGTGGTTCAAACCCAGAAGCAGTTCCATGGGAGAGAGATGACTCAGGCTGCTTCTGTAAAGATTTCCAGCCTTGGGGAAACCATGACGGAGTTCTACTCTATTCAGAAGTGTTGCCATGAGCAGAATTGACTTGATGGTAGAGGGTTTAGAGTCCCCTCAGAAGAAAGTCTGGGTGACCTATTTCTGAAAAATTCGCTATTGGAAACCTTCTGGAGCACAAGTTTCCTCTGACATACATGGGGTTTGGATGGGTCAGAGCTGACTTTAGAGCATTCTTTTTTTTCCCCCCCTTTGTACTTGGTGTACCAATTGACTTATCTCATCTCCTTGACTCTATCCTGGTCCCTTACCTTATATTTGAGTTTTACTTATAGTTTCTACTGTTATGATCATCTGTTCTTTCATCTTTTTCTTGACCCACAACTTCACTTTATAATTGGATCATGGCAGGATGTTCAAATACGGAATCTGGAGATTGGTTCCTTGAAGTCAGTCTGAATGTAATAGTTTTCCTATCCCACCTACTTCCTCCTTATGTTACTCTCTGGTATCATTCATGTGAAGATGGGTTTGAAGCTCCCTAGTTGGGACGGAAAAAGAGAGAGGAGCTCCTTCTGAATGACAAGGGTCAAAACATGAACACACCACTTGGTTATACAAGCTAACCAGGGAAAAGTGGATCTGAAGATGTAGAGCAAATCAGGGAAAATGCCACAGGTCATAGCAGATTCATCAAGCCCACTCTCAGGTGATGGAACCAAGCATAAAGATGGAGGCTAGTTTCAAGAACCACATAAATACAGGACTAATGCAGGAGGCATGAATATATGGGCATTTGAGAGCTGGCATGGGCACTGTTAGAGGACTATAGCTATGAAGGGCCAAGCATAAGATACCAGGGAGGGTTAGCCTGAGTCATAGCTACAGCATCTTGGCAGGTGTTAGGCCACCCTTCTCCACTAGTTTGTAAACTCTTGGGAGAGAGGAACATGTCAATTGTTTCATATGATAGTTCTAGGAGCATAGAAAGTACTCGATATATGAATTCTATTATCCCTCTCATACATATCAAGCTTCACCTATAAAGCCAACTTGTCTTTTGAGATAAGATTACAAGGCAGAGCCCTCTGTGGTTAGATGGTCTCCATTTGTCAGCTTTACACAAACTTGATTGGAGAAGTAGTTAACTGTGTGTTCTCTGGAGCCTACCTTCAAGGTTTAAATTCAAAACTGCTACTCCCTAACTGCAAATTTATAAGGTTGCATAACTTCCCTCTGCACCTGTTTCCTCATTAGTGAAATGGAGAACATGACAGCCCCTATCTTACTGGGCTGTCATGAACTATAAAAGCACTTTAAGGTACTCTGAGCAGTGCCTCGTGGTTAGTATGTGACTTAACAAATATTACATACAATTTATTAACTAAACCCATTGCTATCCATTTGATTATGACTGATAACAACACATTAACTTACAGTAAAACTGCCCCATAGGGTTTCCAAGGTTTCAATGTTGATGGAAGCATCCTCTCACATCTTCCTTTTCAGGAGTAGCTGGCAGGTTTGAACTCTGAACACTTTGGTCAGCAGTTGAGTGCTTAAACCACTGCCTCACCTTAATAATGACTATCGATCAGATTCAACCAGAGAAGCAAAACTCTAGGTGTTATACACAAAGGGATTTGTTACAAGGAAGGACTCCCTGGGTGGTGCAGTTAGCTTAATCAACAGAAAGATTTGAAGTTCAAATCCACCCAAAGATTTCTCAAAGAACTGGCAGCACAGAAGAAACAGAATTCTGAGAAATGTAATCTAACCTAGTCAAGTTGGCACATGACAAAGCCATCACAAGGACCAAGTAAATGGTTTTTTAGCTCGTCTAGCAATATGCAAAGCCAATTTAAAATCTATTGCCTACAGTTAATTGATCTTTGTGGCAGCAAATCAATTTCTTCTGATGTGAAGGTTTCTTGCAGGGTACTGTGGAATCATAAGACCATAGAGCTGTCCTCTATCTGTTTTCTCTTCCTGTAGCATTACACCCTGAGGGTAATACGACTTGAGTTTCCAAAGCAGTCCAAGGCTTATGCCATTGCTCAAGGAACACATGAAGGACCCAGACTCTCCTAGATTTCTACTCCATCACTGTGATTATGAGAGCTCTCTGCCCTCAGGCATTACTTCAATGTTACAGGCAGAAAGAAGAAGGAGACAATGAGGAAAAAGGACATCACCTATGGCTGCAAAACAAAGTTTTCCTAGAAATCACCACGAGGTTACACTTTATGTTTCATTGGTCAGAACAGTAGCAAGTGTCTACTCCTTGTAGCAGGAGAGTTTGGGTGTTGGAGTTTGGTTTCTGTTTTCTTCTTCTTTCTTTTTTTCTTTATTATTGACATATTGCTTAATCAACAAACAAACAAACAAACAAAAATGAGGATTTTTTTAGTAAGGAAGAAAAAAGGTCAAATGAACAGTGAATGGGGCAACTGGCATTGACTGCCACCAAACCAAAAAAAAAAAAAAAAAACAAAAACACTGCTATCAAGTCGATTCTGATTCATAGTGATCCCCATTGGTTTTCTAAGGTGGTAAATCTTTATGGAATTGCATTGCCCAGTCTTGCTTCTGTGGAGTGGCTGGAGGGTTTGAAGCACCAACCTCCTCGTTAACAGTCAGGTGCCTTAGGCACTATGCTACCAGAGCTCCAGAGTAAAATAAAAGAAACAGGGATACAAGGAAAGAAGTTACTGAAGACATCTAGGGAAGAGATGCTGGTGACTGACTTGGGCCAGGGTGGTTGTGGTGGATGTGGTGGATGTGGTTCAAGGTGGTGGTGAAGACAGAGCAATTGAAATGTGCAGAAGGATTTGATGTGGAGCAGAATGGTTGAAACCAACAATTTATGATCATCTTTGATTTAGTATTTGTTTTGGATGTTCACCAGTCAAATATCATTTGGTCACGCTGTGGTGGCTTACTTGTTGCTGTGGAGCTGGAAGCTATGCCACTGCTATTTCAAATATCATGGTGGACAGGTTTCAGCAGAGCTTCCACACTAAGACAGACCAGGAAGAGAGATTTGGCCAGGTCTACTTCTGAAAAAAAGAAAAAAGCCACTGGAAACCTTATGAATATGCTATTTCCAATAGCCTCATATGCATATGAGAGCTGAACAATGAATCCGTCAGACCATAGAAGAATCAATGTATTTGAATTGTGGTGTTGGCAAAGAATATTGAATGCACCATGGACTGCATGAAGAATTGACAAATCTGTCTTGGAAGAAGTACAGCCAGATTGCTGTACCTTGTCTCTCATATTTTGGTCATGTTGTCAGAAAGGACCAGTCCCAGAAGAAGATCATGCCAGGTAAAGTAGACTGTCAACAAAAAAGTAGAAGACCCTCAATGAGATGGGTTGATACAATGACTGCATCGATAACGTCAAGCATGGCAACAATTCTGAGAATGGCACAGGACCAGGTAGTGTTTTGTTATTTTACACATAGGGTCTCTATGAGTCAAAACCAACTCAGTGGCACCTAACAACAACGACATGTTTTTGGTGCAGCCTTACCTGGACTAAGTGACAATTCCATAGGATCCCTTGCTTTGCTCTTACTTTGTCAGTGATGAAGGTGGCTCCCAGGAACCCCTGATCAAAGTAAAAAATGAATAACTGTTATTTAAGATGATGGACTCCTATCAGGATGAAATAAAGGGGCAAAATCTAAGTGGATAATGTGGCCGTGTGTACAGTGGGTATGAGGTTGTGGTAGAAACAGGCTTGGAGACATTGTAAAATTCCAGCATTAACCATTACCATCAATGCCTGCAAACCACCTAAATTCTCTGAGCTTCAGCTTCCTGTTATCCAAAACAGGGAGAACAACACTTTCATCATAGAATTGTTAGGAGAGTTATTTGCATGAGAATGGCTTAGCTTGGTCCCTGACTC
>NW_006921811.1:794450-795825 GCF_000298275.1 Orycteropus afer afer | reverse complement strand
GATTGTAAAAATAAATACATAAAAGGATGCAGGGATTGAAGAGGAAGGGAGGGGTGGATTTCCCTTGAGTAGAATTCCAGTGGCGAAATAATGAGTCATGGAAATAGAGACCTTGGTTTAAATGACACACAAGGGCCACCTCCCTGTTCAACCTGTTTTCCACTTAGCGCTGTCAGGGTAAATCAGCACTCAGATGGGTCTGGAGGGCGTCAGGCTGCTCTGGCGTCTGATGGGAAGGTTGTCAGGGGCTTCAGCCATGCCTCCCATGCAGAGAGCCTCCTGTCATCAGACTAATCACGGCACCTTTTCCTCATGACAAATGGGCAGTTCTCTTCAATCTCCAGAAACCTCTGATCAATTAACTGCTATTTAAACCAATCAAAGTAATTGAGATGTGGGGTTTAATTAGCTTTATAAAGGTTACATACTGCAGCAGAGAATCCGGAAATGGAGGCAAGACAGGATGGGTGGACATGCAGAGAGGAAAGAGGAGGCATCTCATTGGTAAGAAAGCTGGGAGAAGTCAGCGAGAGATGCAGCATTTCCCCCTGAGGGCAGAGCAGATGGTCCACTCAGGGAGCTCTCAGAAGGGAAGCAACCTCTCTTTTGAATAACTAATGTGTATGTATTTCTTTCTCTTCATTCCTCACATATTTGCCTCCAGCTCAGTCCATGGCCTCATTAGCCCTATGCTTACCTCTCCAGGTGATGGTGAGGAATTAATGGTATGACACAAGTGAGGTTTGATGAGGGAGATTTTTTAACCACAACAGAATATTTATTAAATCCATGAATTCATGACATGAGAGCAAGCTCAGAAAGAGTTTCCAGAGACAAAAAGTGAGCTCTCCCTTTTTTCCACTGACTATGACATGGACACAAAATTTTGTTCCCCAACAGCATCACAATCTGAAAACTTCATCATGCCCCAGATCAGTGCAATATTCCTCTCTGAGCAATCCTTGGGAGGGCATGGTGAAAACTTAAGGGTGTGACACACATTAAGGTGTTAGCCAGCACCAAGCATACTTGAGGATCTTGGTTAGTCTTTAATATGATTGTTTCATCTCCCTGAATTCCATCAAAGTTAACTCTTTGCTGTTACTTCAAAAATTTCTCCTTCATCTCTCCCCCACCCAATTCTAGCAAATTGCTAATATCAAGACATCATTTTTACATATCTGGCCAGCTTCTTCCTTTTTGACCACACAAATTCCTTTCCTTTATTTTTATTTTTATTTTTTTTTTTGTTGTTGGATTGGCTGGAAACCTTCCTTCATGTATCATAAGCACAAGAAGAAACTTACTCCCCTAAACTCAAAGAATAATTGCTCAAGATGGGATTGTACATGTATATGGCAGCCAATGGGTTTCT
>NW_006921811.1:776867-777830 GCF_000298275.1 Orycteropus afer afer | reverse complement strand
TGTATTTAAGGTCATTTTCCTATCTCAATATCCTTAACTTAATTACATCCACAAAAACTTTCTCTCCTAATAAGGAAACATTTACTGGTTCCAGATATTAGGTCTTTATATTGTTTGGGGGCCAGCACTCATTCTACTACATCTTTCTTACTTCTTTTCTTCTAATTCTAGCTCTGCTTCCCATACTGGATTATCCATCTCTTATCTGAATATTGATTTAAAAGTTCATATTTAACTTTACCATGGTACATATAATGATGACAGTTCTGAAGATGATGACTAGATGATCATGTTCATGATTGTTAAGATCAATACATTGATGACAATATACTGGACACAATTCTAAGAGTATCAGTGATATTATATCAACTCATTAACTCATTAACTCATTAACACAATTTTAAGATGTAGGTGCAATGCTTACCCCATTTTGAAGATCATAAAATGGAATTTTTATATCTAGTAAATTGTGGAGTTAGTATTTGAGTCCCAGCAATCTGATTTGACCCTGTATAATATTTCACCATGATAAATTATTCATATGCTGTCTCCCCATTGCACTATTAGGTCCTGGAAGCCAGCTAATATTCCAGCACCTAGCATGAAATTTAAGTGTAGCTGTTTTAGAGAAATTAAGTTACAGACTTAAATTCTAAACCAGATTCTGCCTTTAATCTGATGTGGGGCTTCTACATGTTTGTAAGCCTTCTGGAATCTCAACTATTTAATGAAAGTGTTGGCCTTTGAGCCTGAGTGGGGTAAATGGTTAAGCCTCAACCAATGAAAGGTTGGCAGTTCAAATCCACCCTGAAGTGTTTCTGAAGAAAGATCTGAAGATCTACTTCTGAAAGGTCACAGCCATTGCACACCCTATAGAGGGAAGTTCTACTCTGAAACACATGGTGTTGCCATGAGTTGGAATCATCTTGAGGGCAACTGGATTTTAGACTTTGGAATATTGTT
>NW_006921811.1:774978-776242 GCF_000298275.1 Orycteropus afer afer | reverse complement strand
CTTCTAGATGCTCATAAATATTAATTGATAATAAGGGGGAAATTTTGAAAAAGTTATCAAGAGCATTATACAGTTTTGACTTGGTCTCTGAGAGCTCTGAGAAACCCTCTTTACTTAGAATAATAATCATGGAAGCACAAACCCAATAAAGGACATTAGATTAAACTCAGAATGGCACTGCATGTAATTAGCTTTCATTATTATTAATGTGTATCTTACAGAATCTTAGTGGTCCAATAGTTAAGTGCTCAGATACTAACAGAAAACTTGGTGGTTCAAATCCCCCCAGTGGCTCTGTGGGTGAAGGACCTGGCCATCTGCTCCCATAAATGTTTTAGCCTAGGATAGCTTATGCCACAGTTCTCCTCTGTCACGTGAAGTCACTGTGAATGACTCTTAACAACCACAATGTGTATCATGGCCGTGTGTGCTGTGTGATTGGGAGAAGTCCATTTTAATGACAGCACTGCCTTTCTGCTATTGTCATTCTTGTTTTTGGTGGTTTGGTTTTGGCTTCTAGCATGAAGTGACGATTTCACACTGCTCAGAAGACGCTTGCTAGAATGGAACACAGCTCAGGCTTTGGACCTTCATTGTGAGTTTACCCTAACATCTTTATTTGGTCAAAATATTAGACCCTGCCAGTTAGTTCTGGGACAGTGGACAAACTCCTCCACCCCAGTTCCTGTGAAATAAAGGAAACAATGTTCGGTTTAGAGGTGACAGAGATGGAGAGATGATTGATGGTCAGGAGGATGAGTTCCTGTGACCACCATCCCCATCTGAGTTTCTACACTAGGCTTCTGTGGAAGAAATGGAAATTTCCCTTTCCTAACCATCACATCCAGAAAATCATTCTCTTCATTTCTGGTTCAGATTTAGTTCTGAATTTTTATCTGGATTTAATATGGAGATATGTAGAGATATAATGATTGTTATTATTTGTAATATCTTCATTGAGTATATCTGGCAGTTCAGGCTATCTGCTCTCATAAAAATTAAACCCCAAATCAAACCCATTGCCATAAGGTGAATTTTGATGTCAAGTCCATTGTCATAGAGTGGATTTTGACTCTTAGTGACCTTATAGGCTAGAGCAGAACTGCCCAATAGGCTTTCCAAAGTTTTTAATGTTTATGGAAATAGACTACCACATCTTTCTACCATGAAACAGGTGGTGGGTTTGACCTAACTACTGTTCAGTAAACAGCCAAGTGCATAAACACTGCCACCAGGGTTCTTTCCCATAATGATTCCAAAAAAA
>NW_006921811.1:768933-774278 GCF_000298275.1 Orycteropus afer afer | reverse complement strand
AGTTGCTCCTTGGAAGGAAGACTGGACAATCTACTTCTGTAGAGATACCTCTTCAGAATCCTATAATATTTTCACTATTCCAAAAGAATCCTCATACCATGAATAGTCATTCTTTTTCCTCCCTTCACCTCTTCCCACCTCCCAGTTTCTGGTGACTACTAATATATTTTATGTCTGTGTGGATTTGCCTATTCTGGGAATTTCCTATAAATGGAACCATGTAACATGTAGCCATTTCTATCTGGCTTCTCATTAGCATAATTCTCTCAAAATGTATCTGTGCTATGCCATGTCTATTCTATATCATGTGCAGGACTTCCTCATATCTACACACTGCCAAACAATTTTCTTACCCCTGTTTCTCTGTTTTCCATTGTGTTGCCATTGTCCTTGAATAGTGAAAAAAGAACCAAGGACCATTTTAATATGGGCACGACACATTTATTACAAATAAAAAGCAAATGTATTGCACTCAAAACAAGTTTAAATATAGGCAAATGTAGGAAGAGTTGATTACTCACTCACACCATAGTGATATAGACAGAACAAACACACATACACATACACTTTGCCAAAGCAGCAATGCTCATATTTCAAATAGCACTTCTGCTTTCAGCAAAATGATATCAACAAACACTTGAATATGATGTTAATCCTTTAGTTTATGATGATTTTACACTCTTGTTTGTGATTAGTTTATAAATTTATTTTAGGATTTGTGCTGGAATGAACGTTACAAACATAAGGTGTTAATGAACTTGCATGGATAAATACTTAAGTTATATTATAATAAAATAATCCAAGGCTACACTGGAATGTACATGAGAAGGCTTTTCTTGCAGATGGAGTCAGTGCATGACTGAAGTTGGAGAAGCACTGCTCGCATACAGAAGCCAGGCAAAGCTCTTGGGGGACTTTCAGAAGGAGTTTATATGCAGGCTGAAGGCATGTCTTTAGGCCACAATGACAACATAAAGAGATGAGAGAGACTATCTCCCCATGAAGGCCAGGAAGCTGCATGCTACCAAAAGACAAATAAAACTCTTGGGTAGAAGCTAATTAAAAATAATGAGGAGAGGATGATTTTCTGCCAGGGAAATAAGTAAAGTGAGAGAACATTTGAGGGACTATTGTGAAGAGGACCAGCCCAGAAGGAAAAGGCCTGAATTAAAATACTGTTTCTCCCCAGCATTCAAGAAGTCTTGTTTTCTGCATAACTCAACTTGTTTGAGCCTCAGTTTCTTCAACTTGAAGACGTGTCCCTTGAAGATTTCTCCTGTGCATCAAATAACATTACAGAAGTGACAGTGCTTTTTTTCAGCCACAAAGCCCTGTGCATATGTTAGTAATGTGCTATGTTTCCTTGTATCAGATGACCACAAAAGATCTCTGGAAATGTTTCTGAGTCGGGGCCGACTCGACGGCACATAACAACAACAACAACAGGAAGTATTTTGGAACCAGGAAAATACCTACACAGACAATCCCGCCTAGGTTTGAATTATTTTGGCCTTGAGCAAGTTCTTGATCTTTCTGAGCCTCAGTTTCTTTGACTGTAAAGAGGAGGGAATGAAAATTACCTTCTGGGGCATGAAAGCATTATGTGTGTTAATATGTGCACTTCCTTTAGTCCCTTTGGGCTCAAATAGGAAAGTGATTCATTGGAACAATAAATATGTGTTTATAGTAAATGACACACATACTGATGAAGATAAAAGACCAAAGCTTCAGTATGGACTAAACCAGAACATAAAGAAAATGAAGAGGCTCACAACTGGACAGAAAAGCAACATCATGACAAATGGAGAAAACAAAGAAGTTGTCAAGGATTTCATTCTACATGGATCAACAATCAACACTCACGGAAGCAGCAGTCAAGAAATTAAACAATATCTTGCATTGGGAAAATGTTGCAAAAGACTTCCTGAAAGTGGTAGAAAGAAAAGATTCCTCTTTGAGGCCTAAGATGCACCTGATCTGACCCAAGCCATGGACTCTTCAATCACCTCATGAACCAAAATGAACTCACTACGATCAAGGCAGTTCTGACTCATAGCGACCCCTCCTTGACTTTCTGAGGTGGTGCAGAAGTAGATTGCCCATCTTCCCTTCCAAGGAGTGGCTGGTGGGTTTGGCAGGCATCTGGTTAGCAGTCAAATACCTTAGGCACTATGCCATCAGAGCTCCAATCACCTCATATACATACAAAATTTGGTCAGTTTTTTTTTTTTTTTTAAAGACAAGAACTGATGATTTGAGCTATGGTTATAGCTGAGAATATTGAACATACTATGGACTGCCAGAAGAGCAAACATATCAGTCTTAGAAGGAAAAACAACCAGAATGTCCCTTAGAAATGGTGGTGGAGAAACTGTCTTTTTTACTTTGGTCAGGTCTTCAGCAAAGACCAATCACTAGAAAAGGACATCCGGTTTAGTAAAGTAAACCAAAAACACCAAATGCATTGCCATCGAGTCAGATCCGACTCATAGCGACCCCTCCTTGGGTTTCTGAGGCAGTATCACTACAGAAGTAGATTGCCTAACCTTTTTCCAGAGAAGTGGCTGGTGGGTTTGAACCGCCAGCCTTCTGGTTAGCAGTCAAATGCCTTAGGCACTATGCCACCAGAGTGCCCCGAGTAAAGTAGGGGATCAGCAAAAACAAGGGAAACTTTAAGTTAGATGGATTGATAAAACAGCTGCAACAATGGACTCAAACCCACCAAGGATCACGAAGATGGTGCAGGATTGGACAGTGTTTGGTGTTACACATGGGATTCCCATCCGTGAGTCATACCTAATTCAATGGCAAGTATCCACAACAGCACAACTAAGGGACAATAATCTCAGATAAAGTCTGAGAGCAAATCTCATGAATGCTTGCATCTGGGAGAGTTGTTATCCAAACTGGCACCAGAGGCCTGAGCCTGAGGAGTTTATGGATCTTCTACTTAATGTGCATCTGCTGATGGGGTCGACTTCTCTTCCTACATATCTACTCACTTCTATCTCTAGCACCCAGCTTTCTTTGTTTACTTGGATTTAGTACTGTCTCTTAATTTCACTTAGTCTCTTGGGACATGGCTTCAGTTCAAGGCCTCCTCTCAACTTATGCCAACCTTATAATGGCCTTGTTTCTTCCATGTTTTCTGACTCCAAATTTGTGAGAAATTAGAGGTCCAGGTTCATCTTTTTCACACCAAGAATCTAGCTTTGTTGCTGTGATGTGCCATTGAGTCATCTCCAACTCACAGTGACCTTATGTACAACAGAATGAAACACTGACCAGTCCTGAGCCAACCTCACCATCCCTACTATATCTCAGCTCATTCATCTTTAGAGTCTCACCAACTCAGATGAAAATCTGCCTCCAATTTTTATTAACTCAGTGAATTTAAGACAACTGTTAAATTTCAGACTCTTAATTTTTTCATTGTCACACAAGGAAAGGGATAGTTCTCACCATCGGTGAGTTCAATCATTTAAGGAGGTAGCATATGGTCAAGAACCAGTGGAATTGAAAGAAAAGATCCTGGGTGTACTAAAGCCAATGGCAAAACAAACAAGGCTCCAGGAATTGATGGAATACCAATTGAGATGTTTCAACAAATGGATGAAGTGCTGAAAGTGCTCACTTGTCTATGCCAAGATTTGGAAAAAAAGCTATCTGGCCAGCTGACTGGAAGAGATTCATATTTTTGCTCATTCCTAATCAAAGTGATCCAACAGAATGCAGAAACTTTTGAAAATCATTAATACCACACACAAGTAAAATTTTGCTGAGAACCATGCAAAAATGTTTGCAGCAGTAAGTCAACTGGCAGAAATTCAAGCCAGATTCATAAGAGAATGTTGAGTGAGGGATGTCATTGCAGATGTCAGATGGATTTGGGCTGATAGCAGAGAATAACAGAAAGATATTTACCAGTGTTTACTGGCTATAGAGAGGCATTTGACTGTGTGAATAATAACTAATTACGAATAACATTGCAAAGAATGGGGATTCCAGAACATTTAATTGTGCTCATGAGGAACCCGTACATAGTCCAAGAAGCAGTCATTCAAACAGAACAAAGGGATACTAAATGATTTAAAATCAGGAAGGTTGTGCATCAGGGTTGTATCCTTCCACAATATTTATTCAATCTGTATGATGAGCAAATGATGCAAGAAACTGGACTCTCTGAGCAAGAATGTGCCATCAGCTGTGGAACAAGACTCATTAACAAGCTGTGATATGCAGATGGCACAATCTTGCTTGCTGAAAGGGAAGAAGACTTGGAGCCATTACTGATGAATATTAAAGACTACAGTCTGCAGTATGGATTACACCTCAACATAAAGAAAACACAATTCTCACAGCTGGACCAATAAGCAACATCATGATCAAGGGAGAAAAGTTTGAAATCGTCAAGGATTTTATTTTACTTTAATCCACTATCAATGCCCATGGAAGTAGCAGTCAAAAATAAAACAATGCATTGCATTGGGAAAATCTGCTATGAAAATACCTCTTTAAAGTGTTCAAAAGCAAGAATGTCACTTTGAGGACTAAGGTGTAAAGGACTCAAGTCATGGCATTTTTAATCACCTCATGGGCATGTGAAAACTGGGCAAAGGATAAGAAAGACTGAAGAAAAATGGATGCATTTGAATTATGGTGTCGGTGAAGAATATTAAATATACCATAGACTGATAGAAGAATGAACAAATCTGTCTTGGAATAAGTACAGCCAGAATGGTACTTAGAAGTAAGGGTGGCAAGGATTTATCTCTCATGTTGTTGTTGTTGTTATGTGCCATCGAGTCGGACCCGACTCATAGCGACCCCTCCTTGGGTTGCCGAGGTGGTATCACTAGGGAAGTAGATTGCCCAACCTTCCTTCCAAGGAGTGGCTGGTGGTTTGAACCTCCAGCCTTCTGGTTAGCAGTCAAGTGTCTCAGGCACTATGCTACCAGAGCTCCCTTATCTCTCATAGTACTTTGTAGATGTTATCAGGAGAGACCAAGCCTTGGAGAAAGATATGATTGTAAAGTAGAGGGTCAGCACAAAACAGAAAGACTTTCACTGAGATAGATTGACACAGTGGCTGCAACAATGGGTCCAAGTGTAGCAACAAATTGGAGAATGGTGCAGGACTGGTCAATGTTTCATTCTGTAGAACACAGAGTCACTATCAGTTGGGGCCAAATCAATGGTACCTAACAACAACACTCCCATTGGATTCCTGTGAGCAATAATTCAGGTTGTTGTTGTTAAGTAGTGTATGAGATTTGTTTAGTTTAGTATCTGGTATATATTGAGCATTAAAAAAAAAAAAATGCTATTCTTGTGATCATAGTCCC
>NW_006921811.1:766811-768706 GCF_000298275.1 Orycteropus afer afer | reverse complement strand
CAGAGCTCCTCGGAAGGAAGGTTGGGCAATCCTACTTCTGTAGTGATACTGCCTCGGAAACCCAAGGAGGGGTCGCTATGAGTCGGGCCGACTCGACGGCACATAACAACAACAGAAGACTTCTGCTTGCACGGAGTTCCTCTTCAGCTGCTGGGTCCTTTGGTTCACCTTCGAGGTCTGCCCGTAGGAATGTTAAAGCTTTGTCATCTGCGGCAGGTGGAGTAGTGCCTCCCTGACCTTAGTTTCAGAGTGTAGCAACAATCATTTAGCACTTTCTCTTGGTTTCCATATGAATTTATCAAAAAGTTTTTTTTTAATTATTCAGAATAACAAAAATTGAAAGATAAGTGAATAATTTAAGAACCATTTGTGTACCTGCCCTCCAGAATGAATAGTTATTAACATTTTACAATATTTGCCTCTATAACATTTATAACATTACTACAGAGTTGGGGTAGGATACAAATAGGATGAATTTGGTATGAAATCTAGAAGTCAAATATTTATATGCCTAATCCAGAAATAATATGCTGAAGTTTTAAACTTTTTATGCAAATAATATTATACCATGTGTATCTTTTGGTAATTAGCTTTGATTTCATTCAATACATTTTTTTTTTAATGTCTATAATGAATGAAGGCCAGGTCTGTGTGCATAGATCTAGTTTATTTCATTCATTTTAATTGCTGAATTATATTCCACTGATGAAAGTTTACACTGGATTTTCAGATTTTGCCTACAATATCTGTCACCTAGAGACCAGGGGATCTAATACTTGAG
Organism: Orycteropus afer afer; assembly: GCF_000298275.1. Lineage (NCBI taxonomy): Eukaryota > Metazoa > Chordata > Mammalia > Tubulidentata > Orycteropodidae > Orycteropus > Orycteropus afer. The sequence goes on along the minus strand of NW_006921811.1, from coordinate 767,925 downwards.
GGCCTGCACACATTCTGATTCAAGGGGCAGCCACCATGTAACATTCTCTCACTCTCCTCTGGGGATCAAGGCTGGTTTTCCCCTTTTGAGTTCTGAGTAAAACTTAACCATTCCATACACTTCCTCTCTTTGGGTGAATTCCCTTTTGACCAAAACTATATGTTGAGTTTTTTAAGACCATGGAATAACTCACATAAGATACAAAGACAGCAAAGAATGGAGAGGAAAAGGGAGAGGGAGATGGTGGCAGAAGTTGAGGCAGAGATGATGTGATGTGATTATAGATGCGGATAGTGATATGGATACATTTTGAGTGTTCTGAAGGAGTCATCCTAGAAATAGATTTTCATGGTGTTTCCTCAGTTTATCAAATATCTTCATACATGCCTAAAATCCAGCAGAGGAAACACAGTACCCAAGTTCACCAAGAACACTTCAGACTTCCAATCTCCTTCAATATTCATTTAATTGTTCTGTGTGCCTTACAGGGATTCCCGTGCATGGAATTTCTTTTAGAAACAGTCAGTTTGTCTTTCCCTTCTGGAAATGAGAACCACACCACTGGTTCTGATCATGTTACATTTTTTTCTCTGGCTGCCAGGAAGCTCAGACCAAATTTGTTGCTAGATTGTAGTAGGGAGTTGTGCCCTTTCTTTCAGTGCTGAAGGTCTACTTCTGCTTCATTTGGTTATTTCTCAACATGTGGCTATTAGTCCAAGCTGACCCAATTCTCTGATAAAAAGAAGTCATAATTAATATTGCCATGTAATTATTGTGCAAACTCGGGCACTTGTGAGAATGGAAGAAGGAGATAAAAGTAGGAAATATAAATGTTTTGAAACATACTTGATATCAAACCAAACCCAAATCTGTTGTGGATTTTGATTCATAGAAAGTCTATGTGGTCATATATAAATGCACCTTTTACAGCTCCATGTCACAAAGCTTCTTTGTTGTTCAAACAACTTCTAACTTTGAGGATTATTCTGATGCTCTGTCATGGGTTTAAGACTTTGGAATGTCCTGTGGACTGTGACATGATGGCAGCCTTCCTGTGATGAGTGGAAACTGTTCCAAAGCATTCAGGCAACTTCATACTCCGATATGTGTGTGT
>NW_006921811.1:757058-764837 GCF_000298275.1 Orycteropus afer afer | reverse complement strand
CATCACTTTTCCCACTGAGCCCAGTAACTAACAGCCTACTGGAGTCATACATTTCACATGGTGGTGGATGAAGTGCCTGGTGCACCAAGTCCCCAGCAGGGGCAGTAGCATAGGATACTTTCCCCCTCCTTCTATTTCCCCAGCTCTCTTTCTCTCCACTCCCTACATGGAGCTCACCCTCTCAGACTACTCCTGTCTCTGAGGACTTCATTATTTACCAGTGAGTGTTCTTGGAAAGAATGTACCGCTTGCATTGTGCAGAGAATGAATTGAGAAAAGAGAAGTTAGTTATGTCTGATTCTCCTTCAGATTTGATCACGTACCAGAGTGAACACTCTGCTCACTGTGCACGGATGTCTTATGGCATGTAGATGACACTACGGAGAGAGCCAGGTGTACATAGTAACTTCCAACCCATCCTGACTTATTGTAATGCAAGCATTAATGGTGATAAGAGATAGATAGATAGATAGATGGATAGTTGATGGATGAATGATAGAGAGAGAGAGATAGACAGATAGATAAGTAGATAGATGATACAAAGAGTCAAGCCAATAAAATAAATGGATTGAAGTTTATTTAATATACAATTGGACACTATTTCCAACCAAAGAGTAAAATATGTTCCAAACAAGAAATAATTTCAAAGATTCCTATGCCCCATCTTATTGCTAGGGATTGTATATTGTCAGAGACAGGGCCAGGATAATGTTTACATTATAACTTCTGTACCCATTCCAAAGAAAGGTGATCCCATGGAATGTAGAAATTATTGAACAATATCATATGCAAGTAAAATCTTACTGAAGAGAATTCAAAAATGGTTGCAGCAGTATATTCACAGGGAGCTTCCAGAAAAGCAAGCTGGATGCATAAGAGGATGCGGAATGAGGGATATCATTGCTGATGTCAGATGCATCTTAACTGAAGGCAAAGAATACCAGAAAGATTTTTACTTATGTTTTATTGACTATGCAAAGCATTCGATTGTGTGGATCATAACAAATTATAGATAACACTGAGAAGAATCAGAATTCCAGAACACTTGGCTGTACTCATGAGGAACCTGTATATAGATCTGAAAGCTGTCATTCAAATAGAACAAGGGGATATTGCATGGTTCAAAGTCAAGAAGAGAGTGTGTCAAGGTTGTATCCATACTTATTCAACTTCTATGCTGAGAAAACAACCCGAGAAGCTGGATTAAGTGAAGAAGAACATGGCATCAGGATTGGAGGAAGACTCATTAACAACCTGCGATACACAGATGGCACAACTTTGCTTGCTGAAAGTGAGGATCACTTGAAGCAATTACTGATGAAGATTAAAGACTACAGTCTGCGGTATGGATTACACCTCAACATAAAGAAAACAAAAATCCTCACTAGTCCAATAAACAGCTTCATGATAAAAGGAGAAAAGATTGAAGTTGCCAACGACTTTATATTACTTGGTTCTACAATGAGGAATATTATTGGTTATGTCAGATGCATCTTAGCTGATAGCAAAGAACACCAGAAAGATGTTTATATATGTTTACTTATGCTTTATAGACTATGCAAAAGCAAAATCAATCTTATTTAGATTTCATGCCAGATACTATTATTAATCTGCATTCTGTCTGTCAGTTTGCTGTACTGTGCTTGTTTGCATCTAGCTGTGATGTTAGGCTATGCCACTGGTATTTCAAATACCTACAGAGGCACCCATAATTGACAGGTTTCAGCAGAGCTTCCAGACTAAAACAGACTAGGAAGAAGGACCTAGTGATATACTTCTTGGAAATAGCCCATTGAAACTCATGGTCTTTGCAGAACATTGTCTGACCTACTTGCTTTGGACACATCAACAGGAAATATCAGTTGTTGGAGGAGGACATCATGCTTGATGAAGGAGAGGGCCAGTGGGGGTGTGGAAAACCTTAAGTGACATAAGTTGACACAATAACTACAATGATGGACTCAAACACATGATGATCATGAGGATGACAGAATATTCACTTTTGTACATAACCTTACCATGAGTAAGAGTCAATTTGATGCCATCTGTCTACTGAGGAACAGAGTTTTAAATTCTTGTGGAATAATATTTCTGGAGCCATGGAAGTTGACAATGACTCACTCAAACTATCACCTTGAGATAATTTTTGAACCTTAAGCCATGAGGAAACTTTTTCTCTGAATGTCATCTGTAAGTCAAACAGTAGTTTAGCTGATTAGCCAGGAATGTTTGCTTTGGGCATTGGTCTTTTTTAAACAATTATCTAGGTGTAGTCAGTTTCAACAACAAAAACTCCAAAGGTCAGACTAGAAGATGTGTTTTAGTATCTACAGTAATTACTTGAATAGTTCTTCAAGAAAAACTTGCCTGCATGTCCACAACTTATTGTTGCTATTGTTGTTAGGTGCCATCAAGTCATCTCCAACTCATAGCCACCCTGTGTACAGCAGAACGAAACACTGCCTGGTCCTGTGCCAGCCTCATGATCCTCGCTATACCTGGGATCATCATTGCAGCCACTGTGTCTATCCATCCATCTCGGTGAGGGCCTTCCTTTGTTCACTGACCCTCACCACTTTCCCAAGCATGATATCATTCTCCAAGGAATGGTTCCTTCTGACAGCATGACCAAAGTAGGTGAGGTGAAGTCTGGCCATCTCACTTCTAAGGAGGAGTCTGGATGTACTTCTCCTAGGACAAACTTGTTAGTCATTTTAGCAGACCATGGGACTCTTAGCATTCTTTTCAAACACCACACCTCAAAAGCATCAACTCGTCTTTGGTCTTCCTTATTCATTGTCCAGTTCTCACACACATAAGAGGTGATTGAAAACACCATGGCTTGGATTAGGTACACCTTAGACTCCAAGGAGACATCTTTGTTCTTCATCACTTGAAATCGTTCTTTTGCAGCAGATTTGTCCAATGCAATATACCATCTGACGTCTTGACTGCTGCTTCCATTGGTGTTGATTGTAGAACCAAATAATATGAAGTCCTTGACAACATCAATCTTTTCTCCATTTATCATGAAGCTCTTTATTGGATTAGTTGTGAGGATTTTTGTTTTCTTTGTATTGAGGTTTGATCCATAATACAGACTGCAGTCTTTAATCTTTATCAATAAGTGCTTCAAGTCTTCCTCACTTTCAGCAAGCAAAGATGTGCCATCTGTGTATTGCAGATTTTTAATGAGTCTTCCTCCAATCCTGATGACACATTCTTACTCATATAATCCAGCTTCTTGGATTATTTGCTCAGCATAAACATTGAATAAGTATGGTGAATGATACAGCCTTGACACACCCCCTTCTTGATTTTCAACCATTCAGTATCCTCTTGTTCTGTTTGAACGACAGCCTCCTGATCTATGTACAGGTTTCTCATGAGTACAATCACGTGTTCTGGAATTCCCATTCTTTTCAATGTTATCCATAAGTTATTATGATCCACACAATCAAATGCTTTTTCATAGTCAATGAAACATAAGTAAACATCTTTCTGATATTCTTTGCTTTTAGCCAAGATCCACCTGACATCAGCAATATCCCTCAATATCCCTAGGATATCTCTCATTCCACATCCTCTTCTGAATCCAGGTTGGATTTCTGCAAATTCTCTGTGAATATACTGCTGCAACAATTTTTGAATTCTCTTCAGTAAGATTTTACTTGCATGGGATATTAATGAAATTGTTTGATAATTTCCTCATTCTGTGGGATCACCTTTCTTTGGAATGGGTACAAACATGGACCTCTTCCGGTCAGTTGGCCAGGTAGCTGTCTTCCAAATCTCTTGGCGTAGCCTAGCGAGTGCCTCCAGCATGGCATTTGTTTGCTGAAAAACTCAATGGGTATTCCGTCAATTCCTGGAACCTTGTTTTTTCCAATTCCTTCAGGGCAGTTTCAACTTCTTCCTTCAATACCACTGGTTCTTGATCACATTCTATTTCCTGATATTGGATGAACATCAACCAATTCTTTTTTGGTACTGTGACTCTGTATTCCCTCCATCTTCTTTTCATGTTTCTTACATCATTCAATATTTTGCCCATAGAATCTTACAATATTGCAACTGGTGGCTTAATTTTTTTTCTTCAGTTCTTTCAGCTTGAGAAATGCTGAGCACATTCTTCCCTTTTGGTTTTCTAACTCCAGGTCTTTGCACATTTCACTAGAGTAATTGGCTTTGTCTGCTTGAGCTGCTCTTTGAAATCTTCTGTTCAGCTCTTTTATCTTATAATTTCTTCCATTTGCTTTAGCTAATCTCCCCTCAAGGACAAATTTCAGAGTCCCTTCTGACATCCATTTTGGTCTTTTCTTCTTGTCTTGTCTTTTTAATGACCTCTTGCTTATTTCATGGATGATGTTCTTGATGACATTCCACAATCCCTCTGGTTTTGGGCCCTTGGTATTCAATGCATAAAATCTATTCATTAAATTATCTCTAAATGCAGGAGGGCTATTTTGAGTTTTTATTATCAAGATAATATTTTAGCTCTTGTGGACTTGTTTTAATTGTCTTCAACTTCAACTTGAATGTGCATATGCACAGTTGATGTTCTGTTCCACATTCAGCTCCTGGCCTTGTTTTGACTGAAGATATTGAACATTTCCATCACATCTTGCCACAGATATAGTCAATCTGACTCCTATGTACTCCATCTGGTGAAGTCTGCATGTATATTCGTCACTTATGTTGCTGAAAAAAGGTATTTGCAAATGAATAAGTTATTGGTCTTGCAAAATTCTATCACACAATCTCCAGTGTTATTTCTATCATCAAGGCCATATTTTCCAACTACCAGTAACTCTCCTTTGTTTCCAACTTTTGCATTCCAGTCACCGGTGATAATCAACATATCTTGACTGTATATTTGGTCAATTTCAGACTGTAGAACTTGCTAAAAATCTCCAATTTCTTCATCTTCAGATTTGGTGGTCAGTGTGTAATTTTGAATAATACTATTCAACTAGTCTTCCTTGTAAGTGTATGGATATTATCCTATCACTGACAGTGTTGTACTTCAGAAGAGATCCTGAAATACTCTTTGTGACAATGAATGCCACACCATTCCTCTTCACAGTGTATTAGGGCTGTTAATAAAGTATTCCAGTAATATATCTGACTGTGTTTCACTGCTATTCAAAAGGTTTTCACTGGCCAGTTGTTTGAAAAGTGGATGGCCTTTTCCTTCTTCTGAGTCTGTCTTAGCCCAAAAGCTCCACTGAAACCTGTCCACCATGGGTAACCCTGCTGACATTTTTAACGTGGTAGCATAAACTCCAGACTCTCACCAATACATAAGCTACCACAGGATAACAAACTGACAGACAAGTTTGTCTCCCTTTGTTGTTCCTAACCCCTATGCACGTGCCTACCTCGGCCAACAGCCATGAAACAGAGCTGCCCACAAGCAAAAAGCGGCCTCTCATCCCAGGCCTGCATACCTTGCCCTGGCCTTAATATAGAGCCCCACCAAAGTGAAAAGCAACCTGTAGTCCTGGGCCCAACTCCCTCAGGCCCTGGCCTTAATATAGAGCCAAACCCAAGTGAAAAACAGCCTCCAAAGACTTGGCCTACCTTCCTTAGGCCCCATTCTTAATATGGAGCCACACCCAAGTGAAAAGCAGTCCCCAGGCCTAGGCCCAACCACCTCAGGCCCCAGCCTTAGTATAGAGACACACCCAAGTGAAAAGCAGTCCACAGCCTTGAGTCCAACTACCTTAGACCCTGGCCTTGGTATAGAGCCACACCCAAGTGAACAGCAGGCTCCAAGACCCAGGCCTGTGTACTTCTGGCCAGGTCCTTAATGTAGAGCCACCCCCAAGTGAAAAGAAGGTTAATTTTGTATGTCAACTTGACTAAGCCTGGTTGAGTGGCTGGGCAGCTGGATGTAGTATTTCTCATGATGAAACTGATAATCAAGTCCATGGTGGACTCTACTGTGAGTAGCTGAGTAGCTGCCTTTAGTTATGTGGTCTCCTTCCTGTATATAAGAAACAGCTTTGGGAATGGTCTCTAGCTTATGGTATGCTGGAACACTGCATGTAGCCATGTCAGTGTTCAGCAGCCTGCCAAGCTCTGCTGACCTTGGGACTTTCCATGAACTTGAATTAATTGCCTGCTGTGTGGGTTGGTAACATCAGGACTGTGCCATTTTATTTGTCGACCTTGGGCTTGTTAGCCTCAGCAGCCAGTAGCCTGAGTGAAGAGATGCCTCTGGCTTCAGTGGGCTGGAAGCAAGAGACAGAGCTGAAGCCCGAGGTTGAGGGGCTTTCACAAAGCCCCTATGGTCTGGCACTTTGAACTCAGACTTCTAGACTCCCAAACTATAAGAGAATAAACTCTTGTTTGTTAAGGCATCCTGTTTGTGGTAGATTCCTGTCAGAGTGGCACTAGGTAACCAGAACACAGCCCCAATAAAGAGCTGTGCCCAAGTGAAATGCAGCCTCTAAGCCCTGTTCTTCAGTCTAAGCCAGTTGTGGTCCAGAAACTCATCACCTCAATAATTAATATGAACCAGTGAAATGTGAGGAGATATTTGCTTGGAGTTTCTAGGAAAGAGAAACCAGTCTCTATCTTCTACACTTCAAGGTATCCACCTGACTCTAATTTGAACAGTGGTGGAGGTAATAGAAGGCTTAGCTTCTTACACTTGCTAGCAGTCTGCTTTTGACAGGAAGAGTCAAGGATCTAATAACCTTCCTTCCTTTCTTATTTCCTCCTGTCTGCTTGTTTTTCCCCATGTGTGTCTTCAGGATCATTCCCATATAAGCTATTTTGGATAGAAGTTGCTAAGATGGCTCCTGCTCCAAATGATACAAGTTTAATTTTCCCCATTGTCAGGCAGTCTGTCACTTGAGACAAATTGTGTAGGCCCTTTAGGGCTTGTTGATATCAATTCAGCTGCACAGGCTGAATTCTGCACCATCTCTAGGACTGACAAAACAGTTACTGTTGAGTTAATCCCAACTCATGGTAACCTCATGTGTTGCAGAAAAGAACTCTGTTCCACCAAGTTTCAAGACTGTGAGCTTTTGAACACAAATCTCCAGGCCTGTCTTCTGAGGCACTCTGGGTCCGCCCAGTCAATCTTTTGATTACTAGTGGAGTGCAGAACCATTTTCATCATAAGGGGACTCCTGTAGGGCCCACCTCAGAATCAAAACAAAAACCAAACCCAATGCCTTCCAGTTGATTCTGATTCATAGTGGACCTATTGGATAGAGTAGAACAATCTTTATGGAAGCAGACTGACACATCTTTTTCCTGAGAAGTGCACAGAAATCAGATGAACTACATCTAAGGAAAATAGGTGATTAAGAAGCTCAATATCTTCACCCATAACAAGGCCAAGACCTGACTGTGGAACAGACCATCAACTGTTCATATGCAAGTTCATTTTGAAGTTGAAAAAAATTTAAACAAGTTCACAAGAACCAAAATATGACCTTGATTATATCCCTCTTGAATTTAGAGACCATCTAAAGAAAATATTTGATGTATTGAACATCAATGACTGAAAACCAGAGGAATTGTGGGATGACATGAAGATCATCATCCATGAAGAAAGCAAAAGGTCATTAAAAAGACAGGAAAGGAAGAAAAGAACAAAGCAGGTGTCAGAAGAGACTCTGAAACTTGCTCTTGCATGGAGAATAACTAAAGCAAATGGGAGAAATGACAAGATAAAAGAGCCGAACAGAAGATTTCAAAAAGCAGCTCGAGAAGGCAAAGTCAATTATTATAATGAAATGTGAAAAGACCTGGAGTTAG
>NW_006921811.1:724746-726219 GCF_000298275.1 Orycteropus afer afer | reverse complement strand
GTGCATCCTCCAAGATGGTTCCAAAAAGGTCTCCCACCTTCATGCTGTTATTACAGTGTTCTTGCCATGATGTTCTTACACTATGCCATTGACTCTTCTCGCATTGAGAGGTGGGATTTGTGTTGTCTCCTCTTGATATAGGCAGGCCTATGATTTGGAGGTAATGACATATGTATCTTCTGAACCCCGATTATAAAAGGCAGTACAGGTTCCTACGTATTGCTTGGGATGCTCACCCTTGGACTCAGTCACCATACACTGGAGAAAAGAGAGATCATATGAAATGGCCACTTACAGGTATTCTGGCTAAGTGCCCCAGTTAAGGCTCCAGCCAACAGCACTCACTCACTTCCAAATATCTCTGTAACATCTTTTATAGATATGTGGGTTGTTTAACTGATTCCAGCTCCAGCCTTCTTTGTCATCACCAACCTCAGGAGTACCTTGTTGGGGCCCCAGACATCATGGCACAGAGAGAAGCCATTGCTGTTATACCCAATTTCTGGGGCATCACACACCACAGCTCTTCCCAACCAGACTGGCATGCATATCTTGCTCTGCAACCACCTAATGGCTTTAGGACTGCATTCCTTAAGACAGGGCTGTGGACTGGTTCATTCTTGTTTAATCCCTACTGAGATTTGCATTTCCATTTTACAAATTAGGGGCTTTTGCTAAAATATAGATTTTGATTCAGTATATTGGGTGTGTGTGTTTGTGGGGGAATGGAAATTTTCAGCAGGGTGTCAAAGCAGAATGAACCAGTCAGAAATCCTGATTTAAGATCATGGAGAAAGGGAAAGGAGAAGAATGGTTGAGTTGGTATTGACATGGGCAAACTATCAACTTTGGCTTCTGACAAAGTAGTGTCTTAGTATTCTAATGCTGCTATAATAGACACAGGACATGACTTTAACAAATAAGAATTTATTCTCTTACAGCTTAGGTGGCTAGAAGTCCAAGTTCATATTACCAGCTCTAGGGGCTGGGTGAAGCACTCTTGACCTTGGGCTTCAACTCTGCTTCCTATTCCAGACCCACTAAAGATGGAGGTATTTTTCTGACTGACGCAGCTGCTGGCTGCTGAGGCTGGCAAACCCAAGATTGACAGGTAAGATGGCACAATTCCAAGATCAGCAGACAGTGTGGTAGCCCACTGAGATGAAGATTTGGCCAGATGTGTGATCCAGAAGCACCAAAAGCTGAGATGTTTCTCAAAGCTTCTCCTCCTATATTGGAAGTAGGCCACACTCTGAAGGCAACTAATTTTCTGCTCACAGCAGATTCCACCACGGAGTTGATTCCAATCTCATCACAGGGAGTAACGGCCCCCAGCTGCTGCGCACTCGAAGGCACGGCCCAGCCAAGTTGACACACGGCCTGAACTGCCACAAGCAGCGACTCAGTTTCCTTGTCTGTAAATTGCAGGCGATGAAAAAGTAATTCCCATTTGAGGTGGTAGTGAGAGCTACA
>NW_006921811.1:717130-724286 GCF_000298275.1 Orycteropus afer afer | reverse complement strand
GTCCCTTCTGATAATAGGACTAAAGTAGATGAGACAAAGTCTGGCCACCCTCACTTCCAATGAGCATTCCGGCTTCATTTCTTCCAGTTCTTTACTAATACTTAACAAAAATAAATAAAACAAACAAACAAATAAAGCCATTTTTAAAACTTAACACTTGATTCCCAGCACAGTTGCTGGTTCATGATACATGCTCAATAATTATCAATAATCAGATGAAAGGATGGATGAATGGATGAGCAAGTAAATGAATTAGGAGAGGCTTACAAAAGACGATATTCTTGACTGATTTGTATGACCTTGCACAAACTCCTGAGAAGATCCTGTGAATTAAGTAGGGGAAGTACTTGGCCAGTAACACAAAAAACTAGATGAGAGATATCTCAATTCTCCAGTTGCACGGGCTATTTAGATGTCATAGATAAGCAGTTTATACTTGGGAGCTCTGGCGGCGTAGTCGAAATGTTATACGGTATAAAGACTGAATGTGACAGTCATACTGAAAACTGTTCCAAGTGTTTTGCAATGTTGTTGTTGTTGTTAGGTGTCATCAAGTTGGTTCTTACTCATAGTACCTCTGTCCACTGCAGAACTCCCTGGTCCTGTGCCATCTTCAGAACCATTGCCATGTTTGAGCCCATTCTTGCCACCATTGCATCAATCTATCTTGTTAAGGGTTTTCCTGACCATCTACTTTACCCAGAATGATATCCTTCTCTAGGGACTGATACCTTCTGACAGCACGTCCAAAGTACATGAGATGAAATCTCACCCTACTCTCTTCCAAGAAAACTTCTGGCTGTACTTCTTCTATAGACAGATTTGTTCATTCTTCTGGAAGTCTATGATATATCCTATATTCTTCACCAAATCATAAGATAATTCAAATATATAATTCTACTTTGATATTCCACCTTTCACATGCATACAAGGCTATTGAATATACCATGGGTTGTGTCAGGTACACTTTAGTCCTCAAATAGACTTCTTTGCTTTAGAACACTTTAAAGAGTCCTTTTGCAGCAAATTTTCCCAGTGCGATATACGTCTGATTTCTTGACTACTGCTTCCATGGGTGTTGATTTTGGATCCAAGTAAAACAAAATCCCTGACAACTTCAATCTGTTCTCCATTTATTGTGCTGTAGCTTTTTGGTTGAGTTGTGAGTATTTGGGTTTTATTTATGTTGAAATATAACCCATATTGAAGGGTGTGCTATTTTGTTCTTCATCAGAAAGTGCTCCATGCCCTCTTTGCTTTCAACATGCAAAGTTTGTGTTAGCCACATATAATACTTTGTTAATGAGTCTTTCTCCAATCATGATGTTGTGTTCTTCTTCATATAGGACATTTTCTCTGATTATTTGCTCAACATACAGATTGAGTAAGTATGGTGGAAGAATACAACCCTGACACACACCTTTCTTGATTTTAAACCATACAGTATCCCACTATTTGGTTCAACTGACTGTTTCTTGGTCTATTTACAGGTTACTCAAGAGCACAAATAACCTTTTCAATACTATTAATAATGTCTTATGGTCCACACAGTTAAATGCCTTTTCATAGTCTATAAAACACAGGAAATATCTTTCTGGTGTTCTCTGCTTTCAGCCAAGAGTTGTCTGACATCAGCAATGGTACGTCTTATTCCATATCATTTTCTGAATCTGGGTTCAGTTTCCTGCAATTCCCTGTTATGTGATGGTGCAACCATATTTAAATTATCTTCAGCAAAATTTGTCTTGCATGTGATATTAATGATATTCAAAACTTTCTACATTCCATTGGAACATCTTTCTTCGGAATGGGCACAAGTACAGATACATTCCAGTAGGTTGGCCAGGTACCTATCCTCTAAACTTTTTGGCCTAGACAAGTGAGCACTTCCAGTGTTCCATCTGTTTGTTGAAACCTCTCAACTGATGTATACTGTCAATTCCTGGAGTCTTGCTTTTTGTTAATGTCTTCAGTGAAACTTAAACTTCTTCCTTCTATACCATCAGTTCTTCCTCACATACTAACTCATGAAATGGTTAAATACCAGTCAATTCTTTTTGGTACAGTGATTTTGTGCATTCCTTTCACCTTCTCCTGATGCTTCCCATGTCATTCAATATTTCCAATGTATCATAGGATAAATTTAAAAATCCTGAGCATGCTATTCAAAGTTCTTCCCTATCTGTCTGTAACCTAAGTCTCTAGGCTCATTTGACATTGTCTTCTCTTGTTTCCCATTTTACATATGATGATGAATTGGACATTTTTCATTTCTTGAAGTTTGTATTCTGTTGCAAGATAGTAGCTGTGTATATGAGTTTGTAGCTTGGGAGTTGGTTAAAGCTGAAGGTATAAATATGGAAGCTGAGGGCATATCATGATATTTAAGGTCAAGAATTTGAATAATTAGGGAAATATATTGATAAAGAATGCAAGATGTCCAAGGGCTGATCTATATTTTGAGGTGTTGGAGGTGGAGCAGACAGCAGAGCAATCTGTGGAGAACAGATCACTTTTTTAGAATATGGAGGAACAGGAAGAGATTGTGATTTCCCGACTTCCAAGTAAGAAAATGTTTCAAGAAGGATGAAGTGTCAATCATGTCTTGAGATCCTAAGATGATGACTGAGTTTTGTTTGTTGCTCTGATACCATAAGCATTCTTGATCATTCTGCTATCTCCACTTTCACTGTACGGATGGGAATGAAACGTTTATTGAAGTAGGTTCAAGTAAGAATAGAAGGCAAGGAAGAGAAAATGAATAGACTATTCATTCCATTGCTTGGGTCACTGAGTATATCATCTGTCTATATTGAAATCCACGGTGCATGAGTAATGATGGAGCGGGAGATGGTGACTGGTGCCAAATTCTTCAAAGACTGAAGGAGAATGACTACATGGTGACAGATGATTGCCATGTAGAAAGGATGTTGTTACTGTTAGGTGCCATCGAGTCACCTCCGACTCATAGCAACCCTATGCACAGCAGAAGGAAACACTGCACAGTCCTAGCCAGCTCCACGATTCTTGCTACACTTGCGCCTATCGCCGCCACCACCATGTCAATCCACCTCATTGAGGGCCTCCCCCTCTTTTGTTGACCCTCCACATTACTAAGCCTGACATCCTTCTCCAGGGAATGGTCCCTTCTGACAACATGACCAAAGTATGTGAGACAAAGTCTGGCCATTCTTGTCTCCAAGGAGCATTCTGGATGCATTTCCTCCAGGACAGACCTGTTAGTTCTTTTAGCAGTCCACGGTACTTTCAGCATTCTCCGCCAGCACCACAACTCAAAAGCATCATCTCTTTTTCAGTCTTCCTTATTCATTGTTCAGCTCTCACATGCATATGAAGAGATTGAAAATACTATGGCTTGTGTCAGGCACACCTTAGTCCTCAAGGACACATATTTACTCTTCCACACTTGAAAGAGGTCCTTTGCAGCTGATTTGCCCAGTGCTATACATCTTCTGATGTCCTGACTGCTGCTTTCATTGGTGTCGATTGTCAAATCAAGCAATGTGAAGTCTTTAACAATTTCAATCTTTTCTCCATTTATTGTAATGCTGCTGATAGGTCCAGTTGTGAGGATTTTTTTTTTTTTTTTTTTTATATTGACATGTAATCCATACTGCAGACTGTATTTTTCAATCTTCATCAGTAAGTGCTTCAAGTCATCCTCACCTTCAGCAAGCAAAGTTGTGTCATCAGCAGGTTGCTGATGACTCTTCCTCTAATCCTGATGCCACGTTCTTCTTCATATAGTCCAGCTTCTCAGATTATTTGCTCAGCATATGGATTGAATAAGTATGGTGAAAGGATACAACACTGACACACTCCTTTCTTGATTTTAAACCATGCAGTGTTCCTTTTTCTGGATGAACAACAGCCTCATGGTCTATGTTCAGGTTCCTCATGAGCACAATGTAGAAAGGTAGAGAGTGTTATAATCTGGTGATCTGTGTTTCAATAGAGCTGTGGAGTTCTTTTGGGCAGACAGGAGGAATAGTATTTGGAATCAGGAATGAAAAACCAGCTTTTGCTCCTGAACAATCTTCATGTTGTGAGGCATATATTATCCCCCATCTTTGCTTCTTTTCTTCCTTTCTTAATCTGATCCTTTCATATGTCAAAAGAGATTGACTCAACACGCCTTACACAAATAATGCCTCATTCACATTGTAAGGGAAACTGATTCCCAGATGGGATAATAACCTCAGGTATAAGAGTTAGGGTTACAACACATATAATTTTTTTTTTTTTGGGGGGGGGACAAAATTTAATACCTGACACCAAGTATTAAATGAAAATGATTATAATTCCAGATAGGTTAGAGACACAGGGTATACTTTACTCCATTCTTAGATATTCACCCTGTACATTAAGATGTTAAATACTCTGACAAGTTCTGTTGCAAGGGAACCATTTATCTTTGATCCAGCATTACCTACACATGTATCTCTTGGTCCCATGCTATTATGAGAATCAAATGTCAAATCCACGGAAATAGGCTAACAACCTATATTGTGATATGTAAAGGCAAAAAATAAAAATAGATAAATAAATGTTTAAAATGGCCCAAGAACTCAAGGGGAGAAAAACTAACAATTGGTTAGAATTACTGCTGTATCAAGGTTCTTACTTGACATCTAGTGCTGTCTTATTTCAAAATGCCTCCTGTCAAATGGATTGGTGAGTTTTCTCATCCCTGGTTAGACAGAGGCTCAGAGAGGTCAGGGGCATGTCTGCAGCTCTCTGTGTTCTAAGTTGTTGAGAGGGAATCGTAACCTAAAACTATTGACTACAAAACCTATTATTTTGTCACTGTATCATGCTATCTCTGCAAAAGTGGTGGTGAGAACAGCAATATAAATAATTACAATAATAATTCACCTGTATACAGAACAAGAGTCAACAATCTTTTTTTTTTTTTTTTTTTTTAAATCAAAGGCCATTTGAGAAATATTTTTGGCTTTACGGGCTGTATGATCTCTGTCACAACTAATCACCTCTGCCATTGCGGTGCTAAAGTAACCCAAGACCAGAACAAAGTAAACAAACTTCCCATCAGCATTGACTCATGGCAATTCCATGTATTTCAGAACTTCTCCTTAAGATTTTTAATGGTTGTGACCTTTTTGAAGTGGAATACCAGGCCTTTCATAAGAGGCATCACTGGATGACACCACCAATCTTTCAGTTAGTAACAGAACCCTTAATGGTTTGTGCCTCCCAGGGACTCCTAAAGCAGCCATTGACAAGATGGGCATGGCTGTGTTCCAATAAATGTTCTTTACAAAAACAGGTGGCTGGTAGAATATAGCCTATCAGCTGTAGTTGATCATAATACAGCAGTTTATAATTCTCTCAGGCCACTAGTTTACCTAAGCTTCAGCTACCATGTAAATAAGGCTTTGATATCTGTATTTACAGATGAAGTGACCAAGGTTCAGTGGGGGAATGACTAGTCCATGCTCCATAGTGACATGCTGGGTATCTTATACCACTGGGGACATTTTGTGAACAAAATTACATATGGCCCACTCTCCATTACTCAGTGGATTTCCTGAGTCAATGACCCCATCTTTCTATTTTTTCATGGCACAATGCCTGGATGTAATAGTTATAAAATAAATGACTGTCAAGTGGGCTGCTGAGAGAACACCCTGGATAAAATGAAACGTTCTTTTTGGAGTTGTATCTCTGTCAAAGTGGTTCAGTCTCACAAAGGGCACTTAATCCAAGTTTATTGAGCTTTTAATAGTGCATGGATTTATAAGGCATGATCTATGCCCTCAAGAAGGTTACAGTTGGTCTTTGGTGGAAAGTTGCTCTACACTGTAATTAAAGATCGATACTAGACCTAGATACCCAGGAATGGCTGAGAGTAAGTTCAGCTCAGGGAAGGATGGGGGACTTACTGTTTCCTCTCTCCCATATATTCAGCTGGCCCTTTAACCTTCACTACTTATGTATTATTAATATTTTACTGTTGGAATCATTTGGCCTGGAAGCTTAAGGAACTTGCTGAAGGTGTCACACCTAGTTGTAGTCATCTGTCTCCATGAAGTTGGCCCTTGTGAGACTGAAATAATCAGAGAAGCTCAGAACATAAGTTGGTATCACAGTGAGATATACTTGGCTCATGTTAGTCCAAAGAGGAGAGATACTTATCCAGATGACTACTTGAAATGCACTTGGCTGTAGTACAGTAAGTGCATGAAGAAGGCTGTTTATAGTATTGATTGGGGTAAGTGAACAAATTCCCCTTTAGTTTTGAGGGATAGATGAAATTTTGATTGGTAAATAATGCTCAATGTTAAAACACAAAACTAGGATTAAAGCTTGGTAGAAAATGATGATTAACATGAAGTGAGGCATGGGTGACCCAGGGCCAGCATTTGCTCCTTCCTTGTGGGAGACACAGATGTGACTCCTGGCCAATGCCCCTCATGTATAGCTGCACTGGTTTCACAATGGAAGCTTGAGTATTGTGTGATGCTGATTTGGTTTAAGTGAAACTTTCAGACTAAGATGGATTAGGAAGAAAGACCTGGCAATATATTTCTAGAAAGAAGCCAAAGTGTTACAATGGTCTGATCTGCAAACAATCATGGGGATAACATAAGACTCAAACCAAACCAAAACCTAACTCACTGCCATTGAGTTAATCCCAACTCATAACGACCCCCATTGGGTTTCCAAGGCTGTAAATCTTTATGGAAGCAAATGTCTTATCTTTCTTCCATGGAGAAGTTAGTGGGTTTGAACCGCCGACCTTTTGGTTAGCAGTGAAATACCTTAACCAGTACACCACCAGAGCTCCTAGCAGAGGACCAGGAAGCATTTAATCCCATTGTGCATAAGAGATTCCATGAGTTAGGGGCCAACTCTATGACAATTAACAACATGGAGTCATGTCATGTAGTTTACAAATAAGTAAGTATTCTTTCATTTACTCATCAATGTAACAAGCCTAGATGGAGTACTCACACAGTGCATGATGCATGCTCTCATGTCCATATGCAGGTGAAGAGACAGACATTCTCATTGCCCACAAACCCAAGGTTGCAAAAATATAAAGTGTTAAGAATGGAATTCAGGCCAAGAACTTCTGATTCCACATCTAGTAAAGACAAGGTAAGGAGATGCC
>NW_006921811.1:713945-716305 GCF_000298275.1 Orycteropus afer afer | reverse complement strand
GGGTTTGAACCACCAGCCTTCTGGTTAGCAGTCAAGTGCTTTAGGCACTATGCTACCAGAGCTCCCGAATATTATATTAGAATAATGAATAAACAAACATTATATTGTCCCATGCTATGATATCATTAAGAAGTCCTGGTTTTGCAGTGGTTATATGCTCTGCTGTTAACTGCAAGGTCTGTAGTTCAAGCCTACCAGCCATTCTCTGGGAGAAAGATGTGGCAGTCTGCTTTCTTAAAGATTACAGCCTGGCAAATCCTATGAGGCAGTTCTACTCTGTCCTACAAGGTCATTGCATGTTGGAATCGACATGATGGCAGTGGGTTTGAGTTTTTCTTTTTGGTTTTGTATATCATTATTGTAATCTCAGGTGTATTTTAATTGTAAATAGTGTACAAATGTACTTACAGGGCATTTTGATTGGTATGCAATGGATAATACTATATTCCTTGGAATTTTCTTTGCAATGACAGTTTTAGTAATGTGATTACACAAATGATACATTAAGATTCTCAGATGAGGTCTGAATCCCTCCATGGGTATTTTATTTGTAAAAAGTAATCTTTCTAAATATCCCCGGGTCTTTTCTGAATTCAAAAGTAATTAATACTTTGAGAAATAATTATATCTCTTTATTAGTCAAATGACTTTTATTTTTTCTACCATTGATACTTTGCATGGGATTTCAGACAACTCTCTTGGTATTTTTAAATATGGTTCACCAAAATGAGTGAACAATTGAATACATTAAAACAGTAAGTCTTTTCTTCAAAGAACTTCATGCTTCTCCTAGCTCTGAATATCCTGATGGCAGCAAAAGGCAGGAGAACCGTGAAGGCATTTTCATTCATGGGAGAGTATACCAGTGTCTCCCTCCAAGTATGCTTCATGTTTACATACACTTTCAACACATAAAGTATCTATTTCAGCAGAGGTGCATTGTGTGCTCATAAAGGAGGGTGGATCTCTCTAGAGTAAGGAGTGTAACAATAGGTGGGTCCAGAGACTGATAGTGATAGAGAAGACAGAGGCAAAAACTCTAAGCAACAGAAGTAAGGACAACAAACCCTAGCAACATAGAACCATTCAGGACACAAAGAAAGGATCACAAATAACTTTGAGGGTATTTTTTAATGTTCAGCACCACTATTTTATCCAAAACTTACATCATGTTTAGCTTTGGCTGTTTAACAAGGGATCAGTGAATTCTACAAAGAATTATATTGACCATAGTTTTATTATCAATATTTGTGATTAAAGTCAAAAACAACAACATATTTATACTTATCACATAGACCAGATACATGCAGTAAC
Organism: Orycteropus afer afer; assembly: GCF_000298275.1. Lineage (NCBI taxonomy): Eukaryota > Metazoa > Chordata > Mammalia > Tubulidentata > Orycteropodidae > Orycteropus > Orycteropus afer. The sequence continues at coordinate 714,991 of NW_006921811.1, read as the reverse complement.
CTTGAAAATCTTAGGTTCATTTAGCTGAGATCTTGGTAAGTAGCAATTTTAGAGCAGTCTGATGAGGATATTTTTATTTGATAGATTTTCCAATAAGCATAAAATTCTTCGATGTCCCTACTCTCCTTAATGAACAGAAAGAGCAGGAGAAGAAATCCTCTTTGGGATTATAATTATATGTAAGAGGTGACCCACTAACATTTCACTTGGTCACATGTCCTCAAACAATGTTCACTAGACTAGACTTATCAAAGATGAATTGTCTTGTCCAAAGGAATAAAATGTCTTTGTATTGTAACAATCGTTAAGAGTCTAGCACATTGAAATTAAAACAGCCGAAGCTTGTCAGACATCTCTCGTGTTATTTGCATTTGATTTCTTCTCCACAATTTTGTTTTTTGTGCTTGTGCTTTGTGTTATTTGTGCTTGGCTGTGGGGGAAGTATTCTTGGACTTTCAACCAACACTATAGGGTCTACACCTGTGATGTCTAATATGGTAGCCACTAGTCACATGCAGCTATTGAACACCTCAATTGTTCTTAGCTTGGATCAAAAAGGAGCCCTAGTGGCACAGAGCTTATATGCTCAGCAGCTAACTGAGAAGTCAGCAGTTTAAATGTACCAGCAGCTCCATGGGAGAAACATATGGCAGTCTACTTCCATAAAGATTTACAGCTTTGGAAATCCTGTGCAATTCTACTCTGTCCTTGGGGTCATTATGAATTGCCATCCACTTGGCGGCAATGGTATTTTGGGGTTTGGTAAAGTACAAATCACACCTTTCGTGCAACATCTGTCATTTGTACTTTGTCATGTTAATTACATGTTGAAATGATAATATTTTGGGAAAATTAGATTAAATATATTAATGCTATGGATTGACTTGTGTTCCCAAAAAATGTGTTGGACTCCTAACCCCTATGTTCTTGGTGCAGATGTAATTCTGCTTGTTCTTTGTTACTAATTAGCTCATACCTGAGCAGGAAGGGCTCTGAATCAAATCACTTTTGAGTTAAAAAGAGAGCAAATTAGGCACAGAAGCAAG
>NW_006921811.1:711662-712790 GCF_000298275.1 Orycteropus afer afer | reverse complement strand
TTTTAATGTGCAACAGAACAAAATACTCCCTGGTCCTGTGCCATCCTCACAATCCTTGCTATGCTTGAGCTCATCATTGCAGCCACTGAGTCAATCCATCTCATTGACGGCCTTTTCTTTCTTCACTGACCCTCTACTTCACCAATCATGATACCCTTTTCCAGGGAATGGTCCTGGAATGCCTGCTAGATACCAATCATTAGAATAGGTTATTTGCATTCATTATCTTATTATAACTGAAAATCGTGAACACATTTATATAAGTCAAGACTCCTCAAGGCTTAGACTATGCCTTTTGACATAAAAGGCCTTGCCAATAATTATTGCTTAGTATGTGTTTGTTGAATGGATGAATGTTGAATATAAAAATGCTTCTCAAACTTGAGCATGTGTACAGTGGAATAGGGTATGGGAATCATTCAGCAATCTGCCTTGAATATGTGGTGCTAAGGGCAAAATGTACTGTATCTTCCCAAAGAGCGTACATTTTGCTTAATGGTAGGTAATTTAAACCCCATTTTTATATCACAGCAAAAATGAAAGTATCAAGAAAGAACATTAAAATTTCATGAATTCTCAAGATGGAACAAATAAGGATTTCAAAGAAATGTCACACTGTAGCTTCCTGTCTAAGGTTAAGTCCTCGGCCTGTGATACTTTCCCTCCTCATACCCCACCTTATCCCCATCTCTTCTTGTGTGGAAAAGTTTTTGTGCAACTGCTCAAAGGGAGCCCCTGTCATCCTTAATAAAGTAGAACACTCCTGCCTAGGGCACCCCATAATCCAAGGGGCTGATCAAAACATCAATGAAGATTCATTGTACTTGTGGAAAGTGTTGAACTGGTGTATGTTTTTATCAACAATAACAACAAAATAAATTTAAAAAAAAATAGTTAAGCTTAACTAGTATGGAATTTCTCTTGACTGCTGTGCTGTTGTGGTAGTTTGGTTTGTGTGTCAGCTTGGCTGGGCCTGGTTGAGTGGCTGGGCAGCTGGTGGTAGTTAATCCCCATGAGGAGACTGGAAATCAGCTCCATGGTGGGATCTACCACAAGCAGCTGGGTAGCTGCCTTTGGGATGTGGTCTGCTTCCTGTGTATAAGGAGAAGCTTTGAGAATGGTCTTGAG
>NW_006921811.1:681928-686209 GCF_000298275.1 Orycteropus afer afer | reverse complement strand
CTTCTCTCTGGCTTCTTGGCTTTTAATCCCCTTTCTCCTGCTCTTCCTGCTTGCTACTTTGGGTGTCCCTGAGTTGTCTCTCCTCACCTGTAACCCTGGGGCTGAGTGGTCTTCTGTCTGGGTTCCTGGCTTTTTATCCCCTTTCCTCTGCTCTTTCAGCCTGCTACTCTGGGCAAGCCTGAGTTGCCTCTCCTCTCCTAGTCCCTTAGGCTGACTGCTCTTCTCTCTGGCTTCCTAGCCTCCTGGCTTTTAATCCCCTTTCTCCCTGGCTTCCTGGCTTTTAATTCCCTTTCTCCTGCTCTTCCCGCTTGCTACTTCAGACGTCCCTGAGTTGTCTCTCCTCACCTGTAAACCCTGGGGTGCCCCAGTAGTGGCTCTGAATGTCTAAACACACAACAGTTGTTCTGGCAAACACCGTTCCCTCCCTCAGTGGCCCTGAAGGCTTAGAGTATGTCTCGAACTCTAAATGGATACTAGGATTTTTTAACTCTTAAAAATCACCTTGAAATGAACTTGAAATCTTGCTGTTCTGCTTATTGAGATGATCATGAAATGAGATCGCCTATCAAAACAAATCTCAAAATGGGAATGTTTCTGAAAGGGTTTGAATTAAAGTTTTCTAAAATTACTGTCTTGTAGAGAAGGGAGCAAAAGACAGGGAAAAAATATCTTAAAAAGTAACAGCTTGAAAGGGATCCCAATACTTATTGCAAATATTAAGAACTGCAATGACTAGTTTTATTATCTCAGAGGAACTCTAATCCTTAAATATTGGGGAACATTTCAAAGATCTTTGTCTATGTTGGAGAGAAAAGTGCACATGCAAGCAGAAACATAGATACATGAGCTAGGAGTTGCCATTTGATCACAAAAGCAAATGAAACCAAACTTGTTGCTATCCAGTTGATTCAGACTTTTGGTGAGCCCATGTGTTAAAATGTAGAACTGTACTTCATAGAGTTTTCTTGGCTTTAATTTTTCAGAAACAGAGATTACCAGGCATTCTTCCACAGCACACTGAGTAGGTTTGAATTAACCAGGGACCCCATCATTTGGTTCTCTAGTGCCTCTCTAAGAATAATACCCCAAGTGGATGTCTTTAACAAATGGGGATTTATTCTCTACAGTTTAGGAGGCCAAAAGTCTGAGTTTAAAGTGCCAGCTCCAAGGGTTGAGTGAAGGGCTCTCAATCTTTGGCTTCAGCTCTGCCCCATGTTCCTGGCCCACTGGAGCTGGAGGCATCTCTTAAGTCAGGCAGGTACTGGCTGCTGAGGTTGACAAGGCCAAAGTCGATAAGTGAAATGGCATAGCCCAAAGATTATCAAGCATCAAGGTAGGCCACTAGGTGAAGTTTAGAAACAGTCTCAAGATCAACAGACAACATGGCAGGCCACTCACTGATGACTTGGCAAAATGCAGGATATAGATGTGCCAAGAAGCTAGAAACTTTTCTCAAAGCTTCTTCTTATATACTGGAAGCAGACCACATCCCTAAGGCAGGTACTCACTTGCTCACAGTAGATTCTGCTATGGAGTTGATTACCAGTCTCATCATGGGGAATAACCACATCCAGCTGCCCAGCCACTCAAAACCAGGCCCAGCCAAGTTTACACACACCTTAACTACCACATAATCTGATACCAAGTGAAAATCATTTTCAACTATGTGGAGTCAGGATTCAGAAGGTCATTACAGACCATCAAGCTTATCCTTTTATAGAAGCTTTGTTTGGGTCTCCTAACAGGGTGGACAAAGTCAATAAAGGAATCATATGTTTTGGTTTGAAAATTGAGGCTTCTTTGACTTTCAATCTCTGCTTACTGTACTTATAAAGAAAAATAAGATGTGGAGACCATAGTTTGCATTAACTTTAAAATTTTAACTGAGTTTTTATACTTTTTAACATGATGCCAAAATTTCTTATGTAATTTTTGATGACTATGTATTTTTATGATTTATTCTTCAGCAAAAAGATTTAATCTAACTATAAATGCTGAAAAAGTTTGGTAAATGAATATGGAAAATGTTAATAAATTCTCACTTGAAAATAATCAAGATAGAAGTGATTTATCTTTTCACTGAGACAGTTTGTTTCATTTAGAGAAATATTTTTCAAAGTACAATCATAATTCCTATTTGGTTGTAAATGATGACATAAACCACTGCACACCCTAAATCTAAGGAGTCACAGAGGAAACTCTGAAATGCTTAATGTTCCAAAAAATTATAGTAAACTTTTCAGCAGAAACTGTACCTTAATCTTTCTGCACAAAATCCCTTCACACTCAACACCCTTTATTCCATTTGTCCTAGATTCTTAGTTTTGTTATAACATAATACCGTAAGTGAGTGGGTTTTGTAAACAGAAATCATATTTTCTTACACCTTAGAAGTCTAGGGCAAATCTGCTGCAAAAGACCTCTTTCAAGTGCTGAGGAGCAAGGATGTCTCCATGAGGGCTAACGTGCACTTGAAACAAGATGTATTTTCAGTCGCTTCATATGCATGTGAGAGCTGGACAATGAATAAGGAAGGCTTAAGAAGAGTTGATGCTTTTGAGTTTCAGTGCTGGTGAAGAATGCTAAAAGTACCATGGACTGCTGAAAGAACTAACAGATCTGTCCTGGAGGAAGTGCAGCCAAAATGTTCCTTGGAAGCCAGAATGGTCAGACTTCATCTAACCTATTTTGGTCATGTTGTCAGAAGAGACCAGTCCCTGGAGAAGGATGTCATGCTTGGTAAGGTGGATGGTGAAAAAGAGGGGAAGGCCCTCAATAAGATGGATTGACACAGTGGTCATGGCTACAGGCTCAAGTATAGCAAGGATCATGGAGCTGGAGCAGGATCGGGTGGTGTTTCATTCTGCCGTGTATAGTGTGGCTGTGAGTCAGAGATGACGTGAAGCCACCTAACAACAACAACAACATAGACGTCTAGATGTCTGAATTCAGAACACTAGGTTTAGGGCAGATGACACAACCTTTTTTGCTGACAGTGAGGAGGAGTTTAAGTGTTTACTGATGAAGATCAAAGACTACATCGTTCAGTATGGATTACACCTCAACATAAAGAAAACAAATATCCTCACAACAAGGTCAATAAGCAACATCATGATGAGTGGAAAAAATACTGAATTTGTCAAGGATTTCATTCTACTTGGATCCACAATCAATGTCTCTGTAAGTAGCAGTCAAGAAATCAAATGACATGTTGCATTGGGCAAATCTGCTGCAAAAGCATTTTAAAGCAAAGATGTCACTTTGAGGAATAAGGTGCACCTCACCCAAGCCATGGTATTTTATTCACCTAATGTATATGCAAAAGGTGGACAAATAATTAAGGAAAACTGAAGAATCGATATCATCAAACTATGTTTATTATTATTATTATTATTACATTTAATTTTAAGAGCTTGTTTTGCATTCAATGTTACGTGTACATTTAGTTTCATTACACATTCGTCATGTCCAAACCTAACCCAGTCTCCTCCCTTCCCTACCCTGTAACCCTGGCCCTGTGCCCCTCCTAATTATGCAGTCCTATTTGTCCTGCATTTTCTCAACCTGAATGTTGGTCCTCTGGTGTCCCGTGGTCCATTGCTCTAAGGGATGTATTACCATAGAGTATTGAGTGCATCATCCTGGGTTGAGTGGTCTGTGTGTACATCTTGTTAACTATTGTGCTGAGAGCCGGATCCTGGGGCTGAGTTTTATTCCAGGCACAGAATGTGTTTCAGGGCCATAATATTGGGGATCTCATCATTTCATCTGACCAGTAATTATGGTCATAATTGGGATTTTGGATTTTGTTCCACATTTTTTCTCCCACTCTATCCAGGATCTCCAGATTTGATCTTTTTCTGAGTGGTTGGCATTGGTAGCCGGGCAACATCTAGTTCTTCTGGTCTCAAGGGGCATCGTGTCCTATGGCTAATTGCTTCCAAATGCCCTTGCTTTTTTTTTTTTTTTTTTCTTTTTTGCATTCTTCTTTACTTTAGTTCCGATGTTAGGAGACCATTACCTGCATCTTAGATGGCTGCTTAAAAACTTTTAAAACCCCAGTTGCTACTCGCCAATGTAGGATGTGGAACAAGACTTTTATATATATTTTTTTTGTGCCAATTCATTTTAGGGTTCCCCAGTACTATGGTCCTGAGACAGTAGATCTATTGGATCTCTCCCCCATGGAGTCTGGTTGTCTGTGAGGGATTACTCTGTGTCTGCCTTCTATTATTTCTGTAAGGATTGCAGGTATTTTGTATCACTGGTGTCTGTGCAAGA
>NW_006921811.1:677287-680767 GCF_000298275.1 Orycteropus afer afer | reverse complement strand
GGCTTGTAGCCTTGTTTACCTCCTATGTTTGCAGATAGCCTAAATCTTCCCCATGTGTTTCTTCTGTGCCTAATCTTTTGTTTTAAATCTCTGAAGATGTAGGTTTAAAACACACTCTAAACTGATAGGGTCTCATTAGCACAACAAAGGAATCTATTATCAAATGAGATTATATTATAGGTATATTGCTTTTGGTGCTTTTGAGATCATTTGGACTCATGGGGACCCCATGGGACAAAATAGAACTGCCTTATAGCATTTTCTAGACTGTAACCATTAGAGGTCTTTCTCACGCAGAGCTATGGGTTCAAACCATCAACCTTTGGGTTAGCAGCCAAAATTTAACTGATTGATCACCAGATACAGGAGGTAGGATTTACAACACATATTTTTGGAGGATACAATTCAGTCTATAATATCTGTTGATCTACTTCTATCTTGCACTTTTATTACCGCATAATAAAATTGACTTTTTTGTGTAGTTCTACAGATTTTAATGCATATAGATTTGTGTAACCACCATACTCAGGATTCAAAACAGTCCCACCACCCTACATCTCCCTTGTGCTACCCCACACCCACTCCAACTTCTCAAATCTAGCAACCACTGATCTGTTCTCATTTCTTATTTTCTAGATTTAAATACAAAACAAATCATTTCTAAAAATTTTGTTAGGAAAATTTTGTAAAAGCTTGCTTTTGTTGTTTTTAGGTGCTGTAGTAATTAAACTTGTGTGTCAACTTGGCTGGGCCTGGTTGAGTGGTGGTAGTTATTCCCCATGATGAGACTGGCAATCAACTCCATGGTGGGATCTACCACAAGCAGCTGAGTAGCTGTCTTAGGGATGTGGTCTGCTTCCCGTATATAAGGAGAAGCCTTGGGAATGGTCTCTAGCCTTTTGGCATGCTTGAACCCTGCATGTAGCCAAGTCATTGTTCAGCAGCCTGCCATGCCCTGTCTATCTTGGGACTTCTTCTAGACTTGAATTAGTGTCCAGCTGTGTTGTTTGGTAACATTGGGACTGTGCCTTTTTACTTGTCAACCTTGAGCTTGTCAGCCTCAGCAGCCACCATCTGTCTGAGTGAAGAAAAGCCTCCAGCTTCAGTGGGCCGGAAGCAGGAGGCACAGCTGAAGCCCAAGGCTGAAGGGCTTTCACCCAGCCCCTAGAGCCTGGCACTTTGAACTTGGACTCAAAGCCTCCAAACTGTAAGAGAATAAACTCATGTTGTTCAAGCCATCCTATTTGTAGTATTTTCTGCTAGAGCAGCACAGAAGTAACCAGAACAAGTGCCACTGAATCATCTCTGGTACATAGCAATCTTATGTACTACAGAATGAAACATTGTCTGGTCCTTTCTATCCTCACAATTCTTGCTATGCTTGAGCCTATCATTGCAGTCACTGTGTCAGTCCACTTTGGTGATGGTCCTCCCCTTCTTTACTGACTCTCTACCAAACACAATATCATTCTCCAGGGACTGGTCCCTTCTGACAGGATGACCAAAGTATGTGAGATGAAGTCTGGCCATTCTTGCTTCCAAAGAGCATTCTGGCTACACTTCTTCCAGGACAGATTTATTCATTCTTCTGGGAGCCCATAGTATTTTCAGTATTCTTCCTCAGCACCACAATTCAAAGGCATCAACTTTTCTTTCATTTTCCTTATTCATCGTAAAGGGTAAACCCACTTCCATTGATTTGATTCTGACTCTTAGTGATCTCCATTGGATTTCTGAGGATGTAAATCTTTACAGAAGAAGATTGCCTCATATTCCTTATGTGGAGTAGCTGGTGGGTTTGAACAACCAACCTTCTGGTTAGCAGTCAAATGTCTTAGCCACCGCCCCACCAAAACTCCTTATTGTAAAGGATACAGGCTAGCAAATCCAACATTAACAAAAATTTTAAAGAACAAGGCCAATTTTGCAAGTCTTCTACCAGCTGTTCTCAAGTGGGATCATCATCTGAGCCCTGGATTGCTGAAAATGACTTGAGTGGATCTATCCCATAGTCTGCCAGGAATGCTCCACAGCTAGTACCATTAAAGATGTAGAGGAGAGAGTTAATTCATTATATAGTATAGATATCCTAGGATGTCAGGGCTGACTTCTCTTGCAGAATTTGTTGCTAGAGCCTGACAGACTCACTAAGTCATTGGGGATTTCTTCTGGAAAAAAAGTAATACAAGATGTAGACAAAAATTTATGTATAATTAGGTTCACCAAATTTATTTATCCAAACTCACTGCAATCAAGTTAATTCTGACTCATAGCGATGTTATAGAAGAGATTAGAATAGCTTCATAGGGTTTCCAGAACTGTAAATCTTTTTTGAAGCAGACATTCTCATCTTTCTCCTGCAGAGTGGCAGTTGAGTTCAAACTGCTGACTTTTGGTTAGCAGAACAAAAAACAGGGAAGAAACTAATATCCACTATTAATAAAATACACTTGTATATGGTAAAATACTCTGCAGCCATTAAACTAGTTAAATCTTAAAATATTACATAAAGTAAGAAAGGTCTCATATATTGTCAAATAAAGGATACCCACTGCTGTTGAGACAGATCCTACTCATAGCAATCCCTCCTTGGGTTTCCAAAGCAGTATCATTATGGAAGTAGATGGTCCGCCCTTCCTTTCAAAGAGTGGCTGGTGGATTTGAGTCGCCAGCCTTCTGGTTAGCAGTCAAGTGCCTTAGGCACTATGCTACAAGAGCTCCTAATGTATATCCAAAAGGTGGACAATAAAAAAGGAAAACTAAAGAATTGATACCATCAAACTATATTTTTCTAAAATTATTATTATTATTATATTTAATTTTAAGAGATTGTTTTGCATTTAATGTTACATGTACATTTAGTTTCACTCCCCATTTACTATGTCCAACCCACACTGTGGTGGCATGTTGCTGTGAGGCTTGAGGATGTGCCACTGGTGTCTCAAACCCAGTAGGGTTGCATCTGATGCACAGGTTTCAACAGCTTACAGAGAGAGACCGACTAGAAAGATGAAGGAGGCATTCCACGTTTCAAAGAATTGACCAGGGAAAACCTTATGAATAGCAGAGAAACACTGTCTGATAGATTACTGAACAACTTTATGAATAGCCCAAAAACATTGTCCAATACAGTGAAAGAGGATAAGTCACTTAGGTCAAAAGCCTCTCAAAATAGGACCAGGAAAGAGCTGCATCATCAGAGTAGAACCAGCTTTAATTATATGGATAAGGTAAAGCTTCGAGACCTCCATCTGCTGACATGGCATGACTCAAATTGAAGAGAAACAGCTGTAAACATCCATTAATAATCAGAACATGGAATGTGCAAAGCATGAATCTAGGAAAACTGGAAGTTGTCATAAATGAAATGGAGTGCATAAAGATTGATATCCTAGACATTAGTGAGCTGAAATGGACTGGTTTTGGCCATTTTGAGTCAGACGGCCCTGTGACCTACTATGCTGGGAATGACAATTTGAA
>NW_006921811.1:674430-675376 GCF_000298275.1 Orycteropus afer afer | reverse complement strand
CTGGCAAAGAATGCTGAAAATACTATGGACTGCTAAAAGAATGAACAAATCTGTCCTGGAAGAAGTGCATGTTCCTCAGAAGCGAGAATGGCCAGAGTTCATATCACCTACTTTGGTCATTTTGTCAGAAGGGACCATTCTCTGGAGAAGGATCCATGCTTGGTAAAGTGTAGGCTAAACAAAAAAGGGAAGGCTCTCAACAGGTGGATTGACACAGTGGCTGCAGTGATGGGCTCAGGTATAGTAGGGATCATGAGGCTGATACAGCACTGGGCAGTGTTTTGTTTCATAAGACATAAGGTCACTAGGAGTCAGAGATGACTCAACAGCACACAACAACAACAGCAACAACTGATTAGTTGCTCACACCACATCATAAAATGGAAGATGATTGTATAGTATCTGCCAACCCCCTGAGAATCATGACCCAGCTAAGATGATACATAATATTATCCATCACAAAACTCAGGACATTTGTCTTTGTTGCAAAAGCTCTTCCCATAACACCACATATAGTGCAAGAACCAAAGAGATTTGATGACAGAAGAGCCAATTATACAAGAAATATAAGATGGAAGAGTTATCAGAAGGCTGAAATCCGTCATTTTCTAAAGAATAAATTAAGTGACATGTGTTATGAGTTTTCCACTAGTGGATCTCAGGAACATCTTTCTAGAGAAAATGGGACTTTGTCAGGGCAAGTGAGGAATGAGTGGACCAAGATGAACACAAGGGAGAGACTGGGTAAGGAAGCAGTGATGGAAAATTCCTTGGTTTTACATATTGAAGTTGCATATAATCTTGTTGGCCTGTGTGATATAATTCTATGTCTTCAGTGAGATGATAGTTTTTCTGTGAAATCTTCCTTGATCTACCCAAGTTGATCTTGTATGATCATTTTATCATACCTCACGATGTGATGGCTTAGGGTGAGTGTTCTGAGACA
>NW_006921811.1:671291-673447 GCF_000298275.1 Orycteropus afer afer | reverse complement strand
TAAAGTTGTCTATAAAGGGTCAATAGATTAATCTCTGCAAAGTTGTTAGGATAGTAACAGCTCTGGTTACCCCAGTGCCACTCTGACAAGAATATACCACAAATGGGATGACTTTAACAAACCGGAGTTTATTCTCTTACAGTTTAGATGCTTTTAGTCCATGTTCAAAATGCCAGGCTCTAGGGGCTAGATGAAAGTCCCTCAACCTTGGGCTTCAGCTCTGCCTCTTGCTCCTGGCCCACTGAAGCTAGAGGCATCTCTTCACTCAAGCAGCTACTGGTGCTGAAGCTAACAAGACCAAGGTTGACAAATAAATTGGCACAGTCCCAATGTTACCAAATCACATGGAAGGCCATTAATTCAAGTCCATTGAAAGTCCCAAGGTTGGCAGAGCATGGCAGACTGCTGAGCAATGACACAAATACCTGCAGGGTTAAAGTATGCCATAAGCTAGAGATCATTCCCAAAGTTGTTTCTTATATATAGAAAGCAGGCCACATACCCACAGGCAGGTACTCAACTGCTCCAATAGATTCCACCATGGAGTTGACTAGCAGTCTCATCATGGGAAATATTACATCCAGCTGCCCAGACACTTAACCAGGCTTAGCCACGTTGACACACAAACTTACCCACCACAGTAACTCACACATGTTATTAGTTGTCACTGAAATGGCTCTGACCCATGGTGACTTTAAGTATTACAGAGCTAAATGGTGCCTGCTCTTGTGCCATCCTCACAATCATTAGCACATCCAAGACCATTGTTGCAGCCAGTGTCCATTTATCTCATTGAGGGTTTCCCCCATTTATGCTGACCCCCTATTTTACCAGCCATGATGTCTTTGTCTAGCAATTGATCTTGCCTGAAATGGAGTGTTTTCACCCAATCTTTCTAAGGAATATTCTGGTTGTATTTCTTCTACGACTGATTTTTTTTTTTTTTTTCCCTTCTGGTAATCCATCATATATTTTTCATCAGTTCTCCAATTTCAATGCATCAATTTTTCTTCTATCTTTTTATTTCACTGCCCAGTAATCACAAGCATATGAGATGATTGAAAGGGTCATGACTAGTACCAGACACATCTTAATTATCAAAGTGACACCTTTGTTTTTTTAAACTTTAGAGATGTCTTTTGCAGGAGATTTGCATGATGTAATCCATCACTTGATTCTTGAATGTATATAAGTGAGTGTTATTCCATAGGTTGGTGAAGTGTCCAGAAAGATTTCTGGACAACATTTGGTTGAGACCTGAAAGATGAGCAAAAGAAGATAATGTTGCAAAATAGAGTGATGACCATGCCATGTAGAGAAAACACAGCGTACAATTTGAGATGAGAAAATGCATCTGCATGCAGAATGTAGAATTTCAGAGTGAATACCCAAAAGTAAGCAGATAAAGACTCTCTCATGCCTGGGTAGGTGTCTGGATTTTATTCCAAAGGTTCTGGTCACTACTGAAGGGTTTCTCCTGGACTCTGAGAGGATCAGGGTTTCCTGACTTTTCCTCACCTGCTGCTGATGCTCCGGGTTACCTACCTCCTCCTTTCGCCTTGCCCTGGCCTTCGACTTAGCTCCAGTTCCTCTGATACGGTTTGGAGTTTCACTCCTCTGACAAGACTCAGATTTGCACTTCTGGACCTGTGCCTACAGCTACAAAATCTTGGCTTTTCCTGCCCTGCCTTTCAGCAGCTGCCCTGGAAAGGAAACACATGACTTTAGGGCAGGAGCAAATGAAAGCTTCCAGAGACCCTCAGCATTGAAAGGATAATGATAACTCTCCTTATGTGCAAGTCAACACAAAATGTCATTATTTTGAAGTTCTGAAATTAAAATTACTTTAATTTTTTAGAATAACTTTCAAGGTTGCAGAATTCTGGGGAAGTCTATTTCTTGACTCCAAATTTCTATCTGTTCTCTTCTCATGCCTGCTGTGCTTATGGCTGAAGCACATGCTTAGCTTTCTGAAAACTAAACCAAACCCACTGCCATTGAGTCAATTCCAACTCATAGTAACCCTTTAGAATAGAATAGTACTGCCCCATAGGCTCTCCAAGGCTGTACCTCACAGGGAAGCAGACTGCCTCATATTTCTCCCACAGAATGACTGGTGGGTTCGAACTGCAGAACTTATGGTTAGTAGTTGAATG
>NW_006921811.1:642767-659011 GCF_000298275.1 Orycteropus afer afer | reverse complement strand
CAGAGAGACAGCTCAGGGGGCAGGAGTTCATGGAGGGATGTACACAGGAAACATGTAACTATGGGGAGGAAGTGGGAGGGGAGCTGTTGCATTGTGCTAAACTGTAGTCAATGACATGAGACAAAGTATATGTGAACTGCTGTATGGAAAGTGAATTTGTTTTGTAAGTCTTCACCCAAATCATAATAAAAAAAGAAGCTTATGAATAGCAGTGAAACATTGTCTGATATATTACTGGAAAACTTTAGGAATAGCCTGCAAACATTGTCTGATATAGTGCCAGAAGTTGAGCCCCTCTGGTCAGAAGCCACTGAAAACATGAATGAAGAAGAGCAGTCTCCTCAAAGTAAAGCCAACCTTAATGATGTGAATGGAGTAAAGCTTTCAGGACCTCCATTGGCTAATGTCACATGACTCATAATAAGAAGAAACAGCTGCAAACATCCACTAAATATTGTAATATAGAATGTATGAAATATGAATCTAGGAAAATTGGAAGTTGCAAAAATGAAATGGAACTCATAAAGATAAATATCTTAGGCATCAGTGATCTGAAATGGACTGGTTTTGTCAATTTTAAATCAGACAATCATATGATCTACCTTGCCAAGAATGACAAATTGAAGAAGAATAGTGTGGCGTTCATCATCATAAAGAAAATTTCACAATCTATCCTGAAGTACAATGCTGCCAGTGATAGGATAATATCCGTATGCCTTACAAAGAAGACCAGTTAATACTACTATAATTCAAATTTATGCACCGACCACCAAAACCAAAGATGAAGAAATTGAAGATTTTTTCCAACTTCTGCAGTCTGAAGTTGACCAAACATGCATCAAGATGTGTTGATTATTAGTGGTGATCAGAATGAAAACGTTGGAAACAGAAAAATGGTGGTAGTTGGAAAATATGGCCTTGGAGATAGAAATAATGCTGGAGATTGCATGACAAAATTTTGCAAGACCAAGTAGTTATTCATCACAAATACCTTTTTTCAATAACATAAACAGTGGCTATGCACATGGACTTTGCCAGATGGAGTACACTGGAATCAAGTCGACTACATCTGTGGAAAGAGAAGATGGAGAAGTGCAATATCTTCAGTCAAAACAAGGCCAGGAGCTGACTGTGGAACAGATCATCAACTGCTCATATTCAAGTTCAAATTGAAGCAGAAAACAATTAAAACAAGTCCACGAGAGCCAAATATGACCTTGATTATATCTCTCCTGAATTTAGAGACTATCTAAAGAACATATTTGAGGCATTGACCAAACACCAGAGGAATTGTTTGATAATATCAAGAAAATCATCCATGAAGAAAGTAAAAAGGTCATTTAAAAGACTGGAAAGGAAGAAAAGACCAAACTGGATGTCAGAAGAGACTCTGAAACTTGCTCTTGAATGGATATTGTTGTTGTTATGTGCCATCAAGTTGGCCCCGACCCATAGCAACCCCTCCTTGTGTTTCCAAGGCAGTATCACTACGGAAGTAGACTGCCCAACCTTCCTTCCGAGGAGTGGCTGGTGGGTTTGAACCACCAGCCTTCTGGTTAGCAGTCAAGTGTCTTAGGCACTATGCTACCAGAGCTCCCAAATGGAGATTAGCTAAAGCAAGTGGGACAATTGACAAGATAAAAGATCTGAGTGGAAGATTTCAAAGAGCAGCTCAAGAAGAAAAAGTCAATAATTTTAAGGAAATGTTCCAAGACCTGGAGTTAGAAAACCAAAAGCAAAGAACACACTTAGCATTTCTCAAGTAGAAGAACTGAAAAAATCATTCAAGCCCCAAGTAGCAATAATGAAAAATTCTATGGGCAAAATATTGACTGATGTACGAAACATTAAAAGAAAATGGAAGGAATACGCAAAGCCACTGTATGAAAAAGAATTAGTTAATGTTTATACATTTCAAGGACCAATGGTACTGAAGGAAGAAGTTGAAGCTGCACTGAAGGATTTTGCAAAGAACAAGGCTCTAGGAATTGATGGAATGCCCATTGATACATTTCAACAAATGGATGCTGCGCTGGAGGCACTCACTCATCTATGCCAAGAAGCCTGGTCAACTGACTGGAATAGATCCATATTTTTATCCATTCTAAAGAAAGGTGATTGCATAGAATGTGGAAATTATTGAACTATAATGTAGGGAGGTCTGGTGGTGTAGTACCTAAGGAATTTGAGTGCTATCCAGAAGGCCAGTGGTTCAAATTCACCAGCCACTCTGCAGAGAGAAGGTTGGGCAATCTACTTAAATAGTGATACCACCTTGGAAACCCAAGGAGGGTTGTTATAAGTCTGATCTGACACGATGATAGTGAGTTTGGTTTTTTAGTTTATCATTAATATCACATACATGTATACTGAAGGAAATTCAAAAACAGTTGCAGCAGTATATTGACAAAGAACTTCCAGAAATGCAAGCTGGATTCACAAGAGGATGTGGAATGAGGGATAACATTGCTGATATCAGATGGACCTTGGCTGAAAACAACTAATACTAGAATGATGTTTACTTGTGTTTTATTAACTATGCAAAAATATTCAATTGGATCATAAGATATTGTGGATAACATTGATAAGAATTTGATTTCCAGAACACTGAATTTTACTCATGAGGAACCTGTACATAGACCAGGAGGCTGTCATTCAAACAGAACAAGAGGATACTGCATGGTTTAAAATCAGGACAGGAATGTGTCAGGGTTGTATCCTTTCACGATACTTATTCAGTCTGTATGCTGAGCAAATAATCCAAGAAACTGGACTATATGAAGAAGAATGTGGCATCAAGATTGGAGGAAGAATCATTAACAACCTGTGAAACGCTGATGACACAACTTCACTTGCTTAAAGTGAGGATGACTTGAAGCATTTACTGATGAAGAGTAAAGAGTACAGTTTGCAGTTTGGATTACATCTCAACATAAAGAAAATGAAAATCCTCACCACTGGACCAATAAGCAGCATCACAATAAATAGAGAAAAGATTGAAACTTTCAAAAATTTCATATTACTTGGTTCCACATTCATCACCAATGGAATCAATAGTCAAGACATCAAATGACAAATTGCGCTGCTGCAAAAGACCTCTTTAAAGTGCTGAAGAGCAAAGTTGTCTCTTTGAAGACTAAGGGGCTCCTAACCCAAGCCATGGTATTTTCAATCACCTCATATATATGTGAGAGCTGGATGATGAATAAGGAAGACCGAAGAAGAGTTGATGCTTTTGAGTTGTGGTATTGGCAAAGAATAATGAAAGTACCATGGACTGCCAAAAGAACTCACAAATCTGTCCTGGAATAAGTGTAGGCAGAATGCTCCTTGGAAGCAAGAAGGGCCAGACTTCGTCCAACCTACTTTGCTCACATTGTCAGAAGGGACTGTTCCCTGGAGTAGGATATCATGCTTGGTAAAGTGGAGGGTCAACAAAAAAGAGGAAGGCTCTCAATGAGCTGGATTTTCACAGTGGCTGCAATGATGGGCTCAGTTATAGCAAAGATTGTCAGGCTTTCACAGGGCCAGGCAGTGTTTCCTTCTGTTGTACATAGATGGGGTCACACTATGAGTAGGAGCTGACTTGACAACACCTAACAGTACAACAACAACTTCTAACACACTAATGTAACATATATAAATGACACATAATGTGGTTGTTGTTGTGGTGGCGTGCCATTGAATCCATTGTGACTCACAGTGACCCACGTAACACAGTAGAACTGCCTCACAGGCTTTTCTAGGCTGTATTCTTCGTTGAAGCAGATTTCCGGGTCTTTCTCCCATGGAGCCCCTGGACAGGTTCAATCCACCAACCTTGCAGTTAACAGCTGAGCATTCAACCATTGTGCCACCAGGGCTCCTATTAAATACACACACACACACACACACACAAACACAAGTTGTTGTTTGCTTTCCTTACTAGAATTTAAACTCCACAAGAGTAGGTATCTTTTTTTTTTTTTTTTTTTCTGATTCCCTCATGGATATATCCCAGGCACTTGGAATAGCATTTGGTATGTGGTAAATTTTGGTTGAATAAATGAATGGGTGAATGAATAAATGTAGGTAAGGAAATTGGAGTGGACAGACTAGTCTGATGTGGCTAGACTCACATGGTAGAAAAAGAGTTGGCAATCCAGAGACTCACAGAGAAGTGACTTCTTGCTCAATGACTCTCCAAGCAACTGTTGCAGTCTTCAAACCCAGATGATAATTGCATAGTTTACACAAAAAACAAAACTAAACCCACTACCACTAAGTTGATTCCAACTCACAATTGATATCCAAGTGTGGTTGGTGGGTTCAAACCACTGAGCCTTTGGTTAGTAGTTCTATGCTTTAACCACTGTGCCACCAGAGCTCCATAGATCATACAAAGAGTAATACAATGATTGGGGAGCACTTTGTACCTGTGAAGTGCTATCTAAATTCTTCATAATGACAATGCTCAGAACTGGGTGTCCTTTTAAGAGCTATTACACTTCCCTCTGCCTCTTTCCAAGCACTTTAGTCTTGTGCAAAAAAAAGAGTTAGTTAGTCACCAAAGAACACGGCATTCAGTCTGCTGGTTGACCAGGCAGATTGCTTTTAGGAGGTTGCATGCCTGACCCACTCTATGATATGCAGCCTTTTAAGCTTCACCTTCTTTTCTACCAGAATCCATCCTGCTAAGGTTTCTGATAGCTACCTTCAACCAGACTGCTTTTAATGTGATATTAAACACACTGCTATGCAAACTCATTTTCTACCTTCCTTTTCTCTTATGCATG
This sequence comes from Orycteropus afer afer, assembly GCF_000298275.1. NCBI lineage: Eukaryota > Metazoa > Chordata > Mammalia > Tubulidentata > Orycteropodidae > Orycteropus > Orycteropus afer. The sequence goes on along the minus strand of NW_006921811.1, from coordinate 654,236 downwards.
AAGGAAATCATGTATTTTTTCAGATTTCACAGTCAACAAATGATATTATATGTACTTACATATGTGTGCTTACATTGACTGATTTTCAAAGGCTTCCATGCTTCTCTTCATAGAGAATCATCATCCCTGGGTGTTGTCAGGGTCTCTGGAAGTGAGCTCATTCACTCTCCTATTGAGATGAGAAAACCTGAAGCCCAAAGCAGTTAGTGACTTAACTGAAGTCTTAGGATGAATTGATGTCCAAGTGTTGATGTGTAATGATAAGCTGTCATTTGAACACAAAAGCCTTATGAGGTCTTTTTAAACAAAGCTTGCAGCTTATCCTATGATAATTTATTTGTGACCCTTATGGGATTAAAATAATAACTTGGCAGAAGCAAGTGCCTTATGGCAAAATGAGGCAGGAATGAATACTGCTTTCCATGTTCAGTAACCATTGATCATTGGCATTCTGTTCGGTGGGGACTTTCTGCTGTGACTTGTTAAACAGATCTTTCTAACACTCTCATTATGAAGAGTTAACTGTTGTTCTGAGATTGCCTATTTGCATACGTTGGCTGTGTAGGATCTTGTTCCTGATTAAAGGGCCCATTGCTGCCAACTCTCAGGGAAGGCGGCTGCTGCTGAAGCCTTGATAATCATTTTTTATGCATCAAGGAAGGCACAAGAAGCTTCAAACCATAATCATTTCTATAAACATAGACAAGCCGTAAATTGTGACTGATACAAATTAAACTATGTTCCTCGGTAATTATATTTTAGAGATTGTGAGCCACATACCAAAACACAATTTTAAACTCAGAAAACTATAATTGCATGTTTAGTGCCTAGCACTCTTTGTACGGTTTGTTTTGCATGAGTTGTTCCAAGGAAATTGATTTCCTGGGCACATCATGAACAGGTTCATCAGGTCATTGGCGTGCATCTCACTACAGTATGATTATTCTCATCAAGTCAATCATGTCCCACTGAAGGGGGAGGCAAGGCATGAAGCCGTCACAATAAGGAGTTACCAAGTCCTCCCAAATGTCTCTCCAATCTGTTGCCTACACGCCATCATCACTGTCACAGTCATTATTAGGGCCTCAAACATCTTTTCCCTGGAGAGTTACAGTCTTCAGCTGATCCCTGTGCAGTGATGGACCTAGTTTTACCCCTACTAAGGTAGCCTTTATCCTTGTCTTTGCAGAAATAACACTTGAAGTAATTGGGGTGGCTTGGTTTGGAACTTCCAAGTCACACCTTAAGATTGGTACTGACAAGTAGGAGCTGGCCTTACTAGAAAAGATTCACCTGGGATATCAATATCAATTCGCCTCTGGAGGCATAACTTGGCTCATCATACAAGGCTAGCCAATAAAAGCACTGAATATGGAATCACAGAGCTTCCTGTTTGACAAGAACATTTACTCTAGAGAGCACGTTCCTAGGGACATGGAAGCTCTGTGCTGGGAACCCTCTCAGACTTCACCCATTGGATGTCTTTGGATTCCTTTTGGTTCTAATAAAGCAGAAGCTATAAAAATGGTATACTCTGGGATTCTATGAGTCACTTCAATGAATTACTGTAAAAAAAGGAGCAGTGAAAGCCAACAGAGGGGAAGTCAAGTGGGCTCCAGAGATTGTGGCTGGTATCATAAAGAGGTAGTGGAAAATCAGCCCCAAATTGGTGCCCACCAGGTCAGGGCATTAGGGTGTTGTGTGAACTTCCCAGACTTGTGGCTGATGTCTATTTGGAAGCCTGAAGGATGATGCCCTTTTATCTTCTGAATTCTGACCTAGCTCTGGGTGGCTAGGGTCAGAGAATGAGAATACCATGGAGGAAGCTGGAAACAAGAATGGAGAAGTGGGCATGTGAGGAATGGATCAATCTCCACATTTTGGGGATAGGATTCCTGCTGATCCTTACTGTACAGTCCTCATGTCTGTCATCTCATCCGCTGTATCTATTCTCAGTGTGAGTTCTTATTTAATATAATCTATGGAACACAACTTTCAGCAGCAAATGCGCTTTACATCACAGTCCTACACACATGCATTCACACACACACACACACACACACACTACTCATGACTAGTCTTATCTCCCTTAAAAAATGTGGAGGTTGTCTTAAGAGTTGGTAAGTATGTCAGGAAATCTGTTCCATGGTGATGTGGCTCTGTGAAGAGCCCTGTGTACATACAAGGCTGTGTAACTGAGTTTCGGTTTCCTCAACATAAGACACTTAGATAAGGATTTAGGTGTTGGTATTTTATTTGGAAGTAGTACCAGGAAGCACAAGTGAGGAAATGGGGAAATTCAGAGAAGGACAGGAGGAAAGCCATGTAAGGATCATTAATTGACAAGTCGCTATCATGGAGAACTAGGACACAATCTTAGAGCAGCTCTGTGAGAAACCCTATGGAGCCTGGAGCTCAAGGACACTAGGGCACCTACATCAGAGTTGCTTCTCTGTGCTTAAGAGAAAGTGGCCTTAGTTCCAGAAGAAGCCCTCAGGCTGAGAGCCACAGAGATGCAGGTTTTTAGGTAGGAAGATGTCCTTATGAAGAAAACTTGTCCTGCAGTTGCAGATGAGCTCGGGTGAGGAAAGAAGATGTGGAACAGGGAATCAACAGCGTCTCTGCCACCATGGAGACTGAGTTACTGCATTGTCTACATTCCAGTCTTCTGAGTTCTCTCCCATAACCAAAGGAGGAAGGATATAACAAAGTCTTCATGGTGTGCTTGATTCTGACCTTCCTACCTAGTTCTTGCTTAATCAGCCCTTTCTACTCAAATAGAATGAGATGTGGACTATTTTAGACTTCACATGTGGGCTGACATTTGTTGTATCACTATTTTCCAGCAATCCAGTGTTATCTCAGCAACTCTGCTCTTCCCTCTTATTTTTCAGTGACTCCACTCTGCTCCACACACTTCATGCTCTAACCATACTTAATTGACTTTCCTGTCACTAGCCTCAGCAGCCATCAGCTGTGTGAGACAGGAGATGCTTCCAATGATGTCTCCTGGGGGCAAGAGGCAGAGCTGAAGTTCAAGGGCAAGGCGCTTTTACCCAGCCCTTAGAGCTGGCACTCTAAATTCAACCTTCTAGTCTCCTAAGGAGAGCTCTGGTGTCGCAGTGTCTAAGGCGTTGGACTGCTATCCATGAGGCTGAGAGTTCAGACCCACCAGCCACTTCTAGGAATGAAGACTGGGCAATCTACACCCATTTGGTAGCCTCCTAAACTGTAAAAGAATACATTTCTGTTTGTAAAAGTCATCCACCTGTGGCATTTCTGTTATAGTTGCACTAGAGAATGAAGACACACTCCTTTTTTTCCCTCTGACTCTTTCATTCTCTAGTTGTTCCATGAGAACACGACCACTCCTCTAAGACTCAAAGGCCTTGAGTTTCCTTGTTCTGACCTCCCTGTGTCCCTCCCTCCCCAGTGCAGCTCCCTTCTCAGAGTATAACTTGTCTCCTGATCATTAATAAATTTACAACTCACCTTTAGTCAAGACTAAGCATTATTCTTCTCTAGATTCAAGGCCATCCATTCTAGAGGGAGGCCATAATAGCTGACATGTACAGAAGCTGCTCAGAAGAGGTTCATGAATGAAAGAAGAAGCAAATGTCTAAGTAAAGAAAAGGGCTTTGATCTGGAGAAAGGGGTGAAAGCAGAGATTCCAGGAAAGGAATCCAGTTGGAATATGCATGGTAAACGGCAGATGGGAGAGATCAGCGAGGGTGAGATGAGTTTTGAGACTCAGCTGGATGTGAGATAGTACGGGTCTGCACTAGAATTATGTTGGTAGACAAAAAGGAAATATGGATTTAAGAGACATAAAGAAGATAGTAAAAAGTGGGGAAAACACACACAAAGAAACAAACCCATTGTCAATGGTTCAATCCCAACTCATGAAGAACCCATCTTTTTCAGTATAAAACTGTATTCTACAGGGTTTTCAATGGCTGGGACCATTCAGAGTCATCAGACTTTTCTTCTGGGCTGCTTCTGGGTGGATTCAGACTGCCAACCTTTTGGTTAGCAGCTGGGTACTTCACCATTTGCATCACCCCAGGATGGCAAAACACAGAAGAGATCTCTTATTTTACTTTTGAGAAATCTCTCTGGTGGTGTCGGTTTGAGGGCTTTGTAATCCACTGATTGTTTTCTATCTAAGCTTCTGCATCTTATAAAACAGCAAGTTAACAATCACAAGAAGCAGGAAAGACTCTCCGGGCCCCTGGCTCAGCCCACAGAGGACAGTCCAGGCTGTGAGGCTGTTAGGCGAGCTGGCACGCTCCATGGAACAGATGAGCTTTTAAAAGATTCAAGTTTGGTTCAAAATTCACAACTCGTGAGTTCCAAATCATTCTAAATTTGGCTGAATGTGTTTTTCCCTAGCTGTGTGCCACCGAGCAAGGCTTAGTGACTTCATCAACTTAGAAAAACAAAGGATAGTTATTGCCTCTGTGCAGAAATAAACTTGATGAGGACAAAAGGAGTGCCTTGCAAATACTATAGCAGTGGACCCTTAATTTTGTGTCTTTTCCACTCAAACAGCTTTCTCTGGTATCAACAGCAAAGCTATTCACTGAAGGAACACCGCCAGTTACCAGCTTGCCTATATGCAAAGTGGCACTAAAGTGAGTTATCTTTCAGCTTTGTTGAACAAGCAAATTATATAGTAAATTAAATCACATTTTACTGTTCAGTTGGTGTGGTGCAAATTAAAGAGTGCACTTTGATTCAACCTTGCATCTCCTGTGTATTTCATAGCCTGAATGTTCCAGTGTCGATAAGGGGTAATTTAGCAGAGAACTTGTGTCAATTCTGTTTTCTTTGTTGTGTTTACAAGTTCTTTGCAAGCAGCTCACTTGGAATAGTGTTGAACTGACACTAAATGGCATGTTTGTTTGGACAGATGCTTTAGCTTTTGGTTGATTATTTAAGTGAATGATGTCTCACTCCTTTTCTCAGTGTCCTCAAAGAAATCTAACTAAAGTCTCTACACCTATAGACGGATGTTCGCTGAAGCTAAATTGTCAGTGGTTGTCAAGTTGGTTCCGACTCATGGCAACCTTCTGTATAAGAGAACAAAACGTTGCCTGCTGTGTGCCATCTTTGTTATCTAATTGAGAGTTTCCCCCATTTGTGTTGTCCTTCCACTTTACCAATTACAATGTCCTTTTCTGGTAATCGGTCTTCCTTGATGAGTTGGCCAAAGTGAGCAAACCAAAACCCAGATAGAAAACAATGAGTAGATTACAAACCCTTCTAACAAAGGATTCTGGTTGTATTTCTTCTAAGACTGCTTTGTTCATTCTTCTGGTAGTCCACTGTATATTCAATATTCTTTGTGTATTGAAGCATATTATTGTTGCTATTTGCCATTGAGTTAACTTTGATTCAGGACAACCCCATGTGAGCAGAGTGCAACTGCTCCATAGGGTTTCCAAGGCTGCGACCTCTAAGAAGCAAATACTAGACTTTTCTTCTGAGACTCTTGCTTGGGTGGGTTTGAACTGCTAACATTTTAGCCACTAGTCAGGTGCTTAACTATTTGTGTCATACGGACTGACAAGACTAAAAACCCAAAAATCAAATCCGTTGCTGTCAAGTCAATTATGACTCATAGAGACCCTATGAGACAGAGTAGAACTGCTCTGTTGGGTTTGCAAAGCTGCGATCTTTATGGAAGCAGACGACCACACCTTTCTACCATAGAGCAGCTGGTGGGTTTCAACCACCAATGTATTGGTTAGCATCTGAGTTCTTAGCGACTGCCACTAAGAATAAACCCCCTGCCTAGAGTCCATTCCAACTCATAGCAACCCAGTAGGACAGAGTAGAAGTGCCCCATAGGGTTTCCAAGGCTGTGAATCTTTATGGAAACAGATTGCCTTATCTTTGTCCCACAGAGTGGCTACAGGGTTTGAAGAAATGACCTTTTGTTTAACAGCCAAATGCCTTAATGACCCTGCCACCAGAGTTCTTCTGTTCAGAGGGTGAATTCCTGGAGATAAGTAACAAATCTTACTAGCTAGATTTCTAAAGATGCTAGCTACATTTCTTCTGAAAACATGGGAGAAAGAAAAGTAACTTATCTCTTGACAGACCTGGGTAGAAGTTCTGACATTGTATTTTCAGTGCTGTGAGCCTGGCCATGTTAATTACTTTGATACTCAGTTACTTACATGTGAAAGTTGGTGACAGACCTTGCATGAAATTACTTACGTTCCAAATTTATTACAAAATAGGTGCCCAATAAATTTCATTGTTCTCCTATTACTAGGATCTTAATGATGGTTTGAAGAATCATAAAAAAAAAAACATTTCTGAGTGTCCTTCCTGGTCTTCAGAACCAAGACCAAGTCTAGAATAGCAGATATAGTTCAAATGATGCTATTATGATGAACAGGAAAAGAAAAATGAAAAGATAACCATTTCCCCAAGCTTGTCAGCACGAGCCCTAACAACACAATTTATATATATTTCTCTCTGAAAGGGTCATGTGGGTCACCCTGCATTTTGACATTTCTGACAAATGGGTCAGTGGAAATAGGAGTGTTAATTTATTTGAGTGGATATGTGGCAACAGTGCTCTGAAAATAAAAGCACCACGCCGTGATGCAACTGTCACAAAAATGAGAACAAACTGACAAAAACCTCAAAATATCCACAAGTAACAGCCATATCCAGCATAGCTCTAGGTCACCCTGCTTCTTCTAGAGTTCTGCTTCTAGCCATGGTGAAGAGCATTTAACTCTACTATTGCCGTCCTAAGGTTTGCAAGAGACAGTGGTGCTTCACTGATAGGATTCTCGCTGTCCACGCAGGAGACCCGGGTTCAATTGCCAGCCAATGCACCTCATCCAAAGCCACCACCTGTCTGCCAGTGGAGGCTTGCAAGTTGCTCTGATACTAAACGGGTTTCAGCAGAGCTTCGAGGCCAACATGGACCAGAAAGAAAAATCTCACCCTCAACTAATCTCCACGGTGCAGAGCCAGGCAATGTTTTGTTCCACTGTGCATGGGGACTCCATGAATTGGAGCCAACCTGAAGTCAGTGAACAACAACAATGTTTGAAAGCCTTCCTAGAGATCAGTGAATGCTTTTAATGAAATAATTTTACTGAAACTTGTCTCCAGTATTTTTGGGTTTGAAATTAGCTATTGCTAAAGCCCTTGTGTTTGGTTTTATTATTATTATTATTATTATTTTACGTAGGAGCTCTGGTGAGGTAGTGCCTAAGGCATTTGACTGCTAACCAGAAGGTTGATGGTTCAAAACCACCAGCCACTTCTTGGAAGGAAGACTGGATAATCTACTTCTCTAGAGATGTTGTTGTTGTTAGGTGCCATCGAGTCATCTCCGACTCCATAAACAGCAGAACGAAACACTGCCCGATCCCACACCCAGTGCTACATGTTGTCTAATGTCCTGACTGCTGCTTCCTTTGGTGTCAATTGTAGAACCAACCAATGTGAATTCTTTGGCAACCTCAATCTTTTCTCCATTTTTTATGATGCTGCTTATTGGTACAGTTGTGAGGATTTTTGTTTTCTTTATATTGAGATGTAATCCATCTGCAGGCTGTATTCTTCAACCTTCATCAGTAAGTGCCTTAAGTCATCCTCACTTTAAGCAAGCAAAGTACTGTCTGCATATCTCAGGTTGTTAATGATTCTTCCTCCAATCCTGATGCCATGTTTTTCTTCATATAGTTCAGCTTCTAGGATTATTTGCTCAGTATATAGGTAGAATAAGTATGGAGAAAAGATAAAATCCTGACTCACTCTCTTCTTGATTTTAAACCATGTAGTGCCCCTTTGTTCTGTTTGAATGACAGCCTCCTGGTCAGTGTACAGGTTCTGTAGAGATACTGCCTCGGAAACCCAAGGAGCAGTCTCTGAGTCGGAAGTGACTGTACAGCAGTGAGTTCATTTTTGTTTTGTTCTGTTTTATTGTATTACATGATATTATTTTTAAATTAAGTTTTAAAGTCTCTTAACCTTTCTGAACCTTAATTTTCTAGTTCATAAAATAGAGATGTTGAACCAGCTTATTTGAGTATACATTATGGTCCTACAGCCTATATTTCTAAGCTTTAATAGCAAGAAAAATCCTGCTATGTGTGCTATAAGAGGAAAAGTCTGTGTCCACACCTACTTATATACCTTACGTTTCATTTGAAATGAATCATCCCAGATGCCCAGTGAAGCAGGCCTCAGAAGAAAAAGGGAATGCTAGGCAATTACCAGTTTCCAATCACTGCTTTAATCTACAAATAGGGCAACATGATATGACCTATCTGTCACACCGATGGAATCTGAGTTGTGCCAGGTACAGTGCTCATATAGTCCTCAACCCGTGCCAGGTGCCTATCTGTTGCCCTCCTTCACAGTTGGAGAAAAGCAGACCCAGAAAAATCAAGGAACTTGTCATTGGTTTATCGCTGCTAGTGGAAGGGTCCCGATTTGAATCTTAGTCACTGGACATCAAGAATCCAGAGCAATTGGAGAGAGAACCAGATTCCTCATACTGTTGTTGGTTGCCATCTGGGTGCCCCCCAGGTCATAGCATCTCTGTGGACAACAGACAACTGTGATCGATAGAGCTTTCATTGGCTAAGTTCTGGAAGTAGGTCACCAGGCCTTTCTTTTTAGTTTGTCTTAGTTGGAAGCTCCTCTGAAACCAATTCAACACTGTAGCCACACACAAGGCTCCACCGACAGATGGGTGGTGGATGGCTTGAGGTGCCTTGGCTGGGAATCAAACCTGAGTCCCCACCATGGAAGGCAAGAATTCAACCACTGAGCCACCATTCACTCATAGACGTTTCTTATTTGTATTCTTTAAGGTGTATGTGCCTAATATAATCTGTTGCTTAAATACTTAATTTTCATTCATTCATTCTCTTACTCTTTTGTCAATATAATTTAAGAAGAATATAATGGTATTTGTAAGGATTCATTAAGTAATAATTCAGTTAGAGAAAAAAAGAATAATAAAAAAGAAGCAAGAGTGAGGATGGGGTAAATGTTCAATACATTTTCTCAAATGATTTAATAAATGCCTGGATTTTCTAAGCTTGTTCCCACTTCCTTAATTTGCTTTCACTTCTGAAGGCTTTATTCAGGATTCTGGACCCATCACTCCCCAAAATTATCTTAGGTTATGGTCACTAATGACCCCCATGTAATTCAATTTAAGGAAAACATTTTTTTTTTTTTAAAGTAGTTTGCTTGAAGTATAATTGGCATAGAGTAAACTGCACATTCTGAAAGTGTCCAATTTGTTGTTTTGACATATGCATATACAGTCAAGATGTTGAGCACATTTGTCACTCTCCTGTCTCCTTTGTAACCACTTTCTCTGTTGCCACCTCTTTTCTCCCCACCCCAGGAAAAGACTGATCTGCTTTCTGTCACTGTCATTTAGTTTGCACTTTCTAGAGTCTTAGATAAATGGAATAATATATTCTGAACTCTTTCTCTCTCTCTCTCTCTCTCTCTCTTTTTTTATCTTGTTTCTTTCCCTTGGCATAACTATTCTGAGATTCATCCATTTTGTCACGTGTACCCATTAGCGCCTCTTTTTTCTTCATCTCCCATGAGTACTTAACATAGTTGACCATTTCCCTCATCTTTGACATTTTCTAGTTCATTGATTGCTGTGATACACCCTTTGCTCTTACTGCTTTAGTAACTCTGTCATTGTCACATTTGCAAAATTCTCTTCTTTTGTTTTGAAACACACACTGGCATTTTTCAAGCCTGTGTCCTAGAATAATGCTTCTAAAAATTTAGGGTGCTATTAAATCACTTGAACAGTTTGCTAGAACACATTTAAACAGATCTACGAGGTGAAAAATAACACTCAGGGAGGAAGCAATCCTTAGGACAATCAGCCATTCAAAATCAGGAGGGAAACATTTGGCCAAGGACAAATTTGAGAAGACAGGAAGGGGCCAGAAAGAAGGAGGGATAGAAACAGGAAACCCTGGGAGAGAGGAGGATAAATGATGTTAAATGGTGGGAATTGCAGTTAATGGCACAAAACAAAGTGTGCATGAACTGTTGAATGGAAAATGATTTGTTCTGTAAACCTGCACCCGAATTACAATAGAAAGGGAAAACAATGTTTTTTTTTTTTTTTTTAATTCATTTGTAAATTTCAATATTTTTGAAGTAAATTTATATTTAATAAATTTTATTTCATTTTAAGAAAAATTACCATATAATCCCAGGTCCCAGCCTCAGAGTTTCTGATTCAGCAGGTTGAGGGTGAGGCTCAAAAAGCTGCTCATGCTCCAAACCCTTCTGAAGTTGCCAATTACACTTTAAAATGATATTTTGCTTTTCACTTTCGTTCTTCATATCTAGATTGAAGCTGTCAAAGACTTCTCATTGCTTGGCTCTATAATTGATGCCAATGGAAGCAGTAGTCTGGAAAAAAATGCATATCTTCAATCTCATTCATATCTAGGCTTTTAATTATCTTATTTTTTTAAAAAAATTAAAAAAGTAGATTGCCTGATCTTCCTTCCTAGAAGTGGCTGGTAGGTTTGAACCCCAGCCTTCAGGTTAGCAGTCAAATGCCTTAGACACTATGCTGGCAGAGCTCCTACTTATCATATATATGCAGGTAATTCCTGAATTCAAATTTCTTGCTCAATTTTTTTGTTGTTGTTCTTTTTTAATTGTAACTAAAGACTCATGTCCAATGATGTACTTGATGTCCCTTCTCAGCTACTGCATGTTGTTGTTATTTGCTAGGTCAGATTTGAAACACATTGTTGTTGTTGTTGTTAGGTGCCATTGAGTCATCTCTGACTCGTAGTGACCCTATGCACAGCATTACCAAACAGCACCTGGTCCTGAGCCAGCTTCATTATCCTTGTGATACTTGAGCCCATCACCACAACCATTGTGTCAATCCATCTCCTTGAGGGCCTTCCCTTCTTTCGTTGGCCCTCCACCTTACCAAGCATGACATCCTTCTCCAGGGAACAGTCCCTTCTGACAACATGACCAAAGTCGGTGAGATGAAGTCTGGCCATTCTTGCTTCCAAGCAGCATTCAGGTTGCACTTTTTCTAGAATAGATTTGTTAGATCTTTTAGCAGTCCCTGCTACATTCAGCTTTTTTCACCAGCACCACAACTCAAAAGCATCAACTCCATCAACTCTTCTTTGGTCTTCCTTATTCACTGTCGAGCTTACACATGATTATGAGGTGATTGAAAATATCATTGGTTATGTCAGGTGCACCTTACTCCTCAAAGAAACATCTTTGCTCCTCAACACTTCCTCATGTAGCCAACTTGCCCAGTGGTATGCATCTTCTGATGTCCTGACTACTGCTTCCATTGGCATCAATTATAGAGCCAAGCAATGTGAAGTCTTTGACAACTTCAATTTTTTCTCCATTTATTGTGATGCTGCTTATTGGTCAAGTTGTGAGGATTTTTGTTTT
>NW_006921811.1:637009-639096 GCF_000298275.1 Orycteropus afer afer | reverse complement strand
TCTTCCATTTATGTAGATCTCTTACAGTTTCTTGAAGTAGTTTTATATAGTTTTCTTTGTAGAGGTCTTTAGTGTCCCCAGTAAGATTTATTCCCAAGTATTTTATATTTTTGGTAGCTATTGAAAATGGTATTGATTTCCTTATTTCTTTTTCAGCAATCACTTTGGATGTTGATCTTATATCCTGACATGATGCTAAATCTCTCAATTAGTTCCAGTAGATTTTTGACTGAGTCTCTTGGTTTTTCTAGGTATAGGATCATATCATCAGCAAATAGGAATAGTTTGACTTCTTCCTTACCAATCTGGATGCCTTTGATTTCCCTTTCTTTCCTTATGGCCCTGGCTACGATTTCCAGTACAATGTTGAATAGAAGTGGTGATAGCAGTCATCCTTGTCTGGTTCCTGTTTCAAGAGAAATGTTTTCAGTCTCTCTCCATTGAGAAAAATGTTGGCTGTTGGTTTTGCATAAATGTCCTTTATTATGTTGAGCTATGCCCCTTCTATTCCTATTTTTCTGAGAGTTTTGATCAGGAATGGGTGTTGGATTTTATCAAATGCCTTTTCTGCATCAATTGATTTGATCATGTGGTTATTCTTCTTTGTTTTATTTATGTGGTGGATTACGCTAATTGTTTTTCTAATGTTGAATAACCATCAAAACACTAAAAACACATGGACAAAAAACACACCTTCTAATCACACACAAACAGTAACCAAAAAAGAAAAAAGGGAAAAAGAAGAAGAAAAAAATCAAGAAAACCTGTAATATCTGGGGATAGGGCACCAAGAGAAAAAAAAAAAAAGGAGAATAATGAAGGGGGAAAAATGGGAAAATTACAAAATGATAAATAAGGAATGGTTCTAACCATGAGAAAAATTGGGGAGGAAAAAAAAATTAAAGAAAAAAAAATTTCAAACAGGAATAGGGAAAAGATAAAAATGCTGAAAACTAGGACCTGGGAGGGGAAGATTAAGAATAATAGTAAAAAAGGGAAAAAATATTAATAATAATAGTTGTTTAAAAAGAGACAAATACAAGCAAACTAATCATCAGAAAAAAGAAAACAAAAAATAAAAAAAGAGGAAAAAAATCGGTGGAAGACAAGGCAGGGCACTCAGTTTCCGTCTGAGCACACAGACTGTGATGGAGTTCCTGTGGGCTCAGAAAGTATTTGAGAATGGAGGATGGCCACACCTCCGTTCATCAAGCAGGTGTAGGGTACAAGAGTAACAAAAGGAATGTGGTACCTTTTCAGTCTTGCAGGTCCGGAGTGTCCTTGGGGTTGTTGGAAAGCAGAACATGTTCTTAAGCCCCAGGAAATATGTGAGAATGTTGTCTCTTTAAATATCTAGAATAGTCAAGCCACTTTTAAGCCTTCAAAATGGCGGCATCCTCCGGACCGGCAAAAGTCCACAGCTCAAACCACCTTTTTCTTCACCTTCTCCGTTTATTCCCCAGCCACCAGAGCAGACTTCTGTGCAGTCCCTAGCTAGCAGGGCTGATTTCTAGGTTAATTCTTAGGTCCTACCACCACTCAGCAATCTCCAAGCTGTCTGTGCCATCATGATCGCTCAGGTTCACTGCCAGACTGCAGCTCCATATGTCTCCTTTCTTGGTATTTTCACACAAATTCTTCTGCTAGTTGGGGTTTAGTCCACTTCTATATCCTTCCCTTCAAGGCTCAGGGGTCCAAGATTATTTTCTGTGTCTGTGTTAATTGGTTTCCCTTTTCTTTGTTGAAGAGGATCTGTGCAGTCTTTCTGCCTATTCCACCATCTTGCTGGAACTCTGCAAATACCTTTTTACAACAACACAAATGACTGCTATACATGTGGACTTCACCAGATGGAATACACAGGAATCAGGTTGACTACATCTGTGGCAAGAGAAGATGGAAAAGCTCAATATATTCAGCCAAAACCAGGCCAGGAGCTGATTGTGGAACAGACCATCAACTGCTCATATGCAAGTTCAACTTGAAGTTGAAGACAATTAAAACAACTCCATGAGAGCCAAAAAATGACCTGAAATAGATCCCTCCTGAATTTAGAGACCACCTAAAGAACAGAATTGATGCACTGA
>NW_006921811.1:630067-636909 GCF_000298275.1 Orycteropus afer afer | reverse complement strand
CAACTTCAATTTTTTCTCCATTTATTGTGATGCTGCTTATTGGTCAAGTTGTGAGGATTTTTGTTTTCTTTATATTGAGATGTACTCCATACTGCAGACTGCAGTCTTCAATCTTTATCAGTAAGTGCTTCAAGTCTCCTCACTTTCAGCAAGCAAAGTTGTGTCATCTGCATATCACTGTTGTTAATGATTCTTCCTCCAATCCTGATGCCACATTCTTCTTCATATAATCTAGCTTCTCAGATAATTTGCTCAGCATATAGATTGAATAAGTACAGTGAAAAGACACAACCCTAACAAACTCCCTTCTTGATTTTAAACCACCATGTTCTGTTTGAATGGCAGCTTACTGGTCTATGTACAGGTTCTTCATGAGTACAATTAAGTGTTCTGGAATCCCCATTCTTCTCAAACTTATCCACAATCTGTTATGATCCACACAATCAAATGCCTTTTTTATAGTCAATAAAACACAAGTACACACATTTTGTTATTCCTTGCTTTGAGCCAAGATCCATCTGACATTAGCAAAGATATCATATCCCTTATTCCACACCCTTTTCTGAATCCAGCTTGCATCTCTTGAAGTTCTCTGTCAATACATTGCTGCAATCATTTTTTAATTATCTTTGGTAAGATTTTACCTGTGTGTAATATTAATGATGTTGTTCGATAATTTCCACATTCTAAGGGATCACTTTCTTTTGAATGGGTACGTATATGGATCTCTTCCAGTCTGTTGCCCAGGTAGCTGTCTTCCAAATCTATTGGAATAACCAAATGAGTGCCTCCAGTGGGACATCCATTTGTTGAAACATCTCAGTGGGTATTCTGCCAATTCCTGAAGCCTTATTCTTTGCCACTTCCTTCAGTGCAGCTTCAACTTCTTCCTTCAATACCATTGGTTCTTGAATATATGCCACATCCTGAAATGGATGACAATCGACCAGTTCTCTTTGGTCTCTGTGTATTCCTTCCATCTTCTTTTGATACTTACTGCATCATTCAATATTCTGCCCATAGAATCTCTCAATATTGAAACTCGAGGCTTAAATTTTCCCTCAAACTTTCAGTTTGAGAAGTGACATGCATATTCTTCCCTTTTGGTGTTCCAACTCCAGGTTTTTGCACATTTCATTATAGCAATTGGCGTTGTCTGATGAGCTGCTCTTTGAAACCTGTTCAGCTATTTTATCTTGTCATTTCTTCCATTTGCTTTAGCTACTCTTCCCTCACGGACAAGTTTCAGAGTCTCATCTGTCATCCATTTTGGTCTTTTCTTCTTTTCTTGGCTTTTTAATGATCTCTTGCTTTCTTCATGGATGATGTCTTGATGGCATCCCACAATTCTTCTGGTTTTTGGTCATCAGTGATCAATGCATCCAATCTATTATTTTAGTGGTCTCTAATTCAGGAGTGATATTATCACAGTCATTTTTTTTTTTTTTTTTTGCCTCTTGTGGACTTGTTTTAATTGTGTTCAACTTCAAGTTGATCTTGCATATGAGCAGTTGATGGTCTGTTCCTCAATCAACTCCTGGCCTTCTTTTGACTGAAGATATTGAGTTTTCCATTGC
The DNA here is from genome assembly GCF_000298275.1 of Orycteropus afer afer. NCBI lineage: Eukaryota > Metazoa > Chordata > Mammalia > Tubulidentata > Orycteropodidae > Orycteropus > Orycteropus afer. The sequence continues at coordinate 635,332 of NW_006921811.1, read as the reverse complement.
TTCTTGCCACAGTTGTAGTCAGTCTGATTCCTGTGTACTGCATCTGGTGAAATCCATGTGTATAGCTACCATTTGTATAGTAAAAAAAGGTATTTGCAATGAATAAGTTGATCTTGCAAAATTCTACCACATGATCTCCAGTGTTATTTCTTCACCAAGGCCAAAATTTCCAACTACTGGTGATTCTTCTTTGTTTCCAACATTTGCATTCCAGTCACCAGTGATAACACATCTTGATTGCATGTTTGGTCTATTTCAGACTGTAGAAATTGATAAAAATCCTCAATTTCATCATCTTTGGCTTTGGTGGTTGGTGCATAAATTTGAATAATAGTAGTATTAACTGGTTTTCTTTGTAGGCATATAGATATTATCCTATCACTGATAGCATTGTACTTCAGGACAGATCTTGAAACATCCTCTGTGATGATGAATGCTACACCATTCCTCTTCAAATTGTGATTTCCAGCATAGTAGATCATATGTCTGATTCAGAATGGCCCAAACCAATCCATTTCAGCTCATTAATGCCTGTTGTTGTTGTAATGTGACTTCAAGTCGGACCTGACTCATAGGGACCCCTCCCTCCTTGGGTTCCTGAGGCAGTATCACTATGGAAGTAGATTGACCAACCTTCCTTCCGAGGAGTGGCTGGTGGGTTTGAACTGCCACCCTTCTGGTTAGCAGTCAAGTACCTTAGACACTAAGCTAATGCCTAGGATATCAATTTTTATGTGTCCTATTTCATTTTTGATAACTTCCAATTTTCTTAGATTCATACTTTGTAGATTCCATGTTCCAATTATTAATAGATGTTTGCAGCTGTTTGCAGAGATCTCAGGTAAGGGTAAGGACACAGGACTCATCCAAAATAGGTATGAAGTGGGAGAAAGAGAAGCAGGGAGACCACAGATAGAGCAGCAGGGATCTGAGGTAAGGGGAGGGACACAGGTCCCACCCCTAAGAGTCAGGAAGCAAGCGAAAGAGTAGCTGGGAAACCACAGAGAGAGCAGCAGGGATCTCAGGTAAGAGGAGGGATAAAGGGCCCACCTACAAGAGGCAGGGAGTGGAGAGGTTTCAAACAGTTAAGGAAGACAAACTTGTCTGCCAGTTTGTCATACTGTGGTGGCTTGTGTGTTGCTGTGAGGCTTGAGGCTGTGGAACCAGTGTTTCAAATGCCAGCAGGGTTGCACATGGTACACATGTTTCAAAAGAGTTTACAAATTGAGACAGACTAGGAAGAAGGAAGAGGCCATCCACTTGTCAAAGAATTGACCAGGGAAAACCTTATGAATAGCACAGAAACACTGTCTGATACATTATTGCACAACTTTACGACTAGTCTGGAAACATTGTCTGATATAGTGCAGGAGGATGAGCCCCTTAGGTTGGAAGGCTCTCAAATATGACTGGGAAAGAACTGTTCCATCAGAGTAGAACCCACCTTATTGATATGAATAAAGTAAAGCTAATGAGACCTCCATTTACTGATGTGGCATGACTCAAATTGAAGAGAAACATCTGTAAACATCCACTGAAGCATGAGAACTACATAACAGGATGAAAGTCATCTGGTTTGTGCCATCTTCATGAATGTTGTTATGCTCAAGGCCATTATTGTGGCTAGTGTGTCAATACATCTCCTTGAGTGTTTCTGTCACTCAAACTCATAGTTACCCTACATACAACAGAAACACTGTGAAATCACAAATTTCTAACACACATGATGTTCTTTTCTATCATTGTCCTTGCTTAATGATGTGTGCAAAGTTAGTGAGTCAGAGTCACATGATATTCACTTCTAAGACGTATTCTCATTGTATTTCTTCTAAGACTGACTTGTTTGTTGTCCCAGTAGCCCATGGTACATTTAGTATTCTTAGTTCACACCACAATTTGAATGCATCAGTTCTTACATCTTTTATCATTATCAAGCTCATGAATGCATATAATTCAACTGGCAAGGGTATGGCATAGGCTCTCCAAATCCAATGTATTCAAAACCAGTTTCATGAGCTTCCCGCATGACACTTCTTCTCTTCTCAGGTCCACTTTCTCAAACATTGGTAACACCATGCATCAAGATATGAGAGCCAAAGTGAAGAAATACTTTTGATATCTCATTCTACCTTATGTCCAAAATATACTGCAATACAATTTAAAACATCCATTAAAAATAAAAACAAGGAATGTATGAAATATGAATCTAGGCAAATTAGAAATTGTCCAAAATTAAATGGGATGCATAAAGTTTGATACCACAGGAATTAATTAGCTGAAATGCACCAGTTTTGGCCATTTTGAATCAGACAGCCATATGCTCTACTATGCCAGGAATGAAAATTTGAAGAGGAATGGTGTGGCATTCATTATCATAAAGGATGTTTCAAGATCTGTCCTGAAGTACAATGCTGTCAGTGAAAGGATAATATCCATACCCCTACAAGGAAGACCAATTAATATGACTATTATTGAAAGTTATGCACCAAGCACCAAAGCCAAAGATGAGGAAATTGAAGCTATTTATCAACTTCTGCAGTCTGAAATTGACCGAACATGCAATCAAGATGTATTAATTATCACTGGTGATTGGAATGCAAAAGTTGGAAACAAAGAAGAATCACCGGTACTTGGAAAATTTGGCCTTGGTGACAGAAATAATGCTGCAGATCACAGGATGGAATTGTGCAAGACTAATGACTTATTCATTGCAAATATCTTTTCTTTTTTTTTTTTAATTGTGATTTAGGTGAAGGTTTGTAGAGCAAATTTACTTTCCATATAGCGGTTCACATACACTTTGTCTTATGACATTGACCACAGTTCACCACAATGCAACAGCTCCCCTCCCAGTTCCTCCCCATAGTTACCTCTTCCCTGTGTCCATCCCTCCATGCCCTCCTGCCCCCTGAACTGTCTCCCTGTGCATAAGCAGCCCTTCTTTCTACCATGATTGTTCTCTCCAATGGGTGTATCTACTTGAGGTAAATGTTCAACTCCTATGCCTGTTTATTGTTTGGCTGGAAACCACAGGTGTGGATTTAATTCCAGATTTGAAGGGCAGCTAGAGACCATAGTGTCAGTGGTTCTACCAGGCTCTATTGGACCAGCAAACCTAGTCCCCCTACTTTTTTTTTCTCCAAGTGGTTTTGAGCTTTGTTCCACATTGTTCTCCCTCTCTATCAAGGATCTCCTACATAGATCCCCTTCCAATTGGATGACAGTGGTAGCCGGGCACCATCTATTTCTTCTGGTCTCATAGTAGAATAGGCTGCAGATCGATGATACCAGTTGCTAGGACTAATTGTTTCCATGAATTTTGATTTTCTTCATTTTTCTTTGCTCTGGATAAGGAGAGACCCATCATTGCATTTAGATGGCAGCTTGCCAGCTTTTAAGATCCCAGTCGCTACTTCCTAAAGTAGGAAGTGGAACAATGTTTTGTATAGTATGTTATGCCAATTGAGCTTGATGTCCCCTGTGACTATAGTCCCAAGCCTGCAGGTTCAACTACTCAGTCCCTCTGGGTAGCTGACTGTGAGCAAGCTGTGACCACAACTTTGCCCATTGTCAGCTCTACTATACCCCTGGGAATTCTGATCATTCACATAAACTTATAGGACCATTGTCTGCCAACCTTATATATGTTCTTGGATACATTCCCCTTTTCATAGACATAACTAATAGTTCAGCCTGTCCACCCATATACCCATGTTAGCTTTCACTGACAATGCAGTACTATATGAAAAAAAGGGTTCATATTTTTTTTGTCTGTACCTCCCATGTACCTCTCTACGTCTTTCGCATCCTCAATGCTGCCATATTGGTCACTCACATTTGCTACATTGCCCTTCTTTTCACCCAAATCAATACTTATCTATATCTATCTAACAGCCTTCACTCCTCCCCCTGGTAACCAACAAAGAAAATTTCCTTCTATAGAAAAACCTTTCCTTAACATTTACTATAATGGACTAATACAATATTTGTCCTTTTGTGATTGACTTATTTCACTCAGCATAATGTCCTCCAAGTTCATCCATGTTATGCAGTGTTTTACAGATTCTACATTATTCTTTAGCATTGCATAGTATTCCATTGTGTGTATGTACCATAGTTTGGTCATCCATTCCTCAGTTGATGGACATCTATTTCGTATCTATCTTTTGGCTATTGTAAACAGTGCTGCAATGAACATGGGTGTGTATATATTTGTTCTTGTCATGGCTCTCACTTCTTCAGGGTATATACCTAGTAATGGAATGGCTGGGTCAAATGGTATTTCTAATTCCAACTTTTGAAGGAATCACCATACTGTTTTCCACAATGGTTGTACCATTTTACAGTCCCACCAGCAGTGTATGAGAGTCCCAATCTCTCCACAACCTCAACAGCATTTGTTATTTTCTGTCTTGTTGAACTTTACTAGTGCTGGAGCAAGATGATATCTCATTGTTGTTTTGATTTGCATCTCTCTAATAGCTAATGATTGTGAGCATTTCTTTATATGTTTCTTGGCCCCTTGTATATCCTCCTTGGTGAAGTGTCTATTCATGTCTTCTGCCCATATTTTAATTGGGTTTTTTGTATTTTTGTTATTGAGGTGTTGGAGTTTTCTATAAATTCTAGAGATAAGCCCCTTGTCAGATATGTTATTACCAAATATTTTTCTCCCAACCTGTAGGTTCCCTTTTGACTCTTTTTCAGAAGTCTTTGGAAAAACATAAAAATTTAATTTTTAGAAGGTCCCAATCATCTGCTTTCTCTTCTGCTGTTTGTGCATTTTGAGTTACGCTTGATAATCTATTTCTGACATATATTAGGGCCCTTAAATTTGCCCCTAGATTTTCCTTGAGGAACTGTATAGTTTTAGGTTTCACATTTAAGCCTTTGATCCATCTGGAGTTCATTTTTGTGTATGGTGTAGGTACAGATCTTCTTTCATTTTTCTGCAAATAGATCTCCAGTTTTGCCAACACCATTTATTACAGAAACATTCTCTTCCCCATTTAATGGATTTTGGTCCTTTGTCAAAGATCAGCTGACTATAGGTCGATGAATCTATTTCTGGGTTCTCAATTCTATTCCATTCGTCTACGTATCTGTCATTAAACCAATGTCAGGCAGTTTTGACTACTGTGGCTGTATAGTAGGTTTTGAGATCCAGTAGTGTGAGACCTCCTACTTTGTTTTTCTTCTTCAATAGTGCTTTGCTTATCCGAGGTCTCTTTCCTTTCCATATAAAGTTAGTGATTGTTTTTTCCA
>NW_006921811.1:608477-627947 GCF_000298275.1 Orycteropus afer afer | reverse complement strand
ATTCAGCCAAAACCAGGCCAGGAGCTGATTGTGGAACAGACCATCAACTGCTCATATGCAAGTTCAACTTGAAGTTGAAGACAAAACAAATCCAGAGAGCCAAAATATGACCTGTGATATATCCCTCCTGAATTTAGAGACCATTTAAAGAATAGATTTGATGCATTGGACAGCAATGACCAAAAACCAGAAGAATTGTGGGATGACATCAAGAACATCCTTGAAGAAAGCAAAAGGTCTTTAAATAGATAAGAAAAGAGGAAAAGTCCAAAATGGATGACAGATGAGACTCTGAAACTTGCCCTTGAGCAGAGAGTAGCTAAAGCAAATGGAAGAAATGACAAGATAAAAGAGTTTAACAGAAGATTTCAAAGAGCAGCTCGAGCAGACAAAGCAAATTATTATAATAATATGTGCAAACACCTGGACTTGAAAAACCAAAAGGGAAGAACATGCTCAGCATTTCTCAAGCTGAAAGAACTGAGGAAAAAAAAAATTAATCCTCAAGTTGCAATATTGAAAGATTCTATGGGCAAAATATGTAATGATGCAGTAAGAATCAAAAGAAGATAAAAGGAATACACAGAGACACTGTACCAAACAGAAGTGGTCGATGTTGATCCATTTCAGGAGGTGGCACATGTTTAAGAACCAATGGTATTGAAGGAAGAAGTTGAATCTTCACTGAAGGAAGTGGTGAAGAACAAGGCTCCAGGAATTGAAACCTTAAGATGTTTCAACAAACAGATGCCCCATTGGAGGCACTCACTCTGCTATGCCAAGAGATTTGGAAGACTGCTACCTGGCCATCTGACTGGAAGGGATCTACACTTGTACCTATTACAAAGAAATATGATGCCACAGAACATGCGAACTATCGAACAATATCATTAATATCACATTCAAGTAAAATTTTACTGAAGATAATTCCAAAAGAGTTGCAGCAGTACATTGACAGAGAACTTCCAGAAATGCAAGCTGCATTCAGAAGAGGATGAGGAACCTGGGGCATCATTGCTGATGTCAGATAGATCTTAGCTGAAAGCAAAGAATACCAGAAAGGTGTTTACTTGTGTTGTATTGACTATGCAAAAGCATTTCATTATGTGGATCACAACAAATTGTGGATAAGATTGAGAAGAATGAGGATTCCAGAATACCTAATTGTACTCATGAGGGACCTGGACCTAGACCAGGAGGCTATTGTTAGAACAGAACAAGGGGACAGTGCATGACTTAAAATCAAGAAAGGAGTTCATTAGGGTTGTATCCTTTCACCATACTTATTCAATATATATGCTGAGCAAATAAATCGAGAAGATGGACTATACGAAGAAGAATGTGGCATCAGGATTGGAGGATGAATCATAAACAATCATAAACAATGACACGACTTTGCTTGCTGAACATGAGGATGACTTGAAGCACTTACTGATGAAGATTGAAGACTGCAGTCTGCAGTATGGATTACATCTCAATATAAAGAAAATGATTCTCACAACTGGACCTATAGGCAGCATCACAGTAAGTGGAGAAATTGTTGAAGTTGTCAATGACTTCGCATTGCTTGGTTCTACAATTGACAGCAATGGAAGCAGCAGTCAGGACATCAGAATATGTATAGCACTTGGGAAGTTGACTGCAAAGGATCTCTTTCAAGTGGTGAGGAGCAAAGGTGTCTCCTTGAGGACAAAGGTGCACCTGACAAAAGCCATGATATTTTCAATCGCTTCATATGCATGTGAGAGCTGGACAATGAGTAAGGAAAACTGATGAAAAATTGATGCTTTTGAGTTGTGGTGCTGGTGAAGAATGGACTGTTAAAAGGGCTAACAAATCTGTCCTGGGTGAAGTGCAGTCAGAATGCTCCTTGGAATTGAGAATGGCCAGACTTCGTTGCACCTACTTTGGTCATGTTGTCAGAAGGAACCATTCTTGGAGAAGGATATCATGCTCAGTAAAATGGAGGGTCAATGAAGAAGGGGAAGGACCTCTATGAGATGGATTGACACAGTGGCTGCAGCAATGGGCTCAGGTATAGCAAGGATCGTGAGGCTGTCACAGGACCAGGTATTATTTCATTCTGCTGTACATAGGTTCACTTTGAGTCAGAGATGACTCAATGGCACCTAACAACAACAGAAATTATAGGCCAAAGAGTTCTGGTAGTCAGTGCCTAAGGCATCTGACTGCTAAACAGCAGGTTGGTGCTTCAAAACCACCAGCTACTCTGCAGAAGCAAGGTTGGTCAATCTTCTTCTGTAAAGATTTACTGCCTCAGAAACCCAATGGGGGTTGCTATAAGTCGGAACTGACTTGATGGCAATGGGTTTGGTTTGGGTTTTATATTATAAGCCAGGTACTTAATATGCTGTAATCCACACAGTACAACCTCTCTGCACAAGGATTTCATAGGTTACAAGGAAGCTGATGGTCTGGCCTTATTCTTATTACAAATCACTGATGAAGCTCTTATTATGCTTCACATCCATGCTCCATCCTTTTACTGATGAAATAATTGAGGCTCAGAGGTATAAAAAATGTGGGAAAAGATTCCACGGTAATTCATGACTCAGTGATCATTTAAGGTATCTTCCTGACTCCAAAACTCATCTATGCCATAGCACCCTACTTAGTCATTAATTTTTCACTTTATTCAAACTTTATGCCAACCATGTGTCAGGCAGAGATAGAACTTTCTCTCAGTTCTTTTATACATCTCACAGTCAAATAGTGGAGAGTTGAGTAACCAGGTATGGTGAACAAAAGTCTAGTTTCCCAAAGACTAAGGGGCTTCCAGGGACATGTAACTACCATGTTAAAATCAGGAAAGTCCCAGAAAAACCAATATGACAGACAATTAGGACAGCAGGAAAAGGTGAGGGAAGTCAGAAGGATTCATGTTGTCCAGAGCAGAAAGGACTTGGTGTGCTGTAGTAAAGAGCTGATGTTTAATCCTGAAGGGCATGTGAAACTTTTGCAATATCGGTCCAGAGCCACTGAGCATTCATCAACAAAAAGGGGGGAAAAAAAAAGAAAAAGAAATCCTTTCTTCTTCATGGGAGTATTCTAATTTATGTCTATGAAACCTATTAACAATACCAGAGGGAGAACTTCCAATCATTATTGCAATCCTGATTTTAACTGGCAACATTGTGGCATAAGAGAACTAGAAATAAATGGAGCATGTCACTGTTGTCTCTGGGTCACTGTGGTGACATTCTGAAGTAAGATAGATTAAAAAAGAAAAACATGAGAAGAGAGCTAGCTAATAATATTTCAAGATTCTTAGAAAAGAATTCCAGCTATTCTTTATGTATTAGATTAGCAATGATGACTTAAATACTATCAGCTTGGTGTTCTGAATGTTGCATTAAGGTATAGTGTTTTCCTTTAAGAGCACACCCAGATTTAATGAATAATTACAAAGTCAATTGATGGGCACTAACACAATGTTGACTGACAGAAGAAGCAAAAAAAGAAGATGGAAATGATACCCAGAGTCACTGTACCAAAAGTGGTCAATTTTCAAACATTTCAGGAAGTAGAATATGATCCAAAATTGATGGAATTGAAGGAAGAAGTCCAAGCTGCACTGGAGAAACTGGTGAAAAACATGGCTCCAGGAATTGGAGGACTATTCACTGAGATGTTTCAACAAACTCATGTAGTGCTGGAGACACTTACTGATTTATGTCAAGAAATTTTGAAGACAACTACCTGGCCAACGGACTGGAAGAGATCCATGTTTGTGCCCATTCCAAAGAAAGGTGATCCAACTGAATGCAAAAATTATCAAACAATATCATTAAAATCACACACAAATAAAATTTTGCTGAAAACAATTCAAAAATGGCCGCAGCTGTATATTGGCAGGGAGCTCCCAGAATTTCAAGCCAGATTCAGAAGAAGATGAGGAACAAAGCATATCATTGCTGATGTCAGATGGATCTTGGCTGGAAAAAAAAAAAAAAAAAAAAACCCAGAATGGTGTTCTCCATTCCCTGAAGAAGCAATATTATACTTGGTAAAATGCAGGGTCAGAGAAAAAGAGGAAGGCCGTCAACAAGATGGATTGACACAGTGGCTGCAATGATGGGCTTGGGTATAGAAAGCATTGTGAATATGGTGGGGGAACACACATTGTTTCCTTCTCTTGTAGATAAGGTTGCTATGAGTTGGAGTTGACTTGATGGCACCTAACAACAATTTTGAGACAATTTTGCATGCTTTGTTTATGGGCAATGTTGTTATTTTTAGGTGCTATTGAGTAGACTCTTACTCATTGTGATCTCATGAACAACTAAATGAAACAACGCCCAGTCTTGTGCCATCCCCACAATGTTTGCTATGCTTGAGCCAATTGTTGCAGCCACTCTCATTCCATCTCATTTTTAGCTGACTCTCTACCAAGCATGATATTCTTTTTCAGGGACTGGTCCCTTCTGGCTTGACTAAAGTTGATGAGATGAAGTCTGACCATTTTTGCAGCATTCTGCCTGGACTTCTTCTAGGAAAGATTTGTTCATTCTTCTGAAAGTCTGTGGTATTTCCAGTATTCTTCATCAACACAATTCTAAGACATCAACTCTTCTTCCATCTTCCTTATTCATTATCCATCTTTCACATATATATGAGGCGATTGAAAATACCATGGCTTGGGTTAGATATACTGAGTCTTCAGAGTGACTTCTTTGTTCCTTAACACTTTAAAGAGGTCTCTTGGAGCAGATTTGCCCAGTGCGATGCAATGTCTGATTTCTTGGCTGTTACTTCCATGGATGTTGATTGTGGCTCCAAGTAAAATTAAATCCCTGACACTGCAATCTTTTGTCAATTTATCTTTTTTCTTTTCTCTCCATTTATCTTGATGTTGTATATTGGTCCATTTGTGAAGATTTTGTTTTCTTCATGTTGAGGTGTAATCCATATGCAGACCATAGTCTTTGATCTTCATCAGTAAGTGCTTCAAGTACTCTTCACTTTGACCAAGCAAGGTTGTGGCATCTGCATATCACAGGTTGTTAATGAGTCTTCCTCCAATCCTGATGCCATATTCTTCTTCATATAGTTCAGCTTCTCAGACTATATGCTCAGCATGCATATTGAACCTTGGAAGGAAGATCTGGCAATCTACTTCTATAGAGACGTTGCCACAAAAACCCAAGGAGGGGTGGCTATGAGTCGAATCGACTAGAAGACAGTGAGGTTTTTTTTTTTTTTTTTTCTTTTTTTAATGCATATTGAGCAACTATGGCTAAAGGATGCAACCCTGACATACACTCTTCCTGATTTTAAACCATACAGTCTCCTCTCATCTTGTTCAAATGACAGACTTTTGGTCTATGTACAGGTTCCTCATGCACACAAGCCTTCTGGAATTCCCTTTTTCTCAATAATATCCATAATTTGTTACAATCCACACAGTGCAAAATCTTTGTATAATCAGTAAACCACAGATAAACATCTTTCTCATATTCTTTGCAGTCAGTCAAGATCCATTTGACATCAGCAATGACATCCTTCATTCCACATCCTCTTCTGAATCCAGCTTGAGTTTCTGGCAGTTCCTGTCAATCAATATTCTTCTGCAACCATTTTTGAATTATCTTCAGAAAGGTTTTACTTGTGTGTGATATTAATGATATGCTTCAATAATTTCCATATTCTGTTGGATCACTTTCCTTTGGAATGGACACAAATATGTATCTCTTCCAGTTTGTCACTGAAGGAATTGTCTTCCAAATTCCTTTGCATAGATGAGTAAGTGCATCAAGGGCTGCATCTATTTATTGAAACATCTCAACTGAAACCTCAGTTTTTGCCAATTCCTTCAGTGCAGCTTGGACTTTTTCCTTTAATACCATTGGTCTTTGACAGTATGCTTCCTTCTGAAATGGTTGAAAGTTGACCAATTATTTTTTGTACAGTGACTATGTGTATTTCTTCCACATTCTTTTGATGCTTCCAACATAGTTCAGTATTTTTCCCATAGAATGTTTTCAATATAGAAATTCAAGGCTTGAATCTTTTCTTCCCTTCTTTCCACTTGAAAAATGCTACACTTGTTCTTCTCTTTTGCTTTTCCAACCCCAAGTCTTTGCACATTTCAATTTAATACTTTACTTTGTCTTCTTGAGTTGCCCTTTGAAATCTTCTGTTAAGATCTTTTATCATTTGTTCCATTTGCTTTACCTACTATCTATTCAAAGCATGCTTCAGAGTCTTTTCTGACATCTATTTTGCTCTTTTCTTACTTTACTGTGTTTTTAATAACCTTTCACTTTCTTCAGGTATGATGTTCTTGATGTTATCCCACAAATCATCTGGTCTTTGGTTACTGGTGGTGAATATGTCAAATCTATTCTTCAAATGGTCTTTAGACAATAGAAGACAATATAGAAGTGTGATTCTTTCTACTTCTTCCTATATTTGGGATAATGAGAGGTTACATCAACAACTATGAAAAATATAAAATTTTACTCTACTTGCACACTAGTAAGTTAGCCTGTAAGACTTTCAGAGAAACTGCCAGAAGGCAAAAATCTCTGAGTTAGAGTCATATTGTTTATTACTCACTGAAGACTAAAGTGCGCCTAACCCAAGCCATGGTATTTTCAATCACCTTTTATCAATGTAAGAGCTGGGAAATAAATAAGGAAGACTGAAGAAGAGTTGATGCTTTTACGCTGGGGCTTTGGAGAAGAATGCTGAGTACTACAGTATGCTAAAAGGACTAACAAATCTATCCTGGAGGAAGTGCAGCTGGAATGCTCCTTGGAAGTGAGAATGGCCATACTTTGTCTCACCTACTTTGGTCATGTTGTCAGAAGGAACCATTCCCTGGAGAAGGATATCATGCTTGGTAAAGTGGAGGGTCAACAAAGAAGGGGAAGGCCCTCAACAAGATGAGTAGACACAGTGGCTGCAACACTGGCTCAGGTATAGCAAGGATCGTGAGGCTGGCACAGGACCAAGCAGTGTTCTGTTCTGCTGTGCGTGGGGTCAATATGAGGCAGAGACAACTCGATGGCACCTAACAATACAAGGACAAGTTTACATATTGAAAATCTGTATAGTGTCGTCAACAGGCAGTGATGCTTTATTTTTGGATTTGTTCCCAAAACAGTTTTCCCAGGGTTCTTCAGATGTAGATCTTTGAACTAAAATGAGTGATAGAATTTTCCTTTTTATTTTATACTACAAAAATATTATTTTCAGAATACGGAATATTGAATTTAAAGAATGTTACCCTCAATGTGTTGCATTCAAAGAATTGAACAGTCACTACAATAGATTTATTAGCCCTTGTTCTGGCAATTAATTGATGCCAAATTAGATGAATGGATAAATAAATGAATAACTGTCACAATTTTCTAATTCAGCATTTGCTGTGCTTGGGCGTTTCCCTTTTGCCCTGAATTTTTATATCTTATATCGGTAGCATAGTGTCTAAGGCACTTGACTGCTAACCAGAAGGCTGATGGTTCAAACCCACCAGCCACTCCTTGGAAAGAAGTTCAGGCAATCTACTTCAGTAGTGATACTGCCTCAGAAACACAAGCAGTGGTCGCGGAGTCAGTTCTGACTCTATGGCACATAACAACAACAACAACGTATCATTTATATGATAATTTACTTCAAAATATTTTAGTATACATTATATACTGCATATATTAACACAAAAAAACACTGCCAGTGAATTGATTTAAACTCATAGAGACCTTCATTGGGTTTCCAAGGCTATGAACCTTTACAGAAGTAGATTGTCTCATTACTTTCCCATGGAGCAGCTGGTGGGTTTGAACTTCTGACCTTCTGGTTAATAGCTGTTTTGTTTATTTCATGCTGCTCTAAAAAGAACTACCACAAGTGTGATGGCTTTAGCAAACAAGAGTTTGCTTTCTTACAGCTTTGGAAGCTAGGAGTCTGAGTTCAAAATGCCAGGCTCTAGGGGCTCGATGAAAGCCCCTTGACCTTGGGCTTCAGTTCTGCATCTTGCTCCCAGCCCACTGACACTGGAGGATTTCTTCACTCAGGCAGCTTCTGGCTGCTGAGGATAACAAACCCAAGGCCAGTAAGTCAAAAGGCAAAGTTCTGCTATTACCATACCACACAACAGGCCATTGATTCAAGTACATTAAGAGTCCCATGATCAACAAACAATATGCAAGGCTGCTGAATTATGACTCAACTATATGCAGGATTCAAGTGTGCCAAAAGCTATAGACCATCCTAAAACTTCTAATATACTGGGAGCAGACTACATCCCTAAGGTGCCTACTCAGCTGCTCACAGTAGATTCAACCATGGAGTTGATTATCAGTCTCATCATGGGGAATGTTACCTTCAGCTGCCCATCCATTCAAAGCCAGGACCAGATAAGCTGACTTGTTGTTAGGTGCCATCCAGTCGTCTCTGACTCATAGAGACCGTATGCACAGCAGACAAAACACTGCCCAGTCCTGTGCCAGCTCCAGAATCCCTGCTATACTCGACCCCATCTCTGCAGCCACTGTGCCAATATATCTTATTGAGGGTCGACCCTCCATCTTACCAAGCATGAAATCCTTCTCCAGAGAATGGTCCCTTCGGACAACATGACCAAAGTAGGTGAGACCAAGTCTGGCCGTTCTCAATTCCAAGGAGCATTCTGGCTGCACTTCTTGCAGGATAGATTTATTAGATCTTTGACTAGTCCATGGTTCTTTCATCATTCTTCACCAGCACCACAACTCAATAGCATTAACTTTCCTTTCTCCTTCCTTATTCATTTTCCAGCTCTCATATATTTATGAGGCAATTGAAAATACCATAGCTTGTGTCAACTGCACCATAGTCCTCAAGGAGTCATCTTTGCTCTTCAGCACTTGAAAGAGGTCCTTTGAAGCCAGTTTGCCCAGTGCTATACATCATCTGGTGTCTTGACTGCTGCTTCCATTGGCATCGATTATAGAAGCAAGCAATGTGAAGTCTTTGACAACCTCAATCTTTTCTCCATTTATTGTGATGCTGTTTTAGGTCCAGTTCTGAGGATTTTTGTTTTCTTTATATTAAGATGTAATCCATACTGCACACTGCAGTTTTCAATCTTCATCAGTAAGTGCGTCAAGTTATCCTCACTTTCAGCAAGCAAAGTTGTGTCATCAGCGTATCTCAGGTTGTTAATGATTCTTCCTCCAATCCTGATGCCACGTTTTTCTTCATATAGTCCAGCTTCTCAGATTATTTGCTCAGCATACAGATTGAATAAGTATGGTGAAAGGATACAACCCTGATGCACTCCCTTCCTGATTTTAAACCATGCAGTGTCCCCTTGTTCTGTTCAAAAAACAGCTTCCCGGTCTATATACAGGTTGCAGTGTTACCCATAATTTGTTATGATCCACATAATCAAATGCATTTGCATAGTCAATAAAATATAAGTAAACATCTTTGGTATTCTTGCTTTGAGCTAAGATCCATTTGATGTGAGCAATGGCATCTCTCATTCCACATCCTCTTCTAAATCCAGCTTGCATTTCTTGAAGTTCTCTGTCAATACACTGCTACAACCATTTTTGAATTATCTACAGTAAGATTTTACTTGCATGTGATATTAATGACATTGTTCGATAATTTCCACATTCTGTGGGATCACCTTTCTTTGGAATGGGTACAAATATGGATCTCTTCCAGTCAGTTGGCCAGGTAGCAGTCTTCCAAATCTCTTGGCATAACCAAGTGAGTGACTTGAGTGGGGCATCTGTTTGTTGAAATATCTCAATGGGTATTCCATCAATTACTGGAGCTTTGTTCTTTGCCATTTCCTTCAGTGCAGCTTTGACTTCTTCCTTCAATAGTATTGGCTATGGATCATATGCCACCTCCTGAAATGGATGAACAATGACCGGGTCTTTTTGGTACAGTGACTCTGTATATTCCTTCCATCTTCTTTTGATGCTTCTTGTATCATTCAATATTTTACCCATAGAATCTTTCAGTATTGAAATATGAGGCCTAAAATTTTCCCTCAATTCTTTCAGTGTGAGGAATGCTGAGAGTATTCTTCCCTTTTGATTTTCTAAATCCGGGTCTTTGCACATTTCCTTATAGTACTTGGCTTTGTCTGCTCAGGCTGCTCTTTGAAATCTTCAGTTCACCTCTTTTATCTTGTCATTTCTTCCATTTGCTTTAGTTACTCTTCACTCAAAGGTAAGTTTCAGAGTCTTTTCTGACATCTATTTTGGTCTGTTCTTCCTTTCACATCTTTTTAATAACCTTTTGCTTATTTCATGGATGATATTCTTGATGTCGTCCATAATTCTTCTGATTTTTGGTCATTGGTGTTCAATGCATCAAATCTATTCTTTAGATGGTTTCTAAATTCAGAAGGGATATATTCTAGGTCATATTTTGGCTCTCGTGGACTTGTTTTAATTATCTTCAACTTCAAGTTGAACTTGCATATGAGCAGTTGATTGTTCCACAATTAGCTCCTGGACTGGTTTTGGCTGAAGATATTGAGTTTTTCTATCTTCTCTTGCCACAGATGTAGTCAGTCTGATTACTATGTACTTTCTCTGGCAAAGTCCACACATATAGCTGCTGTTTGTGTTGTTGAAGAAAGATATTTGTAATGAATAGTTCACTGGTCTTAGAAAATTCTATCATGTGATCTCCAGCTTTATTTCTTTCACCAAGGCCAAATTTTCCAACTATCATTGATTTTTCTTTGTTTCCAACTTCTGCCTTCGAGTCCTCAGTGATAATTAACACATGCTGATTGCATAAATGTTCAATTTCAGACTGCAGAAACTGATAAAATTCTTCAATTTCCTCATCTTCAGCCTTGGTGGTTGGTGTGTAAATTTGAATAATAGTAGTATTAACTGGTTTTCCTTGTAGGCTTATGGATATTATCTTATCACTGACATCATTGTACTTCAGGACAGATCCTGAAATATCCTTTGTGATGATGAATGGCATGCCATTCCTCTTCAAACTGTCATTCCCAGCATAGTAGATCATATGGTTATCTGATTCCAAATGGCCAAAACCAGTCCATTTCAGCTCACTAATGCCTAGGATATCAATCTTTATGTGTTCCATTCCTTTTTTAACAACTTCCAATTTTCTTAGATTCATACTTTGTACATTCCATGTTCCAATTATTAACAGATGTTTGCAGCTGTTTCTCCTTAATTTGAGTCTTGCCATGTCACAATAGAGGTCCTAAAACCTTTAGTTGTTCCATATCATTAAGATTTGTTCTACTCTGAGGAGGCAGCTCTTTTCCAGTTGTAGTTTGAGTGCCTTCAGACCTAAAGGACTCGTCCCCTGCACTGTATTGGATAATGTTTCCAGGGTATTCATAAAGTTTCACAGTAATATATCAGACAGTGTTTTTCTGCTATACATAAGGTTTTCCCTGGCCAATTATTTGAGAAATGATTGATGTCTTCCTTTTTCTTAGCCTATCTCAGTCTTTAAGCTGTGTTGAAACAAGTGCACCATGTACAACCCTTCTGGTGTTTAAAACACTAGTGCCACAACCTCAAGCCTCACAACAACACACAAGCCGCCACAGTAGGAAAAATTGACAGACAAGTTTGTCTGTCTTAGCTGTTTGACACAAAACCTTAATTACCACAGCAATCAAATGCCTTACCCATTATGCCACTAGAGCTCCTTTACAGACACATTTAAAAAACAAACTCACTACCATTGAGTCATTTCTGACTCTTAGTGACCCCTGTTGGGTTTCTGAGTTAATTTTTACAGAAGTAGATCACCCAGTGTTTTGGTTACCTAGTGCCACTCTGACAAGAATATATACCACAAATGGGATGATCTTAACAGATGGGAGTTTATTCTCTTACAGTTTGGAGGCTTTAAAGTCCAAGTTCAAAGTGCCAGGCTCTAGGGGCTGGGTGAAAGCTCTTCAAACTTGGGGTCCAGCTTTGCCTCCTACTCCTGGCCCACTGGAGCTAGAGTTGTTTCTTCAGGCAGACAGCTGCTGGCTGCTGAGGCTTAGAAGACCAAGGTTGACAAGTAAAAAGGCACAGTCCCAATGTCACCAAACCACACAGCAGGCCACTAATTTAAGTCCATTGTAAGTCCTAAGGTTGGCAGAGCATGACAGGCTGTTGAACAATGATGGCTACATGCAGGGTCCAAGTGTGCCATAGGCTAGAGACCATTCCCAAAGCTGCTGCGTATATACTAGAAGCAGACCACATACCCAAAGGCAGCTACTCAGCTGCTCACAGTAAATTCCACCATGGAGTTGATTACCAGTCTCATCATGGGGAATGCTACATCCATCTGCCTAGCCACTCAACCAGGCCCAGCCAAGTTGACAAAAGAACACAACCACCACATCCAGTCTCTTTTCTGTGGAGCAGGTGGTGGTTTGAACTGCCAACCTTCCAGTTAACAGTCCAGTCCCTTATCCATTACATCACCAGAGTTCCTTTAATAAACACATTACCAAAAAGCAAACCAAACTCACTGCTGTCATGTTGGTTCCAACTTACAGCTACCCTTCCTTGTGTTTCTGAGGTGGTATCTCTAGGGAAGTAGAGTACCCCATCTTCCTTCTAAAGAGTGGCTTGTTGGTTTGAACCAACTGTATTCTTGAGCAGTCAAATGCCTTCAACACTGTGCCCCTAGAGCTTCCAATAGACACATTAAACCAAAACCAAACTCATTGACAGTGAGACAGATCCATCTCATAGGGACCCCTCCTTGGGTTTCTGAGGTGGTATCACTATGGAAGTAGATTGTCTAACCTTCTTCTGAGGAGTGGCTGGTGGGTTAGAAATTCCAGCCCTCTGATTAACAGTCAAATGCCTTAGACACTATGCCACCAGAGCTCCACAGACACATTAGGCAAACAAGGCAAACATTGCCTTAGAGTCGGATCTGACCAATAGCGACCCTTCCTTCGGGTTCCGAGGCAGTATCACTATGGAAGTAGATTGCCCAACCTTCCCCCGGACACATTAGGAGCAGTGAAATTGCATTTGAAACACTGAAACAGGAACCAATATTTCAAAAGTGGCTATTTAATATCAAAATATATACAAGGAGGTCCATTAATTAGCATAAATATGTTTTTAAAATAATTTTGTCAGTTTTGAAATGAGTGATGCCTAAGATAGGAGACTGGCTAGAAACATACTATGAGCTGTTTGTGTGAACGAGTAATAAGAATCCAGCGAACCTCATCAGTAATTGTCCTCAGAATATCTATGTCTATAGCTATATTTGATCATCCATTGAAGGTCACTATTGTCTGATGTCAGCAGAGAGGTGACATCAAAGTGTTCACAATGATGAATATCACAAATGGGGACTTCATATGAAGAAATTAGTTGAGTGTTTTGCCTTGAAAATGAAGTCTTGATTTACATTGGGTAAAATTTGTTTTTGTTGTAACACATTACCTCATTACTAGGTTGTTAGGTGTGGTTATACAGCCTCTATTGACTTCTTCCTGCAAGGGTTACTGATATTTATCAAAAGATCCTGACAATTATAGAATGGGCAGTCTGAAAAAACATGACTTTTCCAAATGTCTCTTAGGCCATTCATACAATACCAGTTCTGTGTTCACCGACTGGGTTTTAACAGCCCTCTGGACCTATTTCTACAGTATTCTACCATGAACATTGTGTCTACAACTTGATAACTGAATCAAGCTTCCCACTTGTCTTCCCCAGATTCTTCTTCTAAGTCATTGCTATTTTCTCTTTCCAACAGTAATACATTCATTCTCAGGCTAAGTGCTGAATCTAATGTGACAAACTTCACACACATACGCACACACATGAGAGAGAAGAACAACAAGAGAGGATAAAGTGAGCTAGAGAAAGAGACAGAGAGGCAGAAAGAGAGAGAATCTTACTGAGGAGGGAAGAAATAATTAATTAATAATTAACAATAACTATCTCTGCAAGATATAGTTTTTCTCATGTTTTGTTTTCCAATCAGAAATGAATAGTTTCCCACTTAAAAAAAAAAAAAAAAAAAAGACTCCTGGATAGTGTAGACAGTTAATATGCTCAGTTTATCTTTGAAAGGTGGGAGGTTCAAGTCTACCCAAAGGCACCTTGGGAGAAAGGCCTAGTGATCTACTGGCTAAATATCATCCTTTGAAAACCCTAGGGATCCACAGATGGACTCTGACACACATGGGGTCATCGTGAGTCTGAGAGCATTCCACAGCAATTGTTGTAACTGGTGCATAAGAGAGTGACCCTGCCATCTCCCATCTGGGACTATCTTGAAATTGGCATAATATGCTCAAGATGACTCATTAAATGCCAAATATCATCCTAGGATTTTAGCATCATTGTTCATTTTTGTTTAGCATCATTGTTTATTTAAGCATAATTTTTCAATATTTAAACTTAAAAAAACAGACTATTACTTTTGAGAGACATTTAGGACATACTCTCCCTTCCTCCTCCTACCCACCCTTTTTTTAAACAGAAATGGAAACCAGTTTTCTGACATCTCCATAGGGCTGGGCTGCCTGTCTGCAGAGCCTCACCACCTACATAGCCCTGAGGCTCCTTGACCCAATTTGAAACTGCAGCCCATGCCCTCTAGAACCCTCTTCTTCCCCTTGGAATCTTGACTTCTCCTTTCAGGCCTGTCTTGGCTGCTGCACATCCAATGCTGAGCTGCAGAGTCTAGGCAGATGTGTGGGTGACTGGTGACAAGAGGGAGTCCAAGGGGACTATGCAGGAGCCTATTTCATGTGAAGTACTCCTGGAAATATTGAAGGACAAATGACTGATAAGTATTATTTTCAATAGACTCCAAATCTAAACATTTCATTCACTTTTCAGCATATGCGTTTTGTAAAGGAAGAGAGAAATCTGTAGATTAATATATTCAACAATACTTTACTAAGCACTAGATGTCAGGCTTCATGCTTTTTAAACTCAAGTCACCTCAGATAGGATATAAACTTGAAAACAGCTGGAACACACTATCTCTGGTTAAAGGTGACAATCTAAAAGATTATACACTTCATTCCTCTCTTTCAAAATTTACTCTAAAGTAATGTGATAGTTGGAGCTGTGTGGCAACTTGGCTGGAGCACAATTCTGTGTGGTTTGAGATGTTGTGGTGTGGTTGTTCCCATGATGGGATCAGATGTATATGTTTTAAGCAGCTAATCCCTTGAAAGGGAGTTTCCCTAGGGGTGTGGCCTGCTTCCAGTATATTTATGGACATCCTGGAAAGAGAGACATTCTTCTGTGGATCACGATTCTGTTGTGCTGCTTACAACTGTCTGTGAGTGAACAGTCCACCATTCAGCCTGGAGATCTTGGATTCATCATTCGTTGGAGTCAACAGCTGGTGTACTGCCTGCCAGCCTTGAGTTCCTCAGCCCCTGCAGCTGCAAGAGTCAGGAAAAGCCTCCAGCTTGACGCTTGACCCAGGAACTTTGGACTTGCCAGTTTCTATAAGTGTGTGAGCCATTTTCCTAAGATAAATTTCTCTCTATGTATACCTACATATATAAGCTTTACTGGTTTTTGTTTCTCTAGAGAACCCAGTCTAACACAACTAACCAAAAAAAAAAAAGAAAAGAAAAGAAACTTCTGACATCAGTAAGAGGAATGGCCACAACTTCAAAATAAAAATTATGAAGAATATCTGGTAAACATGGAATATGTGTATTTGGACATGCTACTGACATTAACTTCCTCAGGCCTTGAGCAGGGTATTAATTGTATAGAAATATCTGTCACAGTCCTGAAAGGCCCATCCAATGGTTCTTTGATAGAATAATGAGATCTAGAAATATGGGAAGTCCAAAGGAGATATGGGAAATATTCTAATTGAAGCCAAATTCCTGTACATAGACCTGTAAGACAGGTGCTTTGGAGGAAGAAAGGAACACACACATCACATAGCATTACTATTGAAGATCTCCAGAGGCTGATAAACAATGGCCTATACAGTTTTTATGCCTGTATGTGCAAAGTCCTTTGGCTAAAAAAAATGTGTTTTATATTTTTAAACAACTGTAAAAATAATTAAAAATATGAAAATGATACTGTAAGAATATAGGTCCAAAAAAGCACAACATATTTATTATCAATCATTTTGCTAATCTATTAGCCAAAGTGGCTCTGGTGGTATTGTGATTTAGGCAATTGGCTGCTAACCAAAATGTTGGTGGTTTGAACAGACCAGCCACTCTGCAGAAGAAAGATGAGACAGTACATTTCTGTAAATATTTACTGCCAGGTAATCCCAATGGAACTTGCTATGAGTTGGAACCGATGCGATGCCAGCAAGTTTGGTTTGCATTTGGAATCTATTAGCCAAGAAACACTGATAGAGGTAAGTTAGGGCTAAATTGGAGGAAAAAGAGCAACACTAGTTTCCCCCACAGAAATTGTTATAAAGGAATTAATGCAGGGATTTTATTAATTGTTATTGCTCCTTTTGTTATTGTTAGATGTTAGTGAGTCAGTTCTGACTCCTAGTCACCCAATGCACAACAGAAGGAAGCACTCTGCTGTCCTGTGCCATTCCCATGGCCATTGCTGTGTTCGAGCTCATTGTTATAGCCACTGTATCAATCCAACCTAAGGGTCTTCCTTTTTCAGCTAAGCCTCTAATTTACTAAGCATGATGTCTTTCTCCAGGCACTGTTCCCTCTGATAGCATGTCCAAAGTATGAGACAAAGTCATACCTTCCTCTCTGGCAAGGAGTATTCTGGCTGTACTTCTTCCAAGACATATGTATTCATTCTTCTGACAGTCTGTCATATATTCATATTCGTCACCAACATCACAACTCAAAGGCATCAATTTTCTATGGTTCCTTACTCATTGTTCAGCTTTAGTATGCATATGAAACAGTTGAAAATACTATGGTTTTGGGGTCACCTTAGTCCTCAAAATGACATTTTAGCTTTCTTAGTACTTTAATGTGGAATAAGGGATATTGCTTATGTCAGATGGATCCTGGCTGAAAGCAAAGAATACTAGAAAGATGTCTCCTTGTGTTTTATTGACTATGCAAAGACATTCAATTGTGTGGATCATAACAAATTGTGGATAACATTGAGAAGAAGAATGTGAATTCCAGAACACTTAATTGTGCTCATGAGGAACTTGTACATAGATCAGGAGGCTGTCTGTTGAACACAACATGAAAACATTGCATGGTTTAAAGTCAGGAGGGGAGTGTGTCAGGGTTGTATCCTTTCACTATACTTATTCAATCTGTATGCTGAGCAAATAATCTGAGAAGCCAGGCTATTTGAAGAGAAACATGACTTCAGGATTGGAGGAAGAATCATTAACAACCTGCAATATACAGACGGTGCAACTTTGCTTGCTGAAAGTGAGGATGACTTGAAGCACTTATGGATGGGGCCACAGACTACAGTCTGCAGTATGGATTACACCTCAACATAAAGAAAACAAAATTCCTTATAACTGAATTAATAAGCAGCATCACAATAAATGGAAAAAATATTCAAGTTGTCAAAGATTTCATATTACTTGGTTCTACAATCAACACCAATGGAAGTAGCAATCAAGACATCAGATAGCACATAGCATTGGTCAAATCTTCTGCAAAAGATCTCTTTCAAGTGCTGAAGAGCAAAGATGTCTCCTTGAAGACTAAGGTGCACTTAATCCAAGCTATGGTATTTTCAAACAGCTCATATGCATGTGAGAGCTAGAAAATGAATAAGGAAGACCAAAGAAGAGTTGAGATGTGGTGTTGGTGAAAAATACTGAAAGTATCATGGACTGCCAAAAGAAAGAACAAATATATCCTGGAAGAAGTGCAGCCAGAATGCTCCATGGAGGCAGGAATGGCAAGACTTTGTCTCCTCTGTTTTGATCATGTTATCAGAAGAAATCATTCCGTGGAGAATGATATTATGCTTGGTTAAGTGAGAGTCAATGAAAAAGGGGAAGGCCCTCAATGAGATGGATTGACACAGTGGCTGCAACAATGGGTTCAGGTTTAGCAAGGACTGTGGTGCTGTCACAGGACCAGGCAGTGATTTGTTCTGTTGTACATAGGGTCGCTATGAGTCAGAGATGACTTGGTGGAATGTAACAACAACAGAACTTAAAGAGATCTTTCACAGTGGATTTACCCAATGTAACTCGTCGTTTGATTTCTTGACTGCTGTTTCATTGGTCATTGATTGTGGATCCAAGTGAAATGAAATCTTTGATGACTTCAATCTTATCTCCATTTAGTATGATGATTATTATTGATTCATCTGTGACAAATTTTATTTTCTTTATGTTAGGGTGTAATCCATACTGAAGTCTGTAGTCTTTGATCTTTATCAGTAAGTGCTTGAAACCCTCTTCACTCTCAGCAAGCAACGTTTTATCATCTGCATATTGCAGGTTGTTAATGGGATTTCCTCCAATTCTGATGCTGCATTATTATTCTTCATGCAGTAAAGGGTTTTCATAATTTCTTCTGTTCACTTTAGCTATTCTCCATTCAAGAGCAAGTTCTAGAGACTCTCCTGACATTTTCCTTTCTTTTCTTTTTAACGTTGTTTTGCTTTCTTCATATAAACTTCAACTCATGGCAATACTAAGGGTTACCATCAGTAATATAGCATAGTATAGTATAATATATAATATAAAATAGTATAATCTAATAAGGAGCTCTGGTGGTGTAGTGCCTAAGGCATCTGACTGCTAACCAGAAGGCTGGCGGTTCAAACCCACCAGCCACTGCTCGGAAGGAAGGTTAGGCAATCTACTTCCGTAGTGATACTGCCTTGGAAACCCGAGGGGTCACTATGAGTAGGGTCCGACTCCACGGCACATAACAACAACAACATAATCTAATATATTATTAACCTAATGCAAGGAGCTCTGGTAGTGTAGTGCCTAAGGCAGTTGACTACAAACCAGAAGGCTGGTGATTCAAACCCACCAGCCACTCCTTGGAAGGAAAGTTGGGTAATCTACTTCCATAATGATACCGCCTCAGAAACCCAAAGAGGAGTAGCTATAAGCTGGGTCCCACTTGAAGGCACATAACGGCAACAGCAACAGCAACAACATCCTAATATCCTAATATCCTTGTTTTATAGGTTAAAAAATGTTGACCCAAAGAAGTCACATGACTTATTCAAGAACATGGAGTAAGGGAGGCGGGGCAAGATGGCGGACTAGGCAGAAGGATTGCACAGACCCTCTTCAACAAAGAAAAGGGAAACCAGTTAACACAGACACAGAAGATAATCTTGGACCCCTGAGCCTTGAAGGAAAGGATGCAGATTTGCACTAAACCCCAACTAGCAGAAGAATTTGCGTGAAAATACCAAAAAAAAGGAGACCTATGGAGCTGCAGTCTGACAGCGAACTGAGTGACCCTGACAATATAGGCGGCTCGGAGATATGCGACTGGTGGTAGGACCTAAGAATTAACCTAAAAATCACCCTGCCAGCCAGGGACTGCGC
>NW_006921811.1:585101-590326 GCF_000298275.1 Orycteropus afer afer | reverse complement strand
ATATATTTATATATGGAGCTCTGGTAGTGTAATGCCTGAGGCACTTGACTGCTAGCCAGAGGGCTCGTGATTCGAATCCACCAGCCACACCTCGGAAGGAAGGTTGAGCAATCTACTTCTGTAGTGATACTGCCTAGGAAACTCAAGGAGGGGGTCACTATGAGTTGGGTTCTACTCAGTGGCATATAACAACACCACCATCAACAACATATATATATGTATATAAGTTTTGCAGACTAAAAAATGGATATCTTGCCTAAGGTCAGGGCTTACTTTGCTTATCACAATGACCCACCAAATCATGCTATCTTTCATTACTATTATTAGTATTTTTATTGCTGTAAAAATAGATATAACACAACATTTGTCAACTTAGTATTTTATTTGTGTGCATTTTAGTGACATTAATTACATTAACCATGTAGTGGAGGTACTAAATGATATTTAGATTGGCAAATAATATGGTGGATAGGCTCTATATTACATTTGAAAATATAATTTGACATTTCTTATGTCACCATGGAGAAATCTGTTCCCTCTCTGAACTTCCACTTCTAAGTTGTCCTTATTATGCCTTGCAGGTTTGATTTTCTATGTTTTTATGTTATTCAGCTCCATATATAATGGTCTCCCCTATTCAGTCAGTTAAATTTCCACTCAGTACAATTCACTGAAGAAATCTTCTTTAAGTACTGTGTCATACATTGCTCTAGGTGTTGAGGACAGAAAATATCCCTGTGCCATGGAACTTGTGGAAAGACGAAAGACAATGAACTGGTGACCATGGAACAATAAGCTTGGTATGGGTTAGAAAGTGGCAGGATGCTACTTTAAATGGGTTATCAGTGAAGGTTCTCTGATGAGAGGTATATTTATTTTCAACTCTGGTTCTCTTGAAAACCCAAGAGGGAAATCTGTTTGCAGTAGGATAGAAAAAATTCTAAATTAATTTTAAATATGCTTCACTGAAAACATAAAAACTCTTCAGTGAAGAGTTTCTATCAAACACATTATTTTAGGTACATCTCAATCTTATTTTATCTGAAAAGCCTTTTCTTGATTGTTTTTAGATATATCCATTTCATATTCTCAGTGTTCTTTGCTTATAGCCCTTCCTGATGGTACAGGAGGCACTCTACCATGTGTAAAATAAATTTCTGAACATTTTTATTTCCATAGTACTGTGAAACTTTCCTTAGGCTCCTTCTGCCCCCTGAGGCAGTTGGCTAGCTGTCCACTGTCATTATCTTCTTCTCTCTAGTGATAGGGCCAGGCCAAATCTCTCAAACTTTTGTGCATTTAGGTGTGGCCACTAGACAGATTTCACTCTAATAGAATGTGGCGGAATTGATGTGGACTGCCTGGTCAGTGAAAATCTCTCATCTCTTCTCCTTCATGCTCTTTGTTTCTGTTCATGGAAGCTAAGATGGAGAAGTCCAGAGTGGATACTGGAAGAACCCGTTGGAGGTGGCAGAACTGCCATCATCTTGGTTTGCACCGTATGAAGCAGAGTCATACCCGAACATCCCTACCCTCCAACATTTCCATGACATAAAACTACCCTTGATTGTTTTTATTCTGGATTGCCATTACACTGTATTTTTTTTCAGGCAACTCCCTTAATTAATGTCCCTCTTCAGTGGCTATCAAATAATATGCCTGCATGAAGTGGACACTCAATGAAAGTTTCATTTGATGACTTAAAATTGGAAGAGAATATGGAATGACATAATTAGAATGCTAGGTATATTACCCAGTTCTCAGACCCTCATTGATTTTGCATCAGGAGGCTTCTGTTTAGAAGGCCCTATCAAAGGCTGAGCTAATTCAGTGCTGGTGGGAATGTCCCTTGAAAAAGATTCACTTTCTCGTAGAGCAACATGGATAACTGTGCACCTGCTTCTCTATCACTTTTAATATCAGCTTTTACTTATTCTTTTCTTTAATGCCCTCCAGCACTTTTACACAGACTTCCTCACTCATTTCCCATATCGTTACCTCCTTATTTATTCTCTTTGCTAAACTGTTAGATTTCCTCAAAGTCTGTTCTTATCTCCTGATTCTGTCTTCACCTGTTTTATTCCTTAAAATCCTGATGTCTTGTTCTGGGAAGCCTGTCAATACCAACTTTCTCAACCTCCAGAGATCAACTCAACCATCCAGTGCCTATCAGAAATCATATCTGATAATGAGAAAAAGAGACTACACCTCCACAAAGTGCAGTATAACTAATGAAACTTCTCCAGCCAGTGAATTTCATATGTCAATGTAGATACAGACACCAAAATCCTATAATACTAAATGTCAGCAACTGGAATATGTGGTTGAGGTCAGAAAATCTAATTCCTTCTTTCCCACTTTTCTCCCTCCTTCCCCTCCCTCCCTTCCTTCCTTTCTTCCTCTCTTTTTAATTCCTCTCCCTTTCTCCCTTTCTCTCCTTTTCTTTCTTTTGTAACCAAGGACACTTGAAACTCAGAAGACTTTTATGACTTGTCAGTTGGTTGCCATTTTTGTCATCTCCGACTCAAAGCAACCCCATGTACAGCAGAATGAAACACTGCCTGGTCCTATGCCAAATTCACAATCCTTGCCAAACCTGAGCCCATTGTTGTAGCCACTGTGTCAATCCATCTTGTTGAGGGCCTTCCCCTTTTTCATTGACCCTCCACTTTACAAAGCATGATATCCTTCTCAAGGGAATGATCCATTCTTACAACATGACCAAAGTAGGTGAGATGAAGTCTGGTGATTCTCACTTCCAAAGAACACTTGAACACTTCTTCCAAGACAGATTTGTTAGTTCTTTGAGCAGTCCATGGTACTTTCAGCATTCTTCACCAACACTACAAGTCAAAAGCATCGACTCTTCTTTGATCTTCCTTATTCATTGTCTAGCTCTCACATGCATATGAGGTAATTGAAAATACCATGACTTGTGCTAGGCACACCTTAGTGTTCAAGGAGACATCCTTGCTCTTCAGCACCTGAAAGAGGTCATTTGCAGCAGATTTGCCTGATGCAATACATCATCTGATCTCTTGACTGCTGTTTTCATTGGCGTTGATTGCACAACTAAGTAATATGAAGTCTTTGACAACTTAAATTTTCTCACCATTTATCGTGATGCTGCATCTTGATCCAGTTGTGAGTATTTTTCTTTTCTTTATACTGAGATGTACTCCATACTGCAGACTGTAGTCTTCAGTCTTCATCAAGCACTTCAGTAAATGCTTCAAGTCATCCTCACTTTCAGCAAGCAAAGTTGTGTCATCACCATATCATAGGTTATTAATAAGTCTTCCTCCAATCCTGATGCCACTATCTTCTTCACATTGTCCAGCTTCTCTGATGATTTGCTCAGCATACTGATTGAATAAGTATGGTGAGAGGATATAATCCTGACACACTGCCTTCTTGATTTTAAACTATGCAGAGTCCTCTTGTTCTGTTTGAAAAACACAAGTAAACATCTTTCTGGTATTCTTTGCTTTCAGCTTAGATCCATTGTTCCACATCCTCTTCTGAATTTAGCTTGCATTTCTGGAAGTTTTCTGTCAATACACTGCTGCAACCGTTTTTGAATTATCTTCTTTAATATTTTTCTTGTGTGTGATATTAATGATATTGTTCTATAATTTCCACATTCTATGGGATCATTTTTCTTTAGAATCAGTAGAAATATGGATCTTTTTCCTGTCAGTTGAGCAGGTAGCTCTCTTCCCTGTCTTCCAAATCTCTTAGCTTAGCTAAGTAAGTGAATCCAGAACAGCATTTGCTTGTTAAAACATCTCAGTGGGTACTCTGTCAATTCCTGGAGACTTGTTTTTCACTCTTTCCGTCAATGCTGCAGCTTTGACTTCTTGCTTCAACATCATTGGTTCAAGGGCAAGTTTCAGAGTTTTCTGACATCCATTTTAGTCTTTTCTTCCTTTCCTGTCTTTTTAATGACCTTTTGTTTTCTTCATGGATGATGTTCTCGATGCCATCCCACAATTCTTCTGGTTTTAAATAACTGATGTTCAATGCATCCAATGTACTCTTTGTTGTTGTTGTTGTTATGTACCGTCGAGTCAAACCCGACTCATAGCCACCCCTCCTTGGGTTTCCGAGGCAGTATCATTACAGAAGTAGGATTGCCCAACCTTCCTCTTTTTAGATGGTCTCTAAATTCAGGAGGTATATATTCAAGGTTATGTTTTGACTCTTGTGAACTTCTTTTAATTGTCTTCAACTTCAAGTTGAACTTACATATGAGCAGTTGATGGTCTTTTACACAGTCAGCTCCTGGTCTTGTTTTGGCTGAAGATATTGAGCTTTCCATTGCCCATTGTCACAGATATAGTTACTCTAATTCCTGTGTATTCCACTTGGTGAAGTCCACATGGATAGCTGCTGTTTGTGTTATGGAAAAAAGGTATTTATAAGGAATAAGTCGTTGGTCTTGCAAAATTCTATAATAGGATCTCCAGCATCACTTTTATCATCATGGCCAGATTTTCTAACTAGCTGTGATGACTTATCCAGCATCTCATAATAGTAGCTAAGTAGGTAAACAGGATACTGTGCTTCCAGAATGAATCTGACCCAGTTAGTTTTCATTCAGGAAAGGAGTTTGACAGTGATGTTTCAGTGAGATTAAACTTATGATTCCATATTCGGGACAGGGTGTATAATGAAAGAGACCTATTATTTATGTATCCCTGTTGAACACATTATACCTAGTCCTTACAAAACCTTCGTAAGTTTCTTTAACTTCATTTGAAAAATGCAGAAATTGAGTTTATGTAACTAATTGATGTTAAGAAACTCGGAAGGAAGGTTGGGCAATCCTACTTCTGTAGTGATACTTCCTCGAAAACCCAAGGAGGGGTTGCTATGAATCGGGGCTGACTCGACGGCATATAACAACAACAACAACAACAAACATTTAGCAAGTGGCTTAGTTGGGATTTACATTCAAAGTTGTGTAGACTCCAAAGCATCTGTTTTTTTCCCTCTGACTTGGTGTCAGAATCACTCTCAGAAACCCTCATGGCCCCTTATCCTAGATTTTAGGAAAGAATGAGGACCTAGCCAATCTTTATTTTGGCCTTCAATCCTAAATCTTTCCCTCATTCTATGCACATGCGTTAATGCATTACATTTATTGATGCTAGGCCATAGCCCCAGGGACAAATCAGGGACGCACAAAACAGCAGGGCCCCATTGGAGGCACTCACTCAGTT
>NW_006921811.1:581030-583850 GCF_000298275.1 Orycteropus afer afer | reverse complement strand
GGATCGGGCAGTGTTTCGTTCTGCTGTGCATGGGGTCGCTATGAGTCGGAAACAACTGGACGGCACTTAACAACAACAACAACAACAACAGACCATAGAAGTTAATAAAACAATTTTTTAACTCAAGAAACTCAGGGTGTAAATGAAGAAAAAGACACAAATACAATTAACTATAATATAAAACTATCAGCTCATATTAACTTGAGATTCTGAATTGTGTCGTTTTGAAATTAAGTACTTTCCTCCTATTTTTCCATTCATTGGATTTTGCCAGGTTTAAATTAGTGTATGATTTTACATTGCATTAGGGAAGGCTTTCAGATGGTAATTCTACTTTAAATGCATTTTATTAAAATATAATTTATGTACAGTGAAATACCCAAAACTAAAGTTACATGGGTCAATGCTTTTTTTTTTTTTTTTTTTTTGCAGTGTTCCTTCCCCCCACCCACCCACTCCTGGTAACTTACAAAGAAAGTTTCCTTCCATGTATAAACCATCCCTTCACTTTTTACAATAGTGAACTAATACTATATTGGTCCTTCTGTGATTGACTTATTTCACTCAGCATAATGTCTTCCAAGTTCATCCATGTTATGCAATGTTTTGCAGATTCTACATTATTCTTTAGTGTTGTATAGTATTCCATTGAGTGTATGTACCATAGCTTGCTTATCCATTCTTCAGTTGATGGGCATGTAGATTGTTTCCATTTTTTGTTATTGTAAATAGTGTTGTGATGATCATAGGTGTGCATATATTTGTTCTTGTCCTGACTCTCACTTCTTTAGGATATATACATAGTAATGCGATTTCTGGGTCAAATGGTATTTCTAATTCCAGATTATTAAGGAATCACCATACTGCTTTCCACAGTGTTTGTATCATTTTGCAGTACCACCAGCAGTGTATGAGAGTCCCAATCTTCCCACATCCTTGCCAGCATTTGTTATTTTCTCTCTCATTGAACTTTACCATTAGTGCTGGGGTGAGATGGCATCTCATTATTGTTTTGATATGCATCTCTCTGATGGCTAATGATCATGAACATTTCTTCATGTATTTGCTGGCTGGCTGAATATCCTCTTTCATGAAGTGTCTATTCATGTCTTCTGCTCAATTTTTAATTGGATTATTAATCTCTTTGTTCTTTAGGTATTGGAGTTTTCTATAAATTTTAGAGATAAGTCCCTTGTGAGATATGTCATTGCTAGATGTTTTTTCATAATCTGTAGGTTCTCTTTTTATTCTTTTGGCAGGGTAATTATCAGCAAGTATGAATTTGTTGCTATCTTTTTTTCTGTGCTTTTTCATGGTGCTGCTGATTTCTTAGTTCCATACATTTTCTGTGCTGAGTTCATTTTACTTATGAATCATATTACCACTTCCTTCATTGCTATTGTTTCAGTATTTGCTAAATATTTGTGCTCATTCTCTTTTTTATTTTGATGGGGAAGTTTATCATTTTTCTTTGAGGTTACCCTGTGATTTATAATTTTCTTCCCAAGTTTAGAACAGTCCATTCTGTCTTTCAGTTGTCTTTATTTCCCTATCATTTAGAAGTTGTGTAACTACACAATTTTTTCCCTCTTTTTGGTTTGTAGTTGTCCTCATTTGTCAATTGATGTCTCTACTTCCCTGTTTACAATCTTGTAGGCTTATTTACCTTGGATACTTTCATAACTGTGCTGGATTCTGGGTTATGTCATCATGTGTGTTAATGATTGGTTGTTGTTTGCTGTTGTTAGTTCTCTGTCCAAAGGACTCCCTTTAGCCCCTCTTGTAAGGCTAGTCTGGTTTTAACAAATTCCCTTAATTTCTACTTATGTAGAAATCTCCTGATTTCACCATCATATTTGGGAGACAGTTTTGCTGGTTATGTAATTCTTGGCCAGGGACTTCCCGAGAGGCAGGGTACTCAGGTAAAAAGGGGCAGGTGGCAAGGCTAGGCCACAAGCCCACTAGAACCAGGAAAGGGAGGGAGCAGAAGGGGCTGAGGACCTGTGGACCAGCAGGATATCCAGGTAAAAAGGTGCAGGAGGCAAGACTAGGCCCCAAGCCCCCTAGAACCAGGAAAGGGAGGGAACATCCAGGGACAACAAAATGTCAGGTTCCAAGTATGAATTAGGAAAGCGAAGGGTGCAGAGGTTTTCAACAACTAAGGGAGACAAACTTGTTTGTCATTTTGTCATCTTGTGGGGCTTGTATGTTGCTGTGAAGCTTGAGACTCTGTCACTGGTGTTTCAGACACCAGCAGAGTTGCACATGGTGCACAGGTTTCAATGCAGCTTACAGACTAAGACAGACTAGGGAGAAGGAGGAGGTCATGCACTTCTCAAAAATTGGCCAGGGAAAACTTTATGAATAGAAACACTGTCTGATACGTTACCGGGCAACTTTATGAATAGCCAGGAAACATTGCACAACACAGAGCAGGAAGATGAGCCCCTTTGGTCAGAAGATACCCAAAATAGGACTTGGAAAGAGCAGCTTCATTAGAGTAGAACAAACCTTAATGATATGGATAAAGTAAGTCTTCAAGACCTCCATGTGCTGACATGGCACAACTCAAATTGAAGAGAAACAGCTGCAAACATCCATTAATAATTGGAACATGGAATGTAAGAAGTATGAATCTAGGAAATTGGAAGTTGTAAAAAATGAAATGGAACACAAAGATTGATATCCTAGGCATTATGAGCTGAA
Source organism: Orycteropus afer afer (assembly GCF_000298275.1). Lineage (NCBI taxonomy): Eukaryota > Metazoa > Chordata > Mammalia > Tubulidentata > Orycteropodidae > Orycteropus > Orycteropus afer. The sequence continues at coordinate 581,144 of NW_006921811.1, read as the reverse complement.
ATTGATGGGGTTTGGCATTTTGAATCAGACAACCATATGATCTACTATGCTGGGAATGACAAATTGAAGAGGAAGGGCATGACATTCATCATCACAAAGGATGTTTCAAGATCT
>NW_006921811.1:568897-573832 GCF_000298275.1 Orycteropus afer afer | reverse complement strand
TTACCTTTCAATATAAAGAAAACAAAAATCCTCACAACTGGACCAATGAGCAGCATCACAATAAATGGAGAGAAGATGAGGTTGTAAAAGAATTCACATTGCTTGGTTCTATAATCGATGCCAATGGAGGCAGCAGTCAGGACATTAGACGATGTGTAGCACTGGGAAGGTCAACCACGAAGGAACTGTTTCAAGTGCTGAGGAGCAAGGGTGTCTCCTTGAGGACTAAGGTGCACCTGACAAAGTCATGATATTTCTAATCGTCTCATATGCGTGTGAGAGCTGGCGAAGAATGCTGAAAGTACCATGGACTGCTAAAAGAACTAACACATCTGTCCTGGAGGAAGTGCACCTGAAATGCTCCTTGGAAGCGAGAATGGCCAGACTTTGTTTCACTTATTTTGGTCATGTTTTCAGAAGGGACCATTCCCTGGTGAAGGATGTCAAGCTTGGTAAGGTGGAGGGTCGATGAAAGAAGGGAAGGCCTTCAAGGAGATGGATTGACACGGTGGCTGCATTGATGGGTTCAAGTACAGCAGGGATCATGGAGCAGGCGCGGGATTGGGCAGTGCTTCCTTCTGCTGTGCATGGGGCCACTATGAGTCGGAAACGACTCAACGGCACCTAACAACAACAACAACAACAAAGGCAACTTGTTGATTCGGCATTTGACACTAGCTGAGCTCTAGTAGCATATTGCCTAAGGCACTTGAGTGCTAACCAAAAGGCTGGCGGTTCAAACTCACCAGCCATTCCTCGGAAGAAAGATGGGACAATCTACTTCCATAGTGATACTGCCTTGGAAACCCAAGAAGGGGTCACTATGAGTCAGGTCTGACTAGAACACACATAAAAACAACAACAATGGTACACTTATTATCCAAGTTCTGGGTGGTGCAAATGGTTTGTACTCTATGACAAACCTACAAGATCGACAGTTAAAACTTATTCAGTGCTGCCATGACAGAAAGGTTTGATGATATACTTTTGTAAAGATTGAAGTCAAAAACCTTATGAGACAGTTCTACTCTGTAACACATGAGGTTGCCATGAATCAAAATTAAGGCTTTAAATCAATTGTAACAGATTCACTCATGGCTGATACAGCAAAATAGGAACTGACACAAATTTTTAAATTTGGGAGAAGTAAAATCATAACTGGAATGGGAAACATTACTGTTGAAGCCATGGAATGGGAGACTTGGAAGAGAGATAGTGATTCCTTTCAGAAGCCTGAGATGGGACACTGGGTTATTGCCAGGACTATAAACTCTGATAGCGTAGTGTCTAAGGCACTTGATTGTTAACCAGAAGGCTGGTGGTTCAAACACAACAGCCACTCCTCAGAAGGAAGATGGGGCAATCTACTTGCATAGTGAAACTGCCTCAGAAACCCAAGGAGGGGTCACTATGAGTTGTGTCTAACTCCACGGCACTTAACAACAACAACAACATAAGCACAACACACATTCAAAGTGATGTAGTCTGCTGTCATGTTTGAGCAGGATATGGCTGGTTCCAAGTCTGTTGATGAAAAGATTTGGTTGCTATGCAATGTGCACACTGCTCTTGTTTTCTGAGACAGATTAAGTTTCTAGCAGGGCATCAGTCCATAATTTTTCTTAATCTGGTTATCATTCTATTACACCCACATTTTACCAATCTGGATCCTTTTTTTTTTTGCTTCTTTGACCATGACTGAAAGCCCTGGTCAGAATACATTTCATGGTGAAAGCTTTGGTTTGGGATTTTATATTTCTTATATAGCAATGTTATGGTACATGGAATTGCCATGCTATCTTAAACCTTGACTGATGATCTGGCTTGTCTTTACCATGTAGAAGATGAAAGACCTTGAGCAAATCACTTAGATGCTTTGGGCTTTATTTTTCTAAGTCATCTAGAAAGGTTGAGCTTTCATTTTTTCCCAGGTAAATTGTGTAACACTTGCTGGATTAGAGTCTGTGTGGTGGCATAGTGACTAAGGCATTTGACTGCTAACCAGAAGGCTGATGTTTCAAACCCACCAGCCACTCCTCAGAAGGAAGATTAGGCAATCTACTTCTGTAGTGAATACTGCCTTGGAAACCCAAGGAGGAGTTGCTATGAGTTGGATCCAACTCAACAGCAGTGAGTTTTGTTTGTTTGTTGTTTGTTTTATTTTGTTTTGAATTCAAAATATGTTGTATGAAAAAGGAGAAATAATGGATCTGAATGCACCTTAAGAAGTTGCTCTAAAAAAGATTTGCATTTTAATAAATAATGAACATACTTATTTTGAAAGCGTACACATACATTCTAGATTAAACTACTAGCCACACCCCATCACTTCTTGTAGAATCTTCTAATGATAAGACCAAGTTTTTTTTTTTTTCACAAAAAAATGAATTTGGAAAATTTTACTGAGGGCACAATCGTTTTTCCTGTATTTTTACAATTGCTGTAAATTGAAATGGTGGAAATATAATGCACAAAAACTAGATATACAATCATAATCTGTGTGTTTGGGATGAATATTTAACTGGGAATGTTTGGAAATGCTGAAGAAGAGAGTAAAAATTGATGGCAGAAGTTACAAAGACACTTAGAATCCTAATGAACAAACATACTAACTGAGATTCACTTCATTTTCAAGCAGGATGATGTCTTTATTAAAGAAGTTTATGTTATTATTTCCAAGGGAACAAAACAGAGGTAGGTTCTCTTGATTTTCCTGAAATTACAAATGATTGTCATGTAGCTTGGGCACTGGAGACTACATACTTTTTGTTCTTCCTCACATTCATCTTTGTTGTCTCAACGTCTCCAAGTGACCTATCTCTGGGAAGTTGTTGTTAGTTCCTATTGAGTCAACTCTCACTCACGGCAACATTGTGGATAACAAAGAAAACATAGCATGGCACTGCACCATCCTCATGATTGTCCTATGACTGGATCCCTTGTTGCAGTCATTTCATGAAACTAACTATGAAAGGTTTCCTTAGTCTTCCCTGGACCTCCTCTTTACCAATCATTTCCTTCTCCAGTGATCAGTCCCTCCTTATGATGCATCCAAAATATTTTAGTCAAAGTCTCTGAGATAATGCGATCCATAATGTTTTCAATGGCTAATCTTCAACATGAGATTGCTAAGAGCTGGAACTGACTCGGTACTACCTAACAATAACGATCATCTTCAGAAATAGATCTTCAAGCTTTCATTCTAGTCGTCTAATCTGGAAGCTCCATCAAAATCTGTTTACCATCAGTGACCCTGCTGGTCCTTGACACACTGGTGGCATAGTTTACAACATCACGCTACAAACTGGAAGATGAGTGGTGGTCTGTGAAGTGATAGACACACAAAACTGGCTCAAAGAGTAACAGAAGAAAAGAAACAGAAGATACCCTGACACCCTCTAGGCAGAGGTACACTGAAGAAGAAACACTTCTATCCAATGTAAAAAGGAACTTGGTATGCTGAGGTGTCACGTAATTTTAAACCATACATTTTGTAATCCATTCTAGGGAACAAGTGTCCTCCCCCTCTTTCCCTCTCTATAGTCTCAATGCCCTTTTCAGATTTTGTATGTTGCCAACATTATTCACTGGTTAAATACAACCATCTATCTGGGGCATAGACTCATGGCCTCTTAAGTTCAAGGCTTATTATCTCCTCCATCTTCTTGTCCTCTTAGATGGGACACATTTACTTAGACCAGGTCATCACTCAGGCTAGAGAAATGACCCTTTTTACTCAGCTAACCTGTGTTTATGAAAAATCAATGAGTCTATTTTACCACATAAAATACTATTCCTAAGATTCCAATACTACAAGTTCACTCTGTACTGGGTGGACTTTTTACCGCTTCTGAGCCATGCTTCTTCATCTTTGAAGTTAGGAGACGCAAGGGCATGCTTCCCAAGATTCTTGTGACTTCTAACAATTTCAGGAAATACTCCCCAGGGAGGAGGTTCCCACCACTCCTACTTCACCATTCTTTTCCAACTCTGTCTTTATAGTCCTGGGACTTGAGTGGACATGTCTGGCTCTGCCTTGCATGTTTCCTGAGCAATTTATCTCTAATTTACGGACCATAATTTTGTAGCTTTCTTTTAAGTTGTTCTGAGCAGCTTTGTCTCTGAAGACTGATTAGGTGACAGAATTTCCAAATTCAGTGTGAACTAAAAGGTATAATTTTCTCTCTACCTCATTTTACAAATGTAGAAACTGAGACCTAGCTAGAGAGACATTGTTTTTCCTTCAGAGCACTTCAGAGCTTGCCATAATATGGTGTAAAATAATTATTTATGTTCCTTTAATATTTATCTTCTCATTGAATTCATTTCCTGGGGCTGGTTTAACAAATCCATAAACTGTGTGGCCTGTAAGAATAGAAATTTATTATCTCACAATTTGGAGGCTAGAAGTTCAAATTCTGGGTGTAGGAAAGATCCTCCCTTGCCTTTTCCAGCTTCTGGTAGCCCTAGATGCCTCTTGGCTTGTGGTAAGGTAACTCCAATACCTGCTTTTGTCTTCACATGGTTGTCTGCCAATGATGTCTTTTGGTCTCTGTGTTTCTTCTCTTCTTATAAGGCCATCATTGATATTGGCTTAGACCCACCTTATTTCAGTTTGACCTCTTATGTACTTCATTTTTATGTCTGGAATGACCTGCCTTCCACCCAAGGTCACATTCACAGGTACCAGGGATTAGGATTTTACCATATCATTCCGGTAAAGAAACTCAACTCACTACATTCGTGATGCTCTGAGGACCACAGAGGCAGTGTTCTACTTGTCTTTTGCCATTGTCTCTCAACCCAGCCTCTAGAATGTTACCGACACATGACAGGTCTGTAGCAAATATTGGTTGAGTAAGTGAATGAATTAGGTGATATAATAAGGGTCATTTGGCTTGGGTCTTAAAATAAACAGTGTACTCAAATCATAAG
>NW_006921811.1:561734-568797 GCF_000298275.1 Orycteropus afer afer | reverse complement strand
CATTCATCATCACAAAGGATGTTTCAAGATCTGTCCTGAAGTACAATGCTGTCAGTGATAGGACAATATCCATACGCCTACAAGGAAGACCCATTAATACCACTATTATTCAAATTTCGCACCAATCACCAAAGCCAAAGATGAGAAAATTGAAGCTTTTTATCAACTTCTGTAGTCTGAAAGTAACTAACCATGCAATCAAGATGTGTTGCTTATCACTGGTGACTGGAATGCAAAAGTTGTAAACAAAGAAGAATCACCAGTAGTTGGAAAATTTGGCCTTGGTGACAGAAATAACACTGGAGATTGCATGATAGAATTTTGCAACACCAATGACTTATTCATTGCAAATACCTTTTTCAACAACACAAATTGTGTCTATACAGTTGGACTTTGCCAGATGGAGTACACAGAAATCAGATTACCAAAATCTGTGGCAAGAGGAGATGGGAAAGCTCCATATCTTCAGCCAAAACAAGGCCAGGAGCTGATGGTGGAAGTCGAAGACAATTAAAAAAAGTCCATGAGAGTCAAAACATGACCTTGACTATATCCCTCCTGAATTTAGAGACCATCTAAAGAATAGATTTGATGCATTGAACACCAATGACTGAAAACCAGAACAATTGTGGAATGACATCAAGAGCATTATCCATGAAGAATGCAAGAGGTCATTAAAAATATGACAAAGAAAGAAAAGACCAAAATGGATGTCAGAAAAGACTCTGAAACTTGCCCTTTAATGAAGAGTAGCTAAAGCAAGTGGAAGAAATGACAAGATAAAAGAGCTGAACAGATTTCAAAGAGCAGCTTGAGCAGACAAAGCTAATTACTATAATGAAATGTGCCAAAACTTGGAGTTAGAAAACCAAAAGGGAAGACCATGCTTGGCATTTCTCAAGCTGAAAGAAGTGAGGAAAAAAGTTAATCCTCAAATTGCAATACTGAAAGATTCTAGGGGCATAATATTAAATGCTGCTCTTGCTGTTGTTATGTGCCATTGAGTTGGACCCAACTCATAGCGACCTCTCCTTGGGTTTCCTAGGCAGTGGAAGGAATACACAGTCATTGCACCAAAAAGAACTGGTCAATCTTCATCCATTTCAGGAGGTGGCATATTTTCAAGAAACAATGGTATTGAAGGAAGAAGTAGAAGGTGCACTGAAAGAATTGGTGAAGAACAAGGCTCCGGGAATTAACGGAATACCCATTGAGATGTTTCAACAAATGGATGTTGCGCTGGAGGCACTCACTTGGTTATGCCAAGAGATTTGGAACAGAGCTACCTAGCCAGCTGACTGAAAGAAATCCATATTTGTGTCCATTCCAAAGAAAGGGGATCCCCCAGAATGTGGAAATTGTCACACAGTATCATTAATATCACACACAAGTAAAATTTTACTGAAGATAATTAAAAAAAACAGTTGCAGTAGTATATTGACAGAGAATTTCCAGAAATGCAAGCTGGATTCAAAAGAAGACGTAGAAGGAGGGATATCATTGCTGATGTCAGATGGATCTTGGCTCAAAGCAAAGAATACCAGAAAGATGTTTACTTGTGTTTTATTGACTATGCCAAAGCACTTGATTGTGTGCTTCATAGCAAATTGTAGATAACATTTAGAAAAATAGGATTTCCAGAACACTTAATCTTACTCATGAAGAATGTTTACATAGACCAGAAGGCTGTCATTGGATCAGAAGAAGGGGACACTACATGGCTTATAATCAAGAAGGGAGTCCATCAGGGTTGTATCCTTTCATCATACTTATTCAATCTGTATGCTGAGCAAATAATCTGAGAAGCTGGACTATATGAAGAAAAACATGGTATCAGGATTGGAGGAAGAATCATTAACAACCTGTGATATGCTGATGACACAACTTTGCTTGCTGAAAGTGAGGATGACTTGAAGTATTTACTGATGAAGATTGAAGAATACAGTCTGCAGTATGATTACATCTCAATATAAAGAAAACAAAAATCCTCACAACTGCTCCTATAAGCAACATTACGATAAATGGAGAAAAGATTGAAATTGTCAAAGACTTCACATTACTTGGTTGTACAATCAATGCCAATGGAAGGAGCAGTCAGGACATCAGATGACGTATAGCACTAGGCAAATTGCCTGCAAAGGATCTCTTTCAAGTTCTGAAGAGCAAAGCTGTCTCCTTGATGACTAAAGTGAGTCTGACGCAAGCCGTGGTATTTTCAATTGCCACATATGCATGTGAGAGCTGGACAATGAATAAGGAAGACTGAAGAAAAGTTGATGCTTTTGAGCTGTGGTGTTGGCAAAGAATGCTGAAAGTACCATGGACTGCTAAAAGAAGTGACAGGTCTGTCCTGGAGGAAGTGCAGCCAGAATGTCTGTTGGAGGCCAGAATGGCCAGACTTCATTTCACCTACTTTGGTCATGTTGCCAGAAGGGACCATTCCCTGGAGAAGGTTTTCAAGCTTGTTAAGGTGGGGGGTCAAGGAAAGAGAGGAAGGCCCTCAACGAGGTGGATTGACATGGTGGCAGCGGTGATGGGCTCAAGTGTAGCAAGAATCATGGAGCTGGCTCATGACCAAGTGGTGTTTAGTTCTGCTGTGCATAGGGTCACTATGAGTCAAAGACAACTTGACAGCACCTAACAACAACAACATAATTCTTCATTGGAAATTTTTTTTCTTTCAGGGTTTTGTACACACCATCTTGTTTTCATCTCACCTGTATGGTTTCTGCAGAGAAATCCAAGCTTAGTCTTATTGTCTTATTGATTGCCCCTTGTAGGTTTTTTGTTTGTTTGTTTGTTTCCCATGCTGCTTTCAGGATTCTTTCTTTGTCTTTGATTTTGAGGAGTTTGACGATGATATGTGTGGTAGTTAAATTTGTATGTCAACTTGAATGGGCCTGGCTGAGTGGCTGGGCAGCTGGTGGTAATTATTCCTTATGATGACACTGGCCATCAACTCCATGGTAGGATGTACCACAAACAGCTGAGTAGCTGTCTTTGGGATGTGGTCTGCTTCGTATATAAGAAGCAGCTTTCGGTATAGTCTAAGCTTATGGCACACTTGGAACCTGCATGTAGCTGTGTCATTGTTCAGCAGCCTGCCATGCTCTGCTGACCTTGGGATTTACAATGGACTTGAATTAATGGCCTGACATGTGGTTTGGTAACAGTGGGACTATGCCATTTTATTTGTCAACCTTGGGATTTTCAGCCTCAGCAGCCAGCAGCTGTCTGAGTGAAGAAATTTATCTGGCTCCAGTGGGCTGGGAGCAGAAGCAGAGCTGGACTGCAAGGTTGAGGGGCTTTCACCCAGCCCCTAGAGCCTGGGACTTTGAACTTGGACTTAAAGCCTGCAAATTGTAAAAAAGTAAATTCCCACTTGTTAAGACCATGCCATTTGTGGTATATTATTGTTAGAGCTGCACTAGGTAACCAGAACAATATGTCTTGGTGATTTTCTTTTTGGGTCTATCCTGTTTGGGGTTCATTGGACTTATTGAATGGATATATTCTCATCTTTTATCATACCAGGAAAATTATCTTCCAACAAGTCTTTGACAATTTTCTCTGTGGTTTTATTTGTCTCTTCCTGTTCTGAAATTCTGATTACATGAAGGTTATTCCTTTTGAAGGTATCCCACATGATCTTTCAGTTTTCTTCATTTTGTTTTGATCTTTTTTTTGGATTGATCCCTTACCAAAGATGTATTGAATTATTTGTCTTCCATCTCACTAATTCTGTCTTCCATGGACTCAATTCTATTCCTTTGCCTGGTCAATGTGTTATCTATTTCTGAAAATTTTATATTAATCTTCTGGATTACTGTCTGTAGACTTTATATCATTTCTAATTTTTCATTTATTTTGTCATTTTGTTCTTGTATTTTCTTTTGAATTTGTTCTAGGGTTTTCTCTGTGCTTTCCTCAAATTTGTCATTGTTTTCTTTGATCTGTCTCTCAATTCTTTGAAGATACCTAAATATAATTATTTTGAATTCCTCATCAGGATGTTCCAATGCTGCTTCTTCCACAGGGATGTGTTCTGGGTATGTGTTCTGGGGCCTTCTTTCTCTTGATTTATCTTGTTTCTTTGAGTATACTCTGAGTCTCTGTTGTCTCTAAGACATTGTGACATTTTTGTGCTTATATTTAATTGGTGATTGTGTGTTGGCATGACCTGTCCACGATTTTTTTTTTTTTTTTGTATGTTATCTAAGGAAACAGGGTATTGTGCTCCTCTATTTGCTAGTTGGCAGCACTTATACATTCACCACCTGTCTCCTTTCCCATTGTCAGCCTCCCATATGTCCCTGCCATTCTTGGTAAACAGATCCTATTCTGAGGTCCGTGGACTTTGTATGAGAATATTATCACTTTAAATATCCAAAATGGCTGCCACTTGTAAGCAGTAAAAATGACTGCACCTTCTTGACACCCTAAAGTCCACAGCTCAGGTTGTCTCCCACCTTGCTGTTTCCTTTCCTAGTCATAGGCCATCAGCACAGTTATCCCTGCAGCCTTTGGTGACCTGAACTGATCTTTAGGTCAATTCCCAACATGACTTGGAAATATTTAGGCTGTTGGTGCTGTCAGATAGCTGTCAGAGTAGCTGACAGTCCATATCTCTGTCCATCTCTCTACTCACTGTTTTCATTAAAGTTTTTTCCACTAGTTGGTGCCTAATCCATTTCTGTATACTTCCTTTCAAAGCTCTAGGCTTCAGGATTATCTTCTGCATCTCTGTCAATTGTTTTCTCTTTCTTTTTTTTTTTTCTTGAAGAGGGTCTCTGTAGCTTGTCTTCCTATTCCACCATCTTACCAGAAGTTCTCAAACTGTAACTCTTAAATTAGTTTTTCTATTTATCCCTGGGTTATGCCAAGAGTTAACCTGCTCAGCCACTTATGAGGGAGTGGAGTTTTGCATCCAATTAGAAGTGTCAGAAGAAAGTCTAGGAAATCCATGCTTGAAATATCAGTGTTTCCAAACCATACATTTACACTCTGCACACAAGTAGTCACCATGAATAGGAGTCAACTCAATGTCAACTGTCCCACTTACAGACTGAGACAGGCTTCAAAGAAGGGAGAGGCTGTCCACTTTGCAAAGAATTGGCCAGAGAAAATCTTATGAATAGCGACGAAACACTGTCTGATACATTACTATACAACTTTATAAATAGTCTGGTTAGGTTAGAAGGCTCTCAAAATAGGACTGGAAAAGAGGTGCATCGTCAGAGTAAACCCAGCCTTACTTATATGGATAAGGAAAGGTTACAAGACCTCCATTTGCTGATGTGGCACAACTCAAATTGAGGAGAAACAGCTGCAGACATCCATTAATCATCACAACATGAAATGTATGCAGAATGAATCTAGGAAAATTGGAAGTTGTCAAAAATGAAATGGAACGCATAAAGATTGATATCCTTAGCATTAGTGAGCTGAAATGGATGGGTTTTGGCTATTTTGAATCAGACAACCATATGATCTACTATGCCAGGAATGACAGTTTGAAGAGGAATGGCATGCCATTCATCATCACAAAGGATGTTTCAAGATCTGTCCTGAACTACAATGCTGTCAGTGATAGGATAATATCCATACGCCTACAAGGAAGACCCGTTAATATGACTGTTATTCAAATTTATGCACCAACCACCAAAGCCAAAGATGAGGAAATTGAAGATTTTTATCAACTTCTGCAGTCTGAAATTGACCGAACATGCAATCAGGATGTGTTAATTATCACTGGTGACTGGAATGCAAAAGTTGGAAACAAAGAAGAATCACCAGTAGTTGGAAAATTTGGCCTTGGTGACAGAAATAATGCTGGAACTTGCATGGTGGAATTTTGCAAGACCAATGACTTATTCATTGCAAACACCTTTTTCAACAACACAAATGGCAGCTCTACACATGAACTTCACCAGATAGAACACACAGGAATCAGATTGACTACATCTGTGGCAAAAGGTGGTGGAAAAGCTCAATATCTTCAGCCAAAACCAGGCCAGGAGCTGATTGCTCATATGCAAATTCAACTTGAAGTTAAAGACAATTAAAACAAGTCCAAGAGAGGCAAAATATGATCTTGAATATATCCCTCCTGAATTTAGAGACCATATAAAGAATAGATTTGATGCATTGAAAACCAACGACTGAAAACCAGAAGAATTGTGGGAAGATATCAAGAACATTATCCAAGAAGAAAGCAAGAGATTGTTAAAGATATGAGGAAAAAAAAACAGACCAAAATGGATGACAGAAGAGACTCTGAAACTTGCCCTAGAGTGGAGAGTAGCTAAAGCCAATGGAAGAAATGACAAGATAAGAGAGCTGAACAGAAGAGTTCAAAGAGCAGCTCAAGCAGACAAAACCAATTACTATTATGAAATGTGCAAAGACCTGGAGTTTGAAAACGAAAAGGGAAGAACATGCTCGGCATTTCTCAAGCTGAAAGAATTGAGAAAAAAAATTTAAGCCTCAAGCTGCAATATTGAGAGATTCTATGGGCAAAACATTGCATGATGCAGGAAACATCAAGAGAAGATGGCAGGAATACACAGAGTCACTATACCAAAAAGCTGGTTGATCTTCATCCATTTCAGGAAGTTGCATATGATCTAGAACCAATGGTACTGAAGGAGGAAGTCAAAGCTGCAATGAAAGAACTGGTGAAGAACAAGGGTCCAGGAATTGACAGAATACCCATTGAGATATTTCAACAAACTGGTGCCCCATTGGAGGCACTCACTTGGTTATGCCAAGAGATTTGGAAGACAGCTTTCTGGCCAACTGACTGGAAAAGATCAATATTTTTACCCATTCTAAAGAAAGGTTATCCCACAGAATGGGGAAATTATCAAACACTATCATTAATATCACACACAAGTAAGATCTTACTGAGGATAATTCAAAAACGTTTTCAGCACTATATTGACAGAGAACTTCCAGAGGTGCAAGCTGGATTCAGAAGAGGATGGGGAACAAGGGATATCATAGCTGTTGTCAGATGGATCTTGGCTCAAGGCAAAGAATACCAGAAAGATGTTTACTTGTG
>NW_006921811.1:553227-561634 GCF_000298275.1 Orycteropus afer afer | reverse complement strand
ACTTCCGTAGTGATACTGCCTCGGAAACCCAAGGAGGGGTCGCTATGAGTCGGGGCCGACTCGACCGCACATAACAACAACAACAACATATATTATATAAATAAGTTGTTGCTGTTAGGTGCCGTTGATTGTAGCAACCACTGTGTCAATCATCTTATTGAGGATCTTTCTCTTTTTTAATTGACCCTTTACTTTATCAAGCATGATATCCTTCTCCAGGGAATAGTCCATCTGACAACATGGCCAAAGTAGGTGAGATGAAGTCTGGCCATTCTCACTTCCAAAAAGCATTCCAGCTGCACATCTTCCAGGACAGATTTGTTAGTTCTTTCAGCAGTCCATGGTACTCTCAGTATTCTTTGCTAAAAGCATGACTCAAAAGCATCAACTCTTCTTCAGTCTTCCTTATTCATTGTCCAGCTCTCACATGCATATGAGGCAATTGAATATACCATGGCTTAGGTTAGGCATACTTTAGTCTTCAAGGAGACATCTTTTCTCTTCAGCACATGAAAGAGATCCTTTGCAGGAGATCTGCCCAAAGCTATGTGATGTCTGCTATCTTGACTGCTGCTTCCATTGGTCTTGATTATAGAACCAAGTAATACGAACTCTTTAACAATTTCATTCTTGTCTCCATTTATCATGATTCTGCTTATTTGTCCCATTGTGAGGATTTTTGTTTTCTTTATTCTGAGGTGTAATCCATACTGCAGACTGTAGTCTTTAATCCTCATCAGTAAGTGCTTCAAGTCATCCTCACTTTCAGCAAGTAAAGTTGTATCATCTGTGTATCATACTTTGTTGATGATTCTTCCTTCAATCCTGATGCCACATTCTTCTTCATATAGTCTAGCTTCTCAGGTTATTTGTTCAGCATACAGATTGAACAAGTATGGTGAGAAGATACAACCTTGACACACTCCCTTCCTGATTTTAAACCATGCAGTATCCCCTTCTTCTATTTGAATGACAGCCTCGTGGTCTATGTAAAGGTTCCTCACAAGTACAATGAAATGCTCTGGAATTCCTATTCTTCTCCATATTATCCATAATTTGTTATGATCCATACAATTGTATGCTTTTGCACAGTCAATAAAACACAAGTAAACATCTTTCTGGTATTCTTTGCTTTCAGCCAGGCAACATTTGACATAAACAATGATATCCCTCATTCCACATCATCTTCTGAATCCAGCTTGCATTTCTGGACATTCTCCGTCAATATACTGCTGCAACCATATTTTAATTACCTTCCATAATATTTTGTTTGTGTGTGATAATAATGACATTGCTTAACAATTTCCACATCCTCTGTGATCACCTTTCTTTGGAATGGGTAAAAATATGGATCTCTTCCAGTCAGTTGACCAAAGAGCTGTCTTCCAAATATCTTGGCATAGCTGAGTGAGAGTCTCTAGGGCAACATCTGTTTGGTGAAACATCTCAATGGGTATTCCATGAATTCCTGAAGCCTTATTCTTCACCAAATCCTTCAGTGCAGCTTTGACTTCTTCCTTCAGTACCATTGGTTCTTCATCATATGCCACCTCCTGAAATGGATGAACATTGACAAATTCTTTTTGGTACAGTGACTCTGTGTATCCCTTCCATCTTCTTTTGATGTTTCCTGTGTCATTCAATACTTTGTCCATAGAATCTTTCATTATTTCAACTCATAACTTGAATTTTTTTCTTCAGTTCTTTCAGCTTGAGCTTGAGAAATGCTGAGTATGTTCTTTTCTTTGGGTTTTCTAACTCCAAGTCTCTGCATATTTCATCATAATGATTGAATTTGTAATCTTGGCCTGCTCTTTGAAGTCTTCTCTTCAGATCTTTTATCTTGTCATTTCTTCCATTTGCTTTAGCTACACTCCATTCAAGAGCAAGTTTCAGAGTGTCTTCTGACATCCATTTTGGACTTTTCTTCCTTTCCTGTCTTTTCAAGGACCTTTTTGCTTTCTTCATGGATGATATTCTTGATGTCATTCAACAGTTCCTCTGGTTTTCAGTCACTGGTGTTCAGTGCATTAAATCTATTCCTTAGATGGTCTCCAAATTCAAGAGGGATTTAGTCAAGGTCATATTTTGGCTCTTGTGGACATGTTTTAATTGCCTTCAACTTCAACTTGAATGTGCAAATGAGCATTTGATAGTGTGTTAAACAATCAGCTTCAGGCCTTGTTTTGGCTGAAGATATTGAGCTTTTCCATCGCCTCTTGCCACAAATGTAGTCAATCTGATTCCTGTGTCCTCCATCTGGTGAATTCCATGTGCATAGCCACCATTTGTGTTGTTGAAAAAAGGTATGTACAATGAATAGTTGTTGTTGTTGTTGTTATGTGCCATCGAGTCGGCCCCAACAAATAGTGACCCCTCCTTGGGTTGTCGAGGCAGTATCACTACAGAAGTAGATTGCCCAACCTTCTTTCTGATGGGTGGCTGGTGGATTTGAACCGCCAGCCTTCTGGTTAGCAGTCAAGTGCCTTAGGCACTATGCTGCCAGAGCTCCTAAAAAAAAAAAAAAAAAAAAAAAATTGTAGGATTTATAATTTCAGTTGATGTAGCAGATACAATCAGTGTCCTTGCTTTTACTGCCCCTGGTTTTCATGAGTAGGTGATAGCTTTGTGTTTGAGATGAAAGTAGGACCCTCTTTATCTTCAAGCAGTGAGTGAGGATTGGACTAGGCCTAGCATGCTGATTCTATATCCCTGATAAGTGGTTATGTAGTTGGTTGTATATAAGCATATTACACTTTTCTAGTCAATGACACAGTGAGGAGTGATCTACTGGGATTGGGGAAGGCTTGAAAAGGCTTATCTAATTTTTACAATGGGACCTAGGGATGGATGACTGTGTTTTCCCATCTGGACATTTTCCTTCAATTGACATATGAGAGTAGAGAGTCATCCTGTGATGAAAGAAGCCAGTTTTAGAAGACAAGCCTCATTGGAGATGTCAGATCAGAAGGAAAGAAAGAATCCTTGCCCTTGATGAAGGCTGCCATGCTGCCAACTTTTTGTTTTGTGAGAATTTAAAATTCTCCTCATGTTTAGTTGGGTTTGCTGTGGTTTACAGCCAAAAGGAACCTCACTGATGTTGATTTAAAGCTAGGATCATGTTGTTGTTAGGTGTCATCGAGTTTTCTTTGACTCATAATGACCTCATGTACAGCAGAATGAAATACTGCTTGGTTCTGTGCCAGCCCCACAATCCTTGCTATACCAAAGACCATTGTTGCAGCCACTGTGTCAATTCATCTTGTTGAGTGCCTTCCCCTTTTTCATTAGCCTTCCACTTTACCAAGCATGATGTCCTGCTCCAGGGAATGGTCCCATCTTACAACATGGCCAAAGTAGGTGAGATGAAGTCTGGCCATTCTCACTTCCAAGGAGCATTCTGGGTACACTTCTTCCAGGACAGATTTGTTAGTTTGTTTAGCAGTCCATGGTACTTTCAGCATTCTTTGCCAACACCACAACTCAAAAGCATTGACTCTTCTCCAGTCTTCCTTTTTCATTGTTAAGATCTCACACACATATGAGGCAACTGAAAATACCATGGGTTGTGTCAGGAACAACTTAGTCTTCAGGGAACCATCTTTTCTCTTTAGCACTTGAAAAAGGTCCTTTGCAGCAGATTTGTCCAATGCTATGTGATGTCTGATGTTTTGACTGCTGCTTCCAATGGTGTCGATTGTAGAACCAAGTTATATGAAGTCTTTGACAACTTCAATCTTTTCTCCATTTATCATGGTGCTGCTTATTTGTTCATTTGTGAGGATTTTTGTTTTCTTTATATTGAGGTATAATCAATACTGCAGACTGTAGTCTTCAATGTTCATCAGAAAGTACTTCAAGTCATCCTCACTTTCAGCAAGCAAAGTTGTGTCCTCTGCATAACATAGGTTGTTAATGAGTCTTCCTCCAATCCTGATGCCACGTTCTTCTTCATATAGTACCTCTTCTCAGATTATTTACTCAGCATACAGATTGAATAAGTATGGTGAAAGGATACAACCCTGACACATTCCCTTCTTGATTTTAAACCATGCAGTGTCCCCTTGTTCTGTTTGAACAGCATCCTCCTGGTCCATTTACATGTTCCTCATGAACACAATTAAGTGGTCTGGAATTCCCATTCTTCTAAATATTATCCATAAATTTTTATTATACACACAATCAAATGCCTTTGCATAGTCAGTAAAACACAAGTAAACTTCTTTCTGGTGTTCTTTGTTCTGAGCCAAGATCCATCTGACATAAGCAATGATATTCCTCATTCCACGTCCTCTTCTGAGTACAGCTTGCATTTCTGGAAATTCTCTCTCAATATATGGCTGCACCCGTTTTTGAAATATCTTCAGTAAGATTTTACTTGTGTGCAATATTAATGATATTGTTCGATAATTTCCAAATTCTCTGTGATCACCTTTCTTTGGAATGGGCACAAATATGGGCCTTTTCCAGTCAGTTGGCCAGATAGTTGTCTTTCAAATCTCCTGGCGTAGCCCAGTGAGTGCCTCCGGCGTGGAATCCTTTTGGTGAAACATCTCAATGGGTATCCCAACAATTCCTGAAGTCTTGTTTTTCACCACTTCAATCAGTGCAGCTTTGACTTCTTCCATCAATAACACTGGTTCTTGATCACCTGCCACCTTCTGAAATGGATGAACATCAACCAATTCTTTTTGGCATAGTGACTCTGTGTATTCCTTCCATCTTCTTTTGATGTTTCCTGCATCATTCAATATATCGCCCATAGAATCTTTCAATATTGCAACTCAAAGCTTAAATTTCCTCTTCAGTTCTTTCAGCTTGAGAAATGCTGAGAGTTTTCTTCCCTTTTGGCTTTCCATCTCCATGTCTTTGCACAAGTTCATTATAATAAATGAATTTGTCTTCTCAAGCTGCTTTTTGAAATCTTCTGTTCAGCTCTATCATCTTGTAATTTATTCTATTTACTTTAGCTACCCCTCATTCAAGTGCAAGTTTCGGAGTCTCTTCTGACATCCATTTTGGTCTTTTCAACCTTTCTTGTCTTTTTAATGAACTTTTGGTTTCTTCATGGATAATGCTCTTGATGTCATCCGACACTGCTTTTGGTTTTCAGCCACTGGTGTTCAATGCATCAAATCTATTTTTCAAATGGTCTGTAAATTCAGGAGAGATATAACAAAGGTCATATTTTAGCTCTCATGGACTTGTTTTAATTTTCTTCAACTTCAACTTGAACTAGCATATGGTCAGCTGATGGCCTGTTCTGCAGTCAGCTCCTGACCTTGTTTTGGCTGAAGATATTGAGCTTTTCTGTCACCTCTTGCCACAGATGTAGTTAATCTGATTTTTGTGCACTCCATCTGGCAAAGTCTACATGTATTGTCACCATTTGTGTTGTTAAAAAAATGTTATTTGCAATGAACAAGTCGTTGGTCTTGCAAAATTCTATCAAGCGATGATCTGCAGCATTATTTCTATCTCCAAGGCCAAATTTTCCAACTACAGTTGATTCTTCTTTGTTTCCAAGTTTTGCATTCCAGTCACCAGTGATAATCGGCACATCTTGATGGAATGTTTGTTCAATTTCAGACTGCAGAAGTTGGTAAAAGTCTTCAATTTCCTCATTTTTGACTTTGGTGGATGGTGCATAAATTTGAATAATAGTAGTCATAACTGGTTTTCCTTGTAGGCATATGGATATTATTCTATCACTGACAGCACTGTATTTAGGATGGATCTTCAAACATTCTTTGTGATGATGAATGCCACACCATTTCTCTTTAATTTGTTATTCCTGGCATGATAGATCATATGGTTATCTGATTCAAAATTACCAAAACTGGTCCATTTCAGCTCACTGATGCCTAGTTTATCAATCTTTATGCATTCCATTTCATTTTTGACAACTTCCAATTTTCCTAGATTCATGCTTAGTACATTCCATATTCCAATTATCAATGGATGCTTGCAGCTGTTTCTTTTCATATTGAATCATTGCCACTTTAGCAAATGGAGTCCCTGAAAGTTCTACTTTATCCATATCATTAAGGTAGGCTCTACTCTGATGAGGCAGCTCTTTCCCAGTCATATTTTGAGTGCCTTCCAATCTGAGATGCTCATCTTTCAGCAATGTGTTGGATAATGTTTTGGGGCTATTCATAAAAATTTCCAGTAATATATCAGACAGTGTTTCACTACTGTTCATAAGGTTTTCACTGGCGAATTCTTTGCGAAGTAGATGGCCTCTTCCTTCTTCAGAGTCTATCTCTGTCTTGATGCTCCACCAAAACCGATCCACCATGGGTATCCCTGTTGGCACAGCCTCCAGCCTCACAGCAACATGCAAGCCACCATGATATGACAAACTGACAGGCAAGTTAATCTCCCTTAGCTGCTCCAACTGTTCCACTCACTCCTGGGCTTCCCCCTCCCTGTTTATTTTGGCCCTGTCTGCCACTGCTCCCTGTCATTGGGGGACTGTCCCCTGCTCTCCTTACTTACTCTGGTGGCTGGCCCTGGACATCATTATGTGCCTTTATAATGTAATTCATGTGTTGACAATCTTTTTTCATAATGGACCACACAGTAAATATGCTTGACTTTGTAGGCCTTATGGCCTCTCTCACAACTACTCAACTCTATCATTACAGTTGAAAATCAGTCATAGACAACACATTATTAAATGAGTGCAAACTGGAAAAAAAAAAAAAAATCACTGTTTTCAAGTTGAATCTGACTCATAGAGACCCCTCCTTGGGTTTCTGAGGTGATCACTACAGAAGTAGATTGCCCAATCTTCCTTCCGAGGAGTGGCTGATGGGTTTGAACTGCCAGCCTTCTGGTTAGCAGTCAAATGCCTTAGGCACTACACCATCAGAGTGTACAACTCTGTTTAAATAAAACTTTATGTATAATACCAAGTTCTAAGTAACTTGTTTAGGCCTCCAAGCTACAGTTTTCAACTTCTGATATTATGGAAAGTCTGTCAATTTTTGAGTTATACAAATCTTGCCTGAAGTCCACCTCTGCCATTTTCACTATGTTTTATAGTGCATATTTAAAGATATGGATTATCTATATTTAGTTGTTTATTATCTATCTTTCCCATTAACATGCAAGATATGTAGGGAAAAATTATTGCTTTTCTTGTATACTCCTCTAGGCCAATGCTTAGAATAACCACTGAATGACTTACATACATGTATGATTGAGATTTTTAAGTAGATTATTGTCTTAGACTGGGTTCTCTAGAGAATCAAAACCATAGAGAGAGAGAGAGACAGAGAGAGAGAGAGAGAGACAGGAAGATACACAGAGAGAAAGACAGACAATGAGAGAGAGATTTATCTCAAGGAAATGGCTCACTCAATTGTATAGACTGGCAAGTCCCATGTCTGTGGGTCAAATGTTAAGCTGGAGGCTTCTCCTGATTCATAGCTGCAGGGACTGATGAACCCAAGATGGGCAGGTCAGATGGCAGGTTGTTGTCTCACAAGGTGTGAAGGAAGCAATCCCAAGGTCACCAAACAAGATGCCAGGCCACTGGTTCAAGTCCAACAGCTGGAGGTCAGATGATGATGCACCTGATAGAGCAAAAAGCCAGAGAGCTTTGCCAGAATGGCCACACCTCTGAGGAAACTCTCTTTCAACTGATTGGCTGCTCATAGCAGATCTCATCAGGTAGGGGATTAAATTCAATCAGATCTCATCACGGGGATGACTACATTATAACTACTAAGCTACCTTATGTTGTGCTTATCTTAAGCTGTGGTATTTCTGATTGCCTCAAATATATGTGCCAACTGGCTACCGAATAAGGAAGACTGAAGAAAAATTGATAACTTTGAACTGTGGTGCTGGTAAAGAATATTGAAAATACCGTGGTATGCCAGAAGAATGAACAGATCTGTCTTGGAAGAAGTGTAGCAATATACTCCATAGAAGTAAGAATGGTCAGACTTTGTCTCCTGTAATTTAGTGACCAGTCCCTGGAGAAGGATATCATTCATGGTAAAGTAGATGGTCAGTGACCAAGGAGAAGACCCTTGACAAAAGAGATTGACACAGTAGCTGCAATTATGGCTCAAGTATAGCAAGGATTGTGAGGATGGTGCAGGATGGGGCTGTGCTTCATTTTATTGTATATAAAGTCTCTATGAGTTGGAGCTGACTTGAGGGCACCTAATAACAACAAATCACTTAGATTCATGGCCCAACCAAGTCGACAGACAACTTTAACTATCACAGTTATTATTGCTGTAAGTGGATAGAGATCACACTTTATACATACTACCATAAAAAGTTAATATAGACTTTCACACACACACACAAACCCTTCACACAAGTCACTGATTGAAGAATTAATAGAGTCTCCTGTAATCTATTGCTACATACCACTCTCAAATCC
>NW_006921811.1:529730-551337 GCF_000298275.1 Orycteropus afer afer | reverse complement strand
TTACAATGCAGCAGCTCCCCTCCCACTTCCTCCCCATAGTTACCTCCTCCCAGTGTCCATCCCTTCATACTCTTCTGCACCCTGAGCTATCTTCCTGTGCATAAGCAGCCCCTCCTTCTCCCATGATTGTTTAAGTACTAATTCTTGGGTTTCACATCAAGCTAGGCATTGTAGCTATTTTTTGTGGGTTCTGTGGACGGAGTGAGACAATTCATGAGGTCTGAGTTACACCTACATAATGAGAGGAGATTGACATATGCAGTTGTCCCCTCTGACAGATACTCAAGTAAGATTTGGTTCACATGAAGCTATCCACACTTTCATATGATGTACCTTTATTCAAATGTTATCTGTCCTTGATTCTACCCAAAGCCAAATCCATCACTTGTACAATGAATTCCATTACTATTCAAGGAACTTTTTGATTCCCTGAAATTGTCTATTCTTTACTCGCTTTCTTCATAATTTTCCCTTCTGTACTGAATTATTAATATGTTCCATAATCTCTCCTATTAGAAAGAAAATGTCTCCTTAACTCTCTTTTGTCCAAGCTTCCTCCAACCACTGTCCTATTTCACTACTTTGTCTTATAGCATAAGTCTTCAACAAACGTATTGGCTGAATCTACTTCTTCACTTCTCGTTTTCTCTTTATCTTGTAAGCCCCTCTTGGAAAGGGCATTAACAATCTCTAACTTGCCAAATCCAACGGTCAGTTCTCCACCTCCTTTTCTAGTCAGTCTCTCAGCAGCACAAACAAAGGAAAAAAACACAAACTCCATCGAGTCAGATCGGACTCATAGCGATGCCTCCTTTGGTTTCTGAGGTGGTATCACTACGGAAGTAGATTGCCCAATCTTCCTTCTGAGGACTGGCTGGTGAGTTTGAACCACCAGCCTTCTGGTTAGCAGTCAAATGCTTTAGACACTATGCCACCAGAGCTCACAACACACTTAATCAGGCTTTCTTTAAAAAATTCTTCATGTGGCTTCCAGGACACCACTTTCTTGCTTCTCCTCTTTCAGTGGCTACTTCTCTGGCTCCTTTGCTTTCTTCTCCTTGTCCTTCCTCCCTTGAAACACTCCAGTCTTTAGAGCGCAATGGCCAGCCCTACTTGCAATCTAGGCACTATCCCTTGGTGACCTCATGCATGCCCATGGCTTCACAGACCCACTGTGCACTAGTGATCTGAGCTCTGATCCTTGGACTCGAGGCTCAGTAATTCCTTTGACATCTAACAACTGTGTCAAATTGATCATGTAAAAAAGAAAACTTTTCCCCTTCATGTTTCAAATTTTATCCTCCTCCAGCCTTCTTCATCTTATAAGTACTATTTTCACTCGATTCCTCCTCATTTTCTCTCACAGTCTGCTGTCAATCTAGCTGCAAGTCCTGTAAGTTCAAAGTTTAAAATATAGTTTAAATCTTATCACCTTTCACCACCTCTTTTGTTACCACCCTACTCCAAGCTTCTATTTTGTGTCACCTGCATAGGTATAATAGTCTTCCACCTGGCCTCCTCATTTTCGTTCCCACCACTGCCACTCCCAACCCCTCAAGGATATCATCCCTCTAACAATTATACCAACCTTTCAAATGTGTAAGTCCCTTCATGCCATCCTTTCATGCTTCATGGCTTTTTAGGGAAAAATCACCTACACTCTACTATTTTCAACAAAGCCCTCTGTGCTCTGCCCCATCTTGTTTGAGTTCTTCCTCTCTCATTGTTCTTCAACCGATCTGGCCTCCTGTGGTCCTTCTAAAACATCAGGATATTTTAATCTCAGGATCTTTGTATTTTATTTTTGTCCCATGAATCCTCACCCCACTGACCTCAATCAGTTCACTCCCTGACCTCATTCAGAGGCTCCCCATCAACAGTCCTTCTTCCACAGCCCTTTCTGAGACAGATTCTCCCAATATTAGGTCTCTATCACTCTCAACCCTTTTACCCTGGTTTATTTTTCTTCATAGCCCTTAACCTCCACCTAAAATTATGTAATATCCTCATTTGTTTACTTTCTCTGCTTCTCCCATGAAGAGGTGTGATCTATGAGAAAAGGGAGGTTTCCTTTGTTTATTCATGGATTGATTGATTTAGGTGAGCCTTATGTACAGGCTTGTCTTGGAGATATTGCGGGCTCTGTTCCAGACTACCACGACAAAGCAAATATCTCAATAAAAGGAGTCACACAATATTTTTGGTTTCCCAGTGCATATAAAACATGTTTACACTATACTCTATAGTCTAGTAAATGTGCAATAGCATTATGGAAAAGTTTGAAATGTGAGAATTACAAAATAAGACACACAGACATAAAGTAACCATATGTTGTTGTAAAAATGGCACTGATAGACTTGCTTGACTCAGGGTTAAACTTACAATTGGTAAAAATCATAGTATCTGCCAAATGCAATCAAGCAAATAGCAATGAAATGAGGAATACCTGTAATTATGTTGGATGCTGTTTCCTTGTTGCCAACAACTGGGCCAGTTACACATTAGGCTATCCATAAATATGAGCTGAATCAATAAAATTTTCACTAAGCCCTTATTTTTATAAATTACTTCTGAAGTTTCTAAGTTGGTTTACATAATTACTGTATAAAGGTAATTGTTGTTGTTTTGTTTTTGGAGCCCTGGTAGCATGGTGCCTAAGACATTTGACTGCTAACCTGAAGCTTGGCAGTTCAAACCCACCAGCCACTCCAGGGAAGGAAGATGGAGCAATCTATTTCTGTAAAGATTTATCATTTCAGAAACCCAAAGGGAGTCACCATGAGTTAGAATTGACTTGATGACAGTGACTTTATTTTTTTGTTTGTTTGTTTTTTGGTGACATAGTGGTTAAAACACTCAGTTATAAAACAAAGAGTCAGCAGTTTGAACCCACCAGCTGCTCTGCAGGAAACCCTATGGGGCAGTTCTACTCTATTCTATGGGGTTGCTAGGAGTTGGAATAAACTCAAATACAGTTGATTTGGTTTCTTTGGTTTGGTTGCTATTGTTGCTAGGTGCTATCAAGTCAGAATCTAACTCATGGCAACGCCATGCTCAATAGGATCAGACCACTGTGGTCCATAAGGTTTTCACTGGCTAAATTTGGAAATAGATTACCAGGCCTTTCTTCTTAGTCCATCTTAGTCTGGAAGCTCTACTAAATCTTGTTCACCATCATAGCAACACAAAGCCTCCATATAGATATATAGTGGCTGCACATGAGATGCCTTGACTAGGAATTGAACCTGCATCAATGAGCATGGAAGGTAAGAACTATACCACTGATCCACCACTGCCCTCAAACTGCTAATAACTAACTTTTATTATGTGCTTATTATCTGGCAGGTCTTGCATCAAAAACTTTTCATCAGCAATACCCGATATGTGGAGAAGACTGTTTTACTCCTGAAATATGTGTCCCTTTCCATAGCTAAAGGAATGGGGACAGACCTTGGCGCTCTAAATAGGATGTGTTATTTCGTCCTCTTGGTGTAGCTGCTCAGCATGAAAAGACTGAGAAGATATCTTGTTGCTGTGAAACCCTTTGGACTCAGGCTGGCCAGCATTGTATCAAGAGCTCTATACCATTGGAGAATAGAGTGATAACATCCATGTGCTGCTGCCCCTGAGAAATTGGTCCTCCAACCTGGTTGCTTGGTGCCTGGGCTGAGGCAGGGGCTTGACTCAGGTATGTTCCTTCTGCACAGTTGAGCACCGAGAGGCCTTTGCTGAGACCTGCCCTAATGCATTTAGATGTCTCAGAGGGTGAAGGGTCCAGATGCAGAGTGTGTAGGCTCAGTCTCCACACTTAATTTGGCAGGAGGCATGGATTGCAACAGGGAAGGCCTCAGCTCTTTGCAGAACTGTCCCCTCAGTGGACAGGTGCTGTCTCCTGTATCATCTTGTTAATCTTATTTAAGCTTCACATTATTCCTACAAATTAGAGCTGAATATTTCTAATTTAAGGAGTCCCAGCAGCATAAAAAGGAGCTCTGAGGGTGTGGTGATTAAGGCAGTTTGACTGCTAAGCAAAATGTTGGTGGTTTGAACCCGTCAACCACTCCGTGGAAGAAAGATGAGGCAGTCTGATTCCATAAAGAATTAAAGCCTTGAAAAGACTACGTGAATCTCTATGAGTTGGAATCACTCAATGGCAGTGGGTTTGGTTTTGATTTTAGTGGCATAATTGTTCAGCGTAGTGCAGCTGTTAACCAAAAGGTGGATCGTGTCATTAGACACTGAGAATAAAGACCTGGTGATCTGCTCCAGTAATGCTTTCAGCCTAGGAAAGCCTATGGGAAAGTTCTACCCTGTCCTACAGGGTCACTGTGAATCACAGTCAACTGGACATCACCCAAGAACAACAGCTTTTCTAATTTTCAGATGAAGGAAATCGTGGCCTGTACAAGATCAGTAGAAATGGTAGAAGTCAAACCTTCACATACCATCCCCGGTCTCATTCCTCATCCCCATGAGCATACGCTCACAGAAACACCAAATGCATACCACCTAAAAGTTTGATTCACCTCTGGCTGTTCCTTGGAAAGCTGTCCCTTCACTTTCTCTCCGGAAACTAGCTCATCTCTTAAATGTTACTTTCTCTGACAATCTTAAATGTTACTTTCTCTGGCAACAACTCTGACTCACAGAATCTCTTTGTTCACAAAGAACGTTGCAAGTTGTGGTAGTTAACTTTCTGTGTTAACTCGGCTGTGCCTGGTTGAGTGGCTGGGCATCTGGATGTAGTTATTCCCCATGGTAAGATTGGTAATTAAGTCCATGGTGGAATGTATTAGAGCAACTGAGTAGCTGTTTTAGGGATGTGGTCTGCTTCCTCTATATAAGAAGCAGCTTTGGGAATGGTCTCTAGCTGTGTCATTGTTCACCAGCTTGCCATGTTCTGCTGACCTTGGGACTTACACTGGACTTGAATTAATGGCATGTAGTTTGGTAACTTCAGGACTGTGCCTGTTTACTTGTCAACCATGGGCTGGGAAGCCTCAGCTGCTAGCAGCTGCCTGAGTGAAGAAAAGCCTCTAGCTTCAGTGGGCTGGGAGCAGGAGGCAAAGCTGAACCCCAAGGCTGAGGGGCTTTCCCTCAGCCCCTAGAGCCTGTCACTTTAAACTCGGACTTAAAGCCTCCAAACTGCAGGGGAATAAACTGTTTGTTAAAGCATCCCATTTGTGGTATATTCTTGTCAGAGTGGTACTAGGTAACCGAAAGCCAAGTCCACTATTAAAATACCAGCCAGCACCGGCCAGTTTAGAAAGACAAAAACCCAAGTCCAACTGGTTTGGAGAAAGGTTTTGGGGTTCTGTGGCTTCAGGCATTGCTGGATACAGGGTCTCAAATGAAAATGTACATTTTCTTCTTTCTCTCTCTCCCTCTGTTACTTCCCTCTGTATTGGCTTCATTATGGGGCAAGTTTTGTTAGCGTGGAAAGAAAGAAGGCAGCAGTCAGCCCTCTGTCTTCTTTGTCTCCACAATTTGTAATTCCAGAGGGATTTGATTAGCTTCAGGAGGACAGCAATGTATACATCTTGAGTCATGCTAACCAAGCAGCAGAAGGGATCAGATGCATCCACATTTCATGGAAGAGTGAATGTTGTAGGTGGATCTTAGAAGAAGGAAATCCTGAGCAACAATTAATATCTACTATAAACAGTTCTGAAAGAAGCCTGCTGGTGCGGTGGTTCAGTCCTCAGCTGCTAATGAAAAGATGGCAGTTCAAACCCACAAGCACCTTCCCAGGAGAAAGTTGTGGTTGTCTGCTTCCATAAAGATTACAGCCTTGGAACACTATGGGCCAATTCTACTCTGTCCTGTAGGGTAGCTATCAGCTGGAATTGACTTAACAGCAACAGGTTGGAGTGAGTCATAAACAATTACCACACACTGTTGTAATTTTTATGTCTGTTTTCCTATTAACTTCTATGCTAGTTCAGTAGCCAAAATACTGCCAATCTTGCTCACCTCTATAACTCCAATACCTAGCAGATTGCCTGACACATATTAACACTGAATATTTTAAAAATGAATTAATTAAACCAATTCCAATTGTGTAATCACTTGCCCTCTTCTTATAAAAATCCCTGTGCTATGTTGAAGTCACAGAAACCGGATCCATTAAACTCTCTGCCTAGGCGCCAAATCGGCCCCAAGTTTCCTGATTGCCTTGAAGGTTACCAGTCTGCATCCTATTAGATGCACATGTTGAGGCTTGTTTTCATTTCCTAATGATGACCACTCTCTGGAGAAGGGACCACTCCCTGGAGAAGTATATTGTATTATGCTTGGTAAAGTAGAGAGTCGGGAGCTCTGGTAGCATAGTGGCTAAGGCACTTGACTGCTAACCAGAAGGCTGGTGGTTCAAACCCACCAGCCACTCCTCGGAAGGAAGATGGGGCAATCTACTTCTGTAGTGATACTGCCTCGGAAACCCAAGGAGGGGTCACTATGAGTCGGGTCTGACTCGACGGCACATAACAACAACAACAAAGTAGAGAGTCAGCAAAAAAGAGGAAGACCCTCAATAAGATGGAGGCTTATCCAGTGGCTGTGACTATGGGACAAAGCATAGCAAGGACTGTGAAGATGGGGCAGGACCAGGCAGTGCTGCATTCTCCTTTACAAGGGGTCGCTATGCGTTGGAATTGACTTGACAGCACTTAACAACAGCAATGCTGATTCTAGTTAGGAATGGCTGTCAGCCCAATTGGACTTGCTCAAATTTTCTGGTTCTGAAAACTATGGTCATTCCCTCCTTTGGCCCACTGGGTCTGTCTTAGTCTCTGGATATTAGGACAGAAGGCAACATAAAACAAAACAGCAACAACAATATTGAAATAAAAACAACAAACACAGCATTCTTATCTCCTTAATATTTAAAAAAGCAGTTTTCTGCAACCAATCATTTTAGTATTTGATATGAGTACTGTGCTTTCATTACCATTATATGGATGAAAGGACCTCTGGTGGTCCAGTGCCTAAGACATTTGACTGCTAACCAGAAGGTTGAGAGTTCAAGCCCAACAGCCGCTCTTTGGAAGAAAGATGAAGCAATCTACTTATGTAAATATTTCCCACGTTGGAAATCCAATAGGGGTTACCATGGGTCAAAATTGATTCCAAAGCAGTGGATTTTGGGTTTTCAGACAGAAAAAGAGACAGAGACAGCCAGTCTCATAACGAACCCAGCCCATACCTTAGCAGATAATTCTATTTCTATTCAAAACCATGATATTTCTGCAATAGAAATATTTGGAGGATGAGATAGTGTCACAAAACAGAAGATGTATGAATTGTTCAATGGAAAACCAATTTGCTTTGTACACTTTCACCCAAATCACAACGTTGTTGTTGTTGTTATGTGCCATCGAGTTGGACCCGACTCCTAACAACCCCACCTTGGGTTTCTGAGTCAGTATCAGTACAAAAGTAGATTGCCTCATCTTCCTTCTGAGGAGAGGCTGGTGGGTTTGAACTACCAGCCTTCTGGTTAGCAGTCAAGTGCCTTAGGCACTATGCTACCAGAGCTCCCCCAAATCACAATAAAAAGTGAAAAAAAAAAAATGAAAGAAAGAAATATTTGGCAGAAGATTTAATGATTATTGGAAAATGTCTTACCCTTTATCACAACCATGTGTTGAGGTAAACATTGTTATTTATTATTATTTTTAAGATAATAAACTTGAGAAACATAGAGAAGATATGCCCTTGGGATAAACCAGACCTTAACCTTGGCTTTGAATTATAACTTGAGATTGTATGACTTAAGACCTGTAACTCTTCTCTAGGCAGCCTCTCATTTCCTTCTCACTACAAATCAGAGTATGTCATATCCTCTTGTTTCAGGGGCATATCCCGGTGACATGGGAATTACCTCAGATGGAGTTGATAAGTGGCTGGCATATTCTCCAGAAACCTTGAGGTGACTTAGCCAGAACCTCAGTGTGACTTATTAGGTGTGTCAAGAGGGACCATGCGTGTGCCAACAAGCTTGTTTGCCAAAGGTGGATTCACAGACTTATGTCATTTGTATCTCACAGATCTGAAGGTGTTTGGTCATCTGTGGGTTCTCTTTGGTCAAGTCTAGAGCAGAACCCCAGAGTTGCCTCATGGTGAGCAATAGAGATACACTTCTTAGAATTACATAATTTTGGAGAAGTGAATAAAGACAAAACAATCTATATACCATGAGATGCATTTCACACCTTCTATGTGGGAAACTTGGTTCAATTCGCAGCCAATATACCCCATATACAGCCACCACCTTTCTGTCAGTGGAGGCCTGAATGTTGTGATGACTCCAAACAGGTTTTTGTGGTGCATCCAGACTAAGAAAGACTAGGAAGAAAGGGCTGACAATCTACTTCTGAAAATCAGCCCATGAACACCCTATAGATGAAAACCCATGCATCAGTCTGCAATGCATCATGGTGTTGGTGCAGGACTATGCAGTATTTTATTCTGATGTGCATGGAGTCAAGGGCAGCTAACAATAACAAAAGCCACTTTGATTATTGAAACTCAAGAAAGTTTGAGATGTTTCCCTATATATTCTTACATCTATTTAGGCCACAGAGTTGGAATATGAATTCAGATCTGTCAAACTAAACAACTCTGTGCTTGCCCATACACAAAACACATCATTCTGAGGACTTCAAGCAAATGAGAAAACTGCATGTAGAATTCAGGCTCTTTCACTTGTTACAAAGACCTTATATCAACTGAAACTTTAGCTAGCTGGCCGTACACATACCGTGAGAAGTTGAGTCTGTTTGCTGGGCTAGTGGTGGGGTAATCAGGGCTGCTATTGTCCTTCTAAGCAGCCTTAAGATATTTGTAGATTGTGTTCCCTGCAGTCAGAACAATGTGAGCTATTTTTGCAAGGGCCTAGGTGACCCTGCAGCCAGTGATTTCCTGATTCTCAAACCCAGTAGCCCTAGCCATTCAGGCAAGCCCCAGGTGGCCTCTGGATGGATGCTTGGATGTCCTTCCAAGTGGGAATTGTAAAGAGTGCAGGCGCCAGCATTAAGGAAGAGGAGGAACAAGTCTTTCTTCCGTGTTCAGTGTTTTCCAGAATGTATTGGTCATTCTCTCCATGCGAATGTGTTGTCTGCCTCAGGGCTCTGAGCCTCTCAGGGAGTGTGGCTCTGGGAGGGAAGCTTACAATAGTTTGTGATAAATTAGATGTGCCCTGGGTCTGTGTTCTGGAATACTGAGGTGGGATCTGTAAAGAAGAAACACAGAGTTGCACCATCTCTCCTTCCATCATGTAAATTCTTCCTGAACTTCAGAATCTCAATCTTGAGATGGGGAAATAGTAAGGTTCTTGGGATGATTAGGGAGCTCTGATGGCATAGTGCCTAAGGAATTTGACTGCTAACCAGAAGGCTGGCAGTTCAAACCCACCAGCCACTCCTTGGAAGGAAGATTGGGCAATCTACTTCCGTAGTGATACTGTCTCGGAAACCCAAGGAGGGGTCGCTATGAATCGCATTCAACTCAACAGCAGTGACTTTGTATTTTGTTTGGGATGATTAAAATTAAATACAAAGTGGGTGATCTTTATGGCCTTTGAATATGTAAAAGAAAACTCTGAATCCATTGGGAAGATAAGATTGATACCCCAGAAATCAGAAAACAACAACTTAAGATCATGTTTAACTTGACACGAAGCTATCCACCATATACATCTTGTCCTAGCAGAATTTAAATGTGAAACACAGGGCTCAAACAACTAAAGAAATCAAGAAATACTTCATGGCAGAGGTGTGACTAAGGGAGAAGAGAAGGAAATGAATAGATATTGTTTTAGTCGCTTATGTTAAGCCAATATCTACAAAGTATGCACTTAATAAATTATGTTTTTTGTTGTTAGATCCCATCGAATCAGCTTTGACTCATTGTGACCTCATGTATATAAGAGAACAACACATATACAATCCTCATAAAACATGATGGGTTTTGCTATACTTACATTAAAGGTAAATCAACAGGTCCATAGAGGTAAAATCTAGGTTTCCTAAAGTGTGAGTCACAGACTTCATTCGAATCACCTGGGAGGCTTGTTCCAAAGTGTTTTGAACCCCTCTCCACGCCTACTGACTCAGACTCTCTGGGGGTGAAATGAGAAACCTGTATCTTTAGCAGTTCCTCAGGTGACTCTTACAAACAAGTTGAGAACCATTGTTGGAATAATTAGCGGCAGGTTGGAATGAGCTGGGAAGCTTGAAACACACTCATGCTTGGGTATTGAGTTTCTGTTTGTAATGATGGGAAGTCTGGAAATGAATAGTGATGGGTACACAACACTGCAAATACAATGAATGCCACTGAATTGTATACTTAAACTCATTCTAATGGAAAATGTTTTGTTATATTCATATATTTTAGTACATTTGAAAACCATGTTTAGTAATGGACAGATTAAACACACTTCATTGCTTGGTTTAATTTAAATATTTTGTTTAGGTTTAGTTTAGCATATCAGACTATCATCAAGGGGAACATAGTCTGGAAGTTTAAAAAAAAAAAACAAAAAAACAAAAAAAACAGGACCATGTTAGAAGTAGATATAATCAGAAGCCAGAGTTTTAGACAGTCAGGGACAAAGATGTGGGCATTGAGGTCCCACCTCAAAGGTGTGGGTATTGATTGCGTGGTAAATAAAAAAATGCTTACTGATTGTGAGATCCCAAATGTCCAGAGGTCCAACATTGTTTAGAATGGGAGTGAAGCCAAAATCCAACTTCATCCGTCTTTATTTTCAGAACAGCCCATCAAGTTTCTGGGAAGGAGTCCTGTGTCCTGGTGCACCCTCCTCCAAGTACACTATATATCTCCAGTAACTACTCATGTTTCTACTTACTGCACTGTGTGCACTTAGGTGAGTCTTCTAAAATCTCTTTGGAACAGGAGTTCCAAATCAAATACATAATAGCTAATATCTAATATCATTCTTGTTGGAAAGAAACAGATGTAAAAACAATAAAAGCAGAAAAACAAATATCTCTGCATCTATGTCTCCCTTGAAGTTCTCCATATCATTGGAGAAACACCTGGAATCCATTCGAGTGAAGACAACCCAATGACTTGTTCGATTAAAATTAAGGCGGTCTTGCTTTTTCTGCATCACTGCTCATTTTCCAACTATTCAGGGAACATTCTAGTCTTATTCTCCCCACTTCTCAACTTGCTAGGTATTCTAGAGCACTGGTGTGTACTGACTGCATCAGATAGATGTCCTTATCTTTAGCTTCTCACTGAGTTGGTCAATGGGATACACCAACAGAAAAGTGGTGGTAGAAGGATAGACAGGTTGGGATATGTATTTTCCCTCTTGATCCAATGGCTGTTTGACAAAGCCTATGTTCCTCTTTGGAATGCAATAGTTATGGTAGGCTTCTCTCCCTATATAGTCAGTTCTCATTTGTTGTTGTTGTTGTTAAGTGCCGTCGAGTCGTTTCCGACTCATAGTGATCCCATGCACAGCAGAACAAAACACTGCCTGATCACGGGCCAGCCCCACAATCCCTGCTATACTCGAGCCCATCATCGCAGCCACCTTATCAATCCATCTTGTTGAAGGTCTCTCCCTCTTTCTTCGACCCTCCATCCTACCAAGCATGACATCCTTCTCCAGGGAATGGTCCCTTCTTACAACATGACCAAAATAGGTGAGACGAAGGCTGGCCATTCTTGCTTCCAAGGAGCATTCTGGCTGCACTTCCTCCAGGACAGATCTTTTAGTTCTTTTAGCAGTCCATGGTACTTTCAGCATTCTTCTCCAGCACCACAACTCAAAAGCATCAACTCTTCTTTGGTCTTCCTTATTCATTGTCCAGCTCTCACATGCATAAGAGGTGATTGGAAATATCATGGCTTGTGTCAGGTGCACCTTAGTCCTCAAAGAGATATCCTTGCTCCTCAGCACTTGAAACAGTTCCTTCGCAGTTGACTTTCCCAATGCTACATGTCGTCTAATGTCCTGACTGCTGCTTCCGTTGGCATTGATTGTAGAACCAAGCAATGTGAATTCCTTGACAACCTCAATCTTCTCTCCATTGATTGTGATGCTGCTCATTGGTCCACTTGTGAGGATTTTTGTTTTCTTTCTATTGAGATGTAATCCATACTGCAGACTGTATTCTTCAACCTCATTAGGTTCCTATATTTATTCCACCATTGTTCCCCTTCTTCTGGCCAACATGTGCACTGAAGCACCTATTCAGTCCCAGGTATCCCTACATGTAGAAGATAAAGAACAATAGAGAAAAAAAAAAAAGGAATTATTTCCTTCATGGAGCTTATATTCCAGTGAATGGAGACAGAAAGAAGTAAAAAAAAAAATAACATGTTGGATGGTGACAAATATGAACTAAAACAAGAGAGGGAAGGGAATGAGTGAATTCTGGGGCAGGGAAGTTGTTGCTTTTGTTGTTAGGTGTCATGAAGTCATCTCTGACTCATAGCAACCCTATGTGCAGCTGAACGAATCACTGCCTGGTCCTGTGCCAGCTTCATGATCCCTGCTATACCTGAGCCCATCATTGCAGCCACTGTGTCAATCCATCTTGTTGAGGGCCTTCCCCTTTTTCATTGACTCTCCACTTTACCAAGCATGATATCCTTCTCCAGGGAATGGTCTCTTCTTATAACCTGACCTAAGTAGGTGAGACGAAGTCTGGCCATTCTCACTTCCAAGGAGGGGCAGGTAAGAGTGTGCCTATTTTTAACAGCTCTCCAGGGACAGACCCACTAGTCAGAGACATTTGAGTAGAGATCTGAAGGGATATGAGAGAGAGCAACAATACTGATGGGAGAAAGAGTACCTGCAAATCTCTGAGACATGAGCACCTGTGCTGTGTGCAAATACAATAAGGAGAAGAGTGAGGGAAGGAATAGCAGAGGAGAGGAGGTAATAGAGTTCAGGAAGGGAGTTCGTGTGAGGACTTTCAGATCATTTTGAGGAATTTTCCTCTTATTATAGATGAAATGCACATTTCTTGGAAGATTTATGCTAATGAATGATGTGATTTCAATTATCATATTAAAGGACCATTTTTACTTCTATCTAAATCTCATTCCTGGGTAATTCTTGCATAAAAAGAAGGAAGTAAGTTAGGAGGTATATAAAGTGGGAACCAACAGGATTGCATGTAAATGGTGACAGGAAAGAGAAAAGGATGGCTCGAAGTTTTTGACCTGGACAATGAAAAAAAAAAAAATAGACATGATTAATATGGGAATGTTTTCTGGTGGCATAGTGCCTAAGGTATATGACTGCTAACCCGAAGGCTGGAGGTTCAAACCCACCAACCACTCCTCGGAAGGAAGACTGGGCAATCTACTTTCATAGTGATACAGCTTTGGATACCCAAGGAGAGGTTGCTATGAGTCAGATCCAACTTGATGGCAGTGAGTTTGTTTTTTGTTTTTGGTGAAATAGGGGGGTGGGAAATAGCAAATATTTATCCTTTTAGATATATCAGATTATAAATATCTCTTTAACCTCCAAGTGAATATGTTAAGTAAGCAATTGGACCTACAAGTCAGGGTTCAAGGGAAAGGTATAGCTAGGAATGCCCATCTGAGAGTTGTCAGAGACAGGATGGTAAACGTAGCCATGTATCTGGGTGTTCTCTCCTTGAACACATGCACAAATGAAGATGATCTGAGGTCTGAGGCTTGGCTAGAGTTCTGGACCCGAAGGGAAACCAGGAAAGTCAATGGAGAAAAGACTTTCCAGATGAAAATAAGAGTGTGATGCCCTGAAATTCAAGTGAAGAAACTGACCAGGAAAGAGAGCGATCTATTGTGTCAAATACTGATATGTCAAATCTCATAGATGGAGAAGTGACCATTATGTCAGCAATATGGAGAGCTTTGGTGGTTTCAACAGAAGCCATGTCTGTTGCATAGTTAGAGGCTTGAGTTCAGAAGAGAAAGGATTTATAGACAGTGAGTATAGACCCCTCTGAAGAATTTAACTGCAAAGAGGATCTGAGAAATAAGGTGGTAGGCAGTGGTCAAGGGGTAGAAGCAACTGAGGATTTTCTTTCTCAGATAGAAAAAATATCATCATGTATAGTTTTTATGGGATTGATCCAGAACAAAGGGGAAATTTTTGATTCAGGAAGGAAAGGGACAATTGCTGGTTACATTCCTGAGTAGTCAAATTGAGGAGACAGTAACAGTGATGGGAGGGCACCTGACTCATTGAATGTGATCCTGGGAAAGGAAGAGTTGAATAATTTAGAGACTTCTCAGAGATTAATGTAGGTCAATGTTAAAAGGTGATTCATATCCAATTTTGATATATCTATAGCTATTCAGGAATTTTTTTTTTTTTTTTTCTGAGTAATAGGATATATACCTTCATTTGCTTGACAGGATACAAATAAAATATGCAGATGCATGACTCAGTAGTAGTATAAGGAAATCTCTTGAGCAAGGATCTTTGTGCTCAGTGGAAGTTTTCCCATCAAATTAGGAAACTCACATATTTTGAGCTGCAATCTGTCTGTCCATAATGGCTACTCACTGAGTGTAGTTCTCTTACCAGCCTCAGGGCAACATTTTCAATGTTCTGTGACAGCTTTCATGGACCCTCAAAATTGGGTTGGCTTCAGATTAATGATCTTCATTTTTTTTTTTTAAACATTGTTTTCACTTATTCATGCATTAATTTTCAAACATTATTTATTATTATTTTCTGGTATGCAGAAATTCTGACCATTCTCTTTTGGCCATGCATCTACTTGTTAACATCACTTTTGATGTGTAATCCATAGAGGTGAAATCAAGGTCCAGATTTGATCTGACCAGCTTGAATTGAACAGGACTCTTCATTGCATTTTTCCTGATTGCCTGGCTCCCCTTAATGTGTTCTAATGTTCCAATAGTTCCCTTAGTAGCCCTGTTAGGTAAAAGCTCATATTGTTCATATCAGAGCCATAGTCACAACCGGAAATACTATTATCCTAAGACCTTGACATGTATTATTTCATCTCTCTCTCCCAATTATTCTGAGCACTTTGTGTAGTCAATATATTTAACAGAAAAAAAATAAAAATAGAGAATCAACAAGTGTAAATAAGTGACATGTCCAAATCATACCTCCAATAAGCAGCCTAAACCTGATAAAATGATTCTGTCCAGAAACCAGGCTTTTAACATTACTCCAAGTTCCTCCAACTCAGTGACTGCAGTACAGACATGGACAAGGGAAGAAGAGATAAAATATGTGTTAAAGGAACAGATGAAGATAAGGCTCATTCTAGACTACAGGATTATAGTTATTCCAGAAAACTTCCAGGCATGAAGCTTATCATTCTTCACTGGTGGATGCAGAGTTTTCTGCACAGATATGGGAACTGGAATCAACCAGGAAGTAGCCTCCCTAGAGAGCAGTCCCTGTTAGCTAGTTAGTCAGTGCTTTCTTTCTACTGTCCAAAGAAAACACCCTGGTGTGAATGAGCCACTTTCCTGCTCAGGGGTGTA
This sequence comes from Orycteropus afer afer, assembly GCF_000298275.1. Lineage (NCBI taxonomy): Eukaryota > Metazoa > Chordata > Mammalia > Tubulidentata > Orycteropodidae > Orycteropus > Orycteropus afer. The sequence goes on along the minus strand of NW_006921811.1, from coordinate 535,830 downwards.
TTGAAGAAACTCAACTCAATTGCTGAGTCACTCCCCATGGGGAAAGTTTTAGCCTCAGATTCTGCTGAAAATCAAACTTTATAATATCACTTTCAAAGTGGGCATTCATAATTTGTTAGGTAAACTTGATAGTGCTATGCCATGAGAGAGAAAAGTAGGGTAACCTATGAAAGTGGTCACTAGGAGAATATAGGAGGTTATAATACAGCCATGATAATATAGGAACATTATTACTTAGTGTAAAATGAAAATAAATAAATAAACATTGGGAATTTCAAAAGCAATAATGACAATTTCATCCAATAAATATGATGGTACCCATTCTACCCTAAACCCATCTTGGACAAAACATCATCACTGAAAGACCTCCTCAGTTCCCTCCATTCTTATCCCATCTTTGAACTTCATCATGGCTGCATTGAAGCTCAGGAGAACATTAAAGGGATCATGCTAAAGTATCTCTTTCATCAAAATGGCCTTGTCACCATGGCAACAGCACATACAACACATTGCCCTGAGAGGTGGGTACAATTGTGCAGATCAGTGGATTGGAAAATTTGGAGTTGGGTAGAGACACAGTCAGGTATTAAAGTGGTCATTGAGGAAGCCTGACAACAAGTCACAGGGCACAGCTCCCCAGACAAAGGCCTAGTATACAAAAGCTACAAGCAAATTTATTTGAATTTATTTGACAGGAAAGGGGGAGTTACTGGCCTTAAATCGTGTTCAACTTGGTCATAGAACAGGTGATCAAGGCAAGGCTCAGGATCAGGAGAAGATAAGGGAGGAGATTACTACTTACTGAGTCACAACTTTTTGTTGGATAATTTCTTAACTATTTCACACCATTGCTTCTACTTGATATCCACATTAAACAGATATGAGAAGTAGTGATGCCATTAATAAATGAATAAACTCAAGCTGGAAGAATTCAGTCACTTACCTCATGTCACGGGCATTGTAAAAGATAGTCATTACTTGGTTCATCTGAATTCCCAGCCTGGTCTTCTTACAGTATTCCACTCATGAGGGAAGTTCCTACAGGCTCAGAATATGATAAGTACAGTTCTAAAATATGAACAGAATCCCTTAGTGGTGCAAATGATTAGCACACTGGACCCCTAACTGAGATTCTGGGAAACATTCAATGAAACAAATTGAAACAATAACCACAGTAGTGGGCTCTAACACTCCAATGATCATGAAGATGGCAGGGGACCAGGCAACGTTTTATTCTGTTACACATAAGGTCTCCTTGATTCAGAGCTGACTCATGACAACTGACCACAATGACAACAGCAACTGCAATATGGCACCTTCAGTTACACATCTGCAACAGACAGAATTTGTTATTCTGAGGGATTTATATGATCTGGAGTAGAATCACATGTTTTGGAAGAAGTGCAGCCAGAATACACCATAGAAACAAGGATGGAAAGACTTCATCTCACACACTTTGTACATGTTATCAAAAGGAACCAGTCTACAGAGAAAGGCATCATACTTGGTAGAGGGTCATCACAAAAGATGACCCTCATTGCAATGGATCGATCCAGTGGCTGCAATGATGGACTCAAACTATGCAATAGTTGTGGAAATAGTACACAACCAGACCATGTTTCATTCTGTTGTACACTGGGTCACTATGAGTTGAAACAGACTAGACAGAACCTAACAACAACAGGATAATCCAAGCCGTTCTGAAAACATGCTAGTCCAGAGTTTCTGGCTAGTGCAGCTCAGGAGAGAAGGACATTAACGTTGACTAGAAATTCTTCTAGCTTCACCAGCCATGGCACTGATGGGGGAGTAAGAGGGAGGCTTAGAATGAGAACAGGCATGGCTAGGAAACTCATTGGGTGAGGAAACTGCAGGAAGAAGAAAATGCAGGAAACAGGGAGACGACAATCCTACAACATAGAAAAGAGCCTAATGAGTCATGGGAAGTGTTCCAAGCTGGTCTCTGTGGTGAGGAACTGAGTTTAGAGGAGACAGCAGGGATTCAGACTCAGAGAGAAAAAGTTCTTACCCAAAATGTGCCATCCACAGGAAAACAACATCATTTACTTAACCTTGAAAGCCTCTGTTTTTCCTTCTCTGAAAAGAGCTCATGATACCACTTGTCTGTAGTAGTTACATTTATGTGTCAACTTGGCTGGGCCTGGTTTTGAGAGGCTGGGGAGCTGGATGTAGTTAGTTATTCAGGATGAGACTGGTAATTAACTCCATGGTGGAATCTTTTGTGAGCAGCTGAGTAGCTGCCTTAGGGACATGGTCTGCTTCCAGTACATAAGCAGACCCTTTGAGAAAGGTATTGACCTTCTTGACACATTTATATCCTCCCTGTGGGTGATTCATCAGTGAGTGGCCTGCCTGTTGTCTGCTGATCTTGGGACTGTTTCTGGACTTGAACTAGTAGCCTGTGATGTTGCTTGATAATTTTTAAACTGTGTCATTTTACTCACCAACCTTGAGTTTGTCAGCCTTAGCAGCCAGCAGCTGACTGAATTAAGACACACCTCCAGCTCCAGTGGGCCAGGAGAAAGAGGCAGAGCTGAAGCCCGAGGTCAAGGGGACTTCACCCAGCCCCTAGAGTTGTCACTTTTGAACTTGGACTTCTAGCCTCCAAATTTGTAAAAGAATCAATTCTTGCTTGTAAAAGTCACCCATTTGTGGTATTTTCTGTTAGAGTGACAATATAGAACCAAAACATTGTCCAACATACTTGTTGTGAGGATGTCCTAAGATACAGAATATGTAGATCCTTTTTTACAGTGATTGACATATTTTATTTTTATGTCCATGGAAGCAGCCAATAAAGAAATCAAATAATATATTCATTCAGCAAGTGCATTACAAAAAAACTTCTTTATATTATTAAAAAGAAGTTCTGGTAGTATAGTGGCTAAGGTATTTGACTGGTAACCAGAAGGCTGGTGGTTCAAATCCACCAGCCACTCCTCAGAAGGAAGATGGGGCAATCTACTTCCATAGTGATACTGCCTTGGAAACCCAAGGAGGGTTGGGTCTGACTCAACGGCACATAACAACAGCAACAACATAGTATTAAAAACCAAAGATGTCACCTTGAGGACTAAGGTACATGTGATCCAAATAATGTTATTTTCAATAGCCTTATATGCTTGTGAAAGCTGGACAATGAATAAGGAAAACTGAAGAACTGATGTCTTTAAATTGTGGTGTTGCCAAAGAATATTCAACTTACCATGATGGTGCTTAAGAACAAACAAATCTTCTGAGAAGCACAGCTTGAATGTTCCTTCTAAGCAAGGATGGATCTGGGTCTCAGGAACTTTGGAGGTGTTATCAAGGAGGGACAAGCCCCTAGTGAAGGACAACATTCTTGGTAAAACGAAAAAAAGGCAGGCCTTCAACAAGGCCGACTGACATAGTGGCTATAACAATGGGTTCAAACATACCAATGATTATGCGGATGGTGCTGGACTGGGCAGTGTATTGTTTTGTTGTATCTGGGATTGCTATGAGTTGCTCCCAACTCAATAGTATCTAACAACAACAACATATTTTACATGCTCAATAAATGAGAGAGATTAATGTTGCTGATAGGAGCTCTCTGGTAGCATATTGACTAAGGCATTTGACTGCTAACCAGAAGACTGGCGGTTCAAACCCACCAGCCACTCCTCAGAAGGAAGATGGGGCAATCTACTTCCATAGTGATACTGCCTCGGAAACCCAAGGAGGGGTCACTATGAGTCAGGTCCGACTCGATGGCACATAACAACAACAACAACAACAACAACAACAATCTTGCTGATAATTAATACTCATAACTATCATTAATGAAACAATTGTTTTTATTATTTTGCCTAGTACAAATCAAGTTTGATCTTGTCCAGATCATGTTGTTGCTGTTGTTGTTGTTGTTAAGTGCTATCGAGTTGTTTCTGACTCACAGCGACCCTATGCACAACAGAACGAAACACTGCCCAGTCCTGAGCCAGCTCCATGATTCTTGCTACACTTGAGCCCATTGCTGCCACCACCAGGGCAATCTACCTCATTGTGGGCCTTCCCCTCTTTCGTTGACTGTCCACCTTTCCAAGCATAACATCCTTCCCAGGGGAATCGTCCCTTCTGACAACATGACCATGTATGTGAGATGAAGTCTGGCCATTCTTGCCTCCCAGGAACATTCTGGCTGCACTTCCTCCAGGACAGACCTCTTAGTTCTTTTAGCAGTCCACGATACTTTCAGCATTCTTCACCAACACCACAGCTCAAAAGCATCAATTCTTCTTCATTCTTCCTTATTCATTGTCCAGCTCTCACATGCATATGAGGTGTTTGAAAATACCATGGCTTCTATGAGGCACACCTTAGTCCTCAAGGAGAACTCTTTGCTCTTCAGCACTTGAAAGAGGTCCTTTGCAGCCTATTTGCCCAGTGTTATACACCACCTGTTGTCCTGACTGCTGCTTCCATTGGTGTCTATTGTAGAACAAAGCAATGTGCTGTTGTTGTTAGGTGCTGTCAACTCATCGTGACCCCATGTACAGCAGAATAAAACAATGACTGGTCCCACACCAGCTCCACAATCATGGGTATATTTGAGCCCTTCATTGCAGCCACTGTGTCAATTCATCTCATTGAGGACCTTTTGTTGACCCTTCACCTTACCAAGCATGACATCTTTCTCTAGGGAATGGTCCTTTCTGACAACATGATCAAAGTAGGTGAGATGAAGTCTGACCATTTTCATTTCCAAGGAGCATTCTGGCTGCACTTTCCCCAGGATGGATCTGTCAGTTCTTTTCACAGTCCATTGTACCTTCAGCATTCTTTGCCAGCACTACAACTCAAAAGCATCAACTCTTTTTCAGCATTCTTTGCCAGCACTACAACTCAAAAGCATCAACTCTTTTTCAGTCTTTCTTATTTATTGTTCATCTCTCACATGCATATGAGGCAATTGAAAATACCATGGCTTGTGTCAGATGCACGTTATTCCTCAAGGAGCCATCTTTGGTCTTCAGTGCTAGAAAGAAGTCTTTTACAGCCAATTTGCCCAATGCAATATGTCATCTGATGTCCTGATTGCTGCTTCCATTGGTGTAGATTGTACACCAAGCAATGTGAAGTCTTTAACAACTTCAATCTTTTCTCCATTTATCATGATGCTGCTTATAGGTCCAATGGTGAGGATTTTTGTTTTCTTTATATTGAGATGTAATCCATACTGCAGATTGTCTTCTTCAATGTTATCAGTAAGTGCTTCAATCATCCTCACTTTCACCAAGCAAAGTTGTGTCATCTGCATATTGCCAATTGTTAATGAGTCTTCCTCCATAATGATGCCACATTCTTCTTCGTATAATCCAGATTTTCAGGTTATTTGCTCAGCATACAGATTGAATAAGTATCGGGAAAGGATACAACCCTGAAACATTTCCTTCATGATTTTAAACCATGCAGTATCCCTTGTTCTGTTTGAATGACAGCCTCCAGGTCTATGCACAGGTTCCTTATGAGCAAAATTAAGTGTTCTGGAATTCCCATTCAAAAAATGTCAACCATATTTAACTGCTCTGATGCAGGTGAGTGGGGAGAAGGGCAAAGGTGTGGAGAGTCTATTCATGGAGACTTAGTGGGGGAAAGTGCATGCGTAAGGCAGAGGAGAACAGTCCATGAACACAACCATCAGCCTGGGGAAGGTCAAGAGGCCATGAACCCTTCCCACACACAGAATGCAGTGTTGTGCCAGAGCTGGCACCATGCCCATCTCTGCTCAAGGGTACAACGGTGATGTCACAGTAGCAGCCATAGTGTGAGTCTTTACACCGGGATATGAGCACACCAAACCAAACCCATTGTGGGGATAAATCCTACTCATAGCAACCCTATAGGAGAGAGTACAGCTGACTCATAGTGTCTCCAAAAGTGTAATCTTTACAGCAGGAGACTGCTACATCTTTGGCTCACAAAGTTAATTGATTGTCATAAGTCATACAGAAATATCAGCAGAGTTGAAATTCAATAAATGTGTATAAAATTCATTCTATATGTTGCTCTCTGTGACAGGTGTTGGGAATACATAGGTAAACAAGAAAACACTTGG
>NW_006921811.1:527340-529140 GCF_000298275.1 Orycteropus afer afer | reverse complement strand
TAACTTCTTAGGGAGGTGCAAGCACCCAGAGGTCAGAAGCAGGGTTCCTTCTTGGAACTACATCTTTATTGCCTAGGGTCTGAACCAGGGTTTTAGGAAAGGGCTTGGGAATATTTTCCTCCTGCCTAGGTGACCACAGAATAAACACCTTTCTCAGATACAGGAGATACAAATATCATGGAATAGAATAGAACGAACAGGGCTTTAGGGCAGGACACCTTGGTTGTGAATGTCCTTAGCTATCTATCCAGGTGCTGTAGCACAGCACATAGAGGGTTAAAGGTGGAACAAAGTCTAATTAGTTCATTCATGGCCAATAAAGTTTGCCTGTCCCCTTCTTCTGAATATTTTCTGCTTTGTTTGTTTGTTTTCTCTTTCTTTCATTCCTCCTGAGCTCTCAGTTCCCACCTCTTTCTGGCTACCTGGTTCTCATTCCCAAATCTCCCTCATCCTGACTTTCCATTAGGTTTTAAGCATTGCCTATTCTGCTCCCTGAGTCCTGGGTAGCCAAGTAACTTATCTGGGGTTCAGTTTCTTCATGTGTAAAATGGGAAGTTTCTCTCAGGGAGTATGGAAGACCAAATTTACACATGAAAGCCTGCTGCAGACTGTAATGGGCTTTGCAAATATTTTTGGTTATCAGTATCATAATCCTGAATTCATAGTTAAGAATGAGAGTCTATCTCAGAGTTTATAAGTTTTGTGGCTTCCTGTGTAACTGGGAAAAAATATAGTTATTTGCATTTAAATGCAAGTCTAAATCCCTCCAGTCCAAAAGCAGTAATAACTACCCCAAATGAATTATACATTTTCTAATTTTAAAAGGCTCTTTTATGGAAATGAGGTTATTTGTGCTCTGTGGTATGTTCTTGTTGTATCAATGCAAATGCCAAAGGGTGTGATTTATCCAAACTGCACAACAATTCGAGGGAAAATGTAGGGACCTGCTTTGCATTACATTTTAAATACTCTGTATATCCATTACCTGTGAAAGTCCCCCCCCCCACCCCCCATTAGGGGAGAGAACAAGTAGCCATTGTGGGAAATTTATATGTTTTACAGCGAAGCTTGGCAACCATGACTTGCTTGAGTTATCCAGCTGGGAGTGCATGGTAAATCCTAGAGAAATGTGATCTTCTTTCCAGAGATTCAATGAGAGCTGATTTGTATGTACAGTCCTGTATAATTTTGTGAATGTGAATCTTACACTGTGTTTACAGTCCTGTTCTCAAAACCTGAGTGTGTAAATTCAATTTGCATTTTCAATTGTATCCACTTGTAGTGAGCCCTTCCGTACAAGTGGCTGTTTTGTTTTTGGTGTGAATGACATCACCCATCTCTTCCAGCCATGGCAGGTAGAGATAGGAACCCTTATTGGAATAGATATGACTTCCATGTCTGGAATAAAATACCTACAGAGCTGCCAGTTACTTCTTGGCCTTTGATGCATATGTGCCTTGGTGAGAAAGGATGCAGTGGGGAGTGAGGTTGTGGAGGAATGGTTTCCTGAAATTGTTCTCATTATTCAGTGAAGACTAATGCCCTTTCGAATGTAGACCAATTCCCAGGGAAGAAGAAAAGCCTACCCAGAACACAAAATGCTAATGATGGGTTTCCCAGGAAGTGTAAATGAGCAAAGGATGATTTAAACAAAGTCAAGGAAAATGGGAAAAAACGAAAAAACTTCCTCTGGGAACTGACTTAAAATACATTTGGTGTGACATCGTGTAAGGCACTCTATCACTCTCTGTTTTCTGTATTTTTCATAGTAAAATCAGGAGGTCATGCTAGATTGGGGAC
>NW_006921811.1:525880-526805 GCF_000298275.1 Orycteropus afer afer | reverse complement strand
AAAAAAAATGATACAAATTAGAGTGGTACAATCACTCAAGTCCAAGGTCAAAGTGTTGCTCTTATTTCTTACCTCAATTATAACTTGTTGGACCTGCACACACAGGTAATTTGAAATGAAAGAGTTTCCTAGGTCCATGTATCAAATAGCTACAATGATGTTCTAGGGTGTCTCTCATACTACGAGATATTACAGTGATCAAGCCTTCATTTACAAACACACTTTGGGTCCTGCCTAGGTACACTGACAGCATGAGAATCAGAAATCCTCCCTGCACAGATACAGTTCCAACTACCGGTGATTCTTCTTCATTTCCAACTTTTGCATTCCAACCATGAGTGATGAGCAACACATCATCTTGATTGCATATTTGGTCAGTTTCAAACTGCGGAAGTTGGTAAAATCTTCACATTTCTCATCTTTGGCTTTGATGGTTGGTTCATCAATTTGAATTTTAGTAGTATTTACTATTATTCAAATTAACACACCAACCATCAAACCAAAGATGAGGATATAGGAGCTCTGATAGCATAGTGCCTAAGGCATTTGACTGCTAACCAGAGGGCTGGAGGTTCAAACCCACCACCCACTTCTTGGAAGGAAGATTGGGCAATCTACTTCGGTAGAGATACCACCTTGGAAACCCAAGGAGGTGTCACTATGAGTCAGATTCGACTTGACTGCTGTGAAGTTTTTTTTGTTTTTGTTTTTTACTATTAACTGATCTTCTTTGTTTTTTACAAAAATCTTTTTAGGTGAATAGATATTATCCTATCATTGACAGCATTATACTTCAGGATAGATCTTGAAACATTCTTTGTGATGATGAATGTCACACCATTTCTCTTTAAATGTCATTCCAGGCATAGTATATCATATTGTTGTCTGATTCCAAATGGCCAAAACCTGTCTATTTCAGCTCACT
>NW_006921811.1:523676-524655 GCF_000298275.1 Orycteropus afer afer | reverse complement strand
ATTCATGCAGGAAATATCAAAAGAAGATGGAAAGAATACATAGAGTTACTGTACCAAAAAGAACTGGTCAATGTTCATTCATTTCAGGAGGTGGCGTATGATCAAGACCCAATTGTACTGAAGGAAGGAGGCAAAGCTGCACTGAAGGAATTCCTCAAGCACAAAGCTCCAGTAATTGACATAATACCCACTGAGATGTTTCAACAAGTGGATGCCCTACTGGAGGCACTCGCTTGCTTATGCCAAGAGATTTGGAAGACAGGTGTCTGGCCGACTGACTGGAAGCGATCCATATTTGTGCCCATTCCAAAGAAAAGTGGTCCTACAGAATGTGAAAATTATCAAACAATATAATTAATGTCAAATACAAGTAAAATCTTGCTGAAGATAATTCAAAAATCATTGCAGCAGTATATTGTCAGAGAACTTCCAGAAATGCAAGTTGGATTCAGAAGAAGATGTGGAATGAGGTATATCATTGCTGATGTCAGATGGATCTTGGCTCAAAGCAAAGAATACCAGAAAGATGTTTACCTGTGGTAAGAAGAAAAGAGAGAAGAAAAGAAGTTCAATCACTGGGTAACATTAACATGATTGATTGAAACATGCCCTCTTCCTTTTACTGAGAACAACCAATTAAAACAAAACAAAACAAAAACACCAAACTCAGTGCTGTTGAGTAGATTCTGACTCAGAGTGTTCCTTCCTTTGGTTTTTGAGACTGTATCTCTATGGAATTAGATTGCCCAGTCTTCCTTCCAAGGAGTGGCTGGTGGGTTTGAACCATCAGCCTGCTGGTTAGCAGTCAAATGCCTTAAGTACTATGCCACCAGAGCTCCACCAATAAGCCCTTACACAGTGGTATCTGGTCCTCCACCCACTTGTAGCCATGATATTGTTTGAAATTTAAATTAAATAATGCTAGATTCCAATAAGAAAGAAAAAAATAGCATCTCTGGATAGAAAAAAAAAAAAAAAA